>NC_079149.1:41963790-42320040 GCF_945859685.1 Eupeodes corollae
AGCCTCTCACGTTTCGTAAGGAACTCAAACTGGTTCCATTGAGCTTAGGAGGAAGCCTCAATATTCATGTGGTATCACAATGGGCCATTAAACTGGCCTAAGTTTGTCCGTTTCCATCTTGGACAGCCACTAAAACCTAACCTAACCTAACCTAACCACCTGATTTGTAAAGAGATGTGATTGTTGGACGTTTCCCATCATTTAGAAACTCGTCATTTGCAAGCGAACGATTAAAAGTTAGTTTTTAAAGGAACAGCCAATGCATTCGCACACATTCGTAAAATGATTGGTGAAATTCCATCACTATCACGTTGCTTATCACCCTCAGGCTAAGACAATGCTAACTCAATCTCAGAAGTGGAAAAACTTAAACTGCCTATATTATTTGAAGAGCTTATGTTTGTAGCATTAGAAATATTATTACAACTGTCTAGATAAACCGCATTTATTACGAAAATAATGGTTCGGCTTAGTGCCTGCAATATCTCGTATCATAGGTCTGTGAGAACACTCCCATCCTTCTCTTTAAAATCGCTTGACTTATTTTTTGTTAGGTTATGTGAAGTCGCTTGTCTACGGAGATAAGCCCGAGACTATTGACTCCTTTTTTTAAGAGAATATTCCAAGCCACGCATAAGACCTCAATTCCTTCAAAAAAGTGGTCTAAAATTGAGCATCTATGTCGGAATTTATTTGAGCTTGCCCAAAATCTTGGACTTAACTTAACTTAAGATACAAAAATGTTTTTGAGAATTTTAGCAACCTTTTGATGTCTTTTGTTGTTTTACCGATAAATTTGTTAAAAATTCTATCGGTATACAGAGATTCTTTCTTTAGCGGAACATTAAGAATGGAATCACTTTTTCATAATATTGTTTTTTCCACCCATTGTAATATTCAAAACTTTTAGATTAATGTTAATCGCATCTCCTCGTTAATCATTCTTTAATACCTAACGCTCGCAGTTTTAACTCTAAACATGTTTTGGGCCATAACTTAATCTTGCCTCTTCTTTAAAAAAAATCAAATACTAAAAATTATTATGTAAAATATCCAAAAAAAAGATGCTTCAAGATTTGATAAACATTTTGAGAGCTTTTAATTCTTGTATTGTTAAAATTACGGAAAATAACCGGACAAAGATTCCTGTGTGGTCTTCAAAATGTTTATGAAAATAATAATTAAACACCTCTCTCCTCAGGATTGTTGAAAAAAAAGAACAATACAAAGTAAATTATATGTTTGAAGTCTTCCGACTTAAAAAAGTAAAATAAAGATGCCTAGAGAGCCATTGAGTCATTTTGATTTAAAACAATACACCCTCACCATTAATCTCTGACTCGTCACTTATTCAAACCAACAACAACACCAACAAAAAAAAAACAATAAATCACCAATAAATCTACAATTTTAATCGAATCCTACACCAAAAGCAAGGGTGCAGTCTTATTTTTGTTTTTGTTCCTACCTCTAGAGCCACAGTAAAATAGCTTATGTCTGTCAATCAAAGAAGTGATTTACTTTAAAATATGTATAGGTACGCGTCGTCATCGAGTCAAGCCCGGGCCACCACCACATCACCGCATCACCTAAACTTCTGGCTTATTTTTGCCGCTATTTACAGTTTAGTGGCATCAATCAAGGAGGAGAGGTTGAGATTTAGGTAAGAGCTTGAAATTAGGGCGTAACTGCAAGGCAGGGTATACCCGGCCTGTGTGACTGCGGCTGTAAGATGGATTGGATTAATATGAATTACACAACAGCAACTGCGGCGGTGTAGACAGGCATAAGTCAAAACTTTGTACGTTTGCCCTTTTGGTAGTGCGAGTCTGTCTCGTTTTTGTCATCAACCATAACTCCAACTACTTTGTACACCTCCATCGCACCATCGCATCGCACCGCATGATAAAACAAATTGAACCACAAACAAAAAGATCTCGAAAATGAGTCAGCCCCAGCCGTTATAGGTTCGAGTAGGTAAGGTACGAGTACATTGTGAACGAAGAAGTAGGTTCATGTGGGTAATCATAAGTCTTTATTTTTCAGCAAAATGCGATTTCGAAATTCATCTTCATCTTCATTTTTTTGAGACTTTTTTTTTGAAGAAGTGAAATGCATCCAGATTAAAGGAAGGGTCTTCCCACGCGCATGATGTCGTCGTAATCGTCATTTTGTATCAATTTTTTTTTTGTTTTTCAAGACTGATGTCAGGCCCAGTAGGGAGTACATAAATATTTTTCCTTTGTAAGTTTTGAGTTGAGCGAAATTAAACGAAAAAGTCATAAGAGTGTTGTTGAGAATATGAAATTAACGTTATAGTCTGTTTTTCCAGGAACTATCATCAACTTTGTCCCAAAGGCAATTCTTCTTTGTTTCTTCAACAATATTTTGACAAAGAAGGTTGTAATTGTTAACAATCAGAAAGATAAAAGAATTTGTATTTTTAATAAATGCACGTCAAGTACTAAACTTATACCTCTCTGTCAAGAAACAGAAATTACTGTGAGTCTTTGTGCTTAAGGATATAACAAAGGGTTTTTGTACCCATAAATGGTTTATTTGCTCTGTAGTTTCTGCAAACTTCGAACTTCCCTATTTATTTGGAACTTTTGCTTGGTATGCATTAAATGTCTGAGTCAATACATACAGTTAAAAAACTAAGTTCAAAATAATTTAAAATTGTTTAACCTTCATCAATAATATGACAAACTTCACAAGCTAACGTCTTTTAAATGGTTCCATATCAGTTGATCAAATATTTATGCAGTCTTTTGTACATGAAACAAACAATAAATAATTACATAGCTAAGCTTGTATGCTTTTGTAAAATAGTAAGATTTTGAAACATCAATCATGAAACAGTAATTATAAAATCGAATCATCTCTGCCTGCGACTTCCCCTTTTATTAATGATTGTATAGTTTTTTTATTTGTCAATGATTACGAGATGAGAATTTCCTTGACATTGTCTAAAGTAAAATGTCCATAATATTTATAGCATAAAATAATCTCCATCATCAATGTCGAATTGATTTATCATAAATATAGGGTGGTTGGGATCTGCAGTTTGGCAATTCATAGTATTTTTCTTCAAATAATTATTACCTAAGTATTTATGAAGCACGATTCATTAAATTTTGTTCATGTTGATTTGATTTGGTTTTAATTGTTCTTAATGATTGTGTTTGAAAGAAAAAAAAAAAAACAAACTAAGTCCGATTTGGAAGTCGACAAAATTCCATTTAATTTAGTGCGGAAAAACCTTCATTTAGTGTTGATACAAAAAACTTTCAAATACTTGTTCCTCAAGTTTTTAAAATAAGATACACAAAAATAAACTTCAGTCAAAACTAAAAAATAAATCCATTAAAATTGTTGGTTGATTTCTGTTCATTTAATTCGGAAAAATTATATTGGAAAAATGCCGACAAAGCTGAATTTTAGGGGAGAACTTCATTTATACGTCCTTGAAACTTCTTAAAACTCCTGTAATTTTGGATCAAAAATCAAGTCCACTATTTTTTAAATAATTTCAAAACTATTGATTTTTTTGTTGAGAAAAATTACACGTACACTTTTTAGCTTATCTAATTTATACTTTCCATACTACGTAATATTATAAATGCGAAAGTAACTCAGTCTGTCTGTTACTCAAAGACGCCTAAACTACTGAACCAATTTGCATGAAATTTAGTACGGAGATATTTTGATATAGAAAGGACATAGGCTACTGCTTACCCCGGGAAAATGACGCATTCCAATGTTAAAATTCAGGTGGACAGATCGTTATGAAATTTGGTAAGGAGATAGTTTCAGACTTAAGAAAGGACTTTTGACCTCTAGAAAACTACGCATTGCCATGGGAAAAATTACTCTCCGGGAATATGATCGCTTTCACTCCTGAATTACCAAATATTTGAATAATATTTTGATTAAATTGGTATTACGGGAAAACAACGCATTCCCCACCCTTATGAAATAAGGTGTCGAACATATTAAAGTTATCATAAACGTATATTAATGCGGGCTTCGCGCCCCACTTGCCTCAACGATAGACGCTAACTGTGGCTCTCACCAAGGTCCACAAGTAATAATTTTAAACCTAAACTTTGCTATGCCTGAAAGAAGCATTTGTAATAACAATAAATAAAGCTCAGGGGTAAACGCTGAAAGTTGCAGGTGTACATTTGGAGAAAAAAAAACTGTTTTTCCCATGGACAATTATATGTAGCGTGCTCACGAGTCTCAAACCCACAAAATCTTTAAGTTCTGGCCAAAGAGGAAAAAAACAAAAAAGTCGTATATAACAATGTATTCCAGTAACCTTTCTTCTTCTTAAAATGTATTAACCTAACCTATCCTAATCTATGACAATCGCACTTAGTAAGGCCTCATCCCATCCCTTCTAACAAGAGATGATGTTTTGCACTTCCCTATTTACACTTTTAAACTTCTTTTTTCCAAGCTTAATTAATATTTATACTCTGCTTCAACTGAAAATGCACAAACATTTTCGAGAATGCTTTTACATTTTCTCCAAATATTGATGGTTTTTGTGACATCTGTCAATGACAACTACTCCCTTAAGTGTTAAGCCCGCTTGTAAATTATTTCACACGTAAAGAAGACATATTTTCTTGAGTCAACTGAATAAGTACAACTACAGCTTAATCGTAATTTATGAGCAATTTTAAGTACTGGATAGTTTAAATCAACAATTTTAGTGTTTTAAGTAAAATTTAATTTATGATCTAAAACTTTAAGACTAATGGGTAGATTTGCATGCCTTAGCATTAATTTAAAAGCTAAAATCGATTTAAAAACAGCTGATATAATTGACAGAAGTGTTAATGGCTTTTATTCTTACCTAAGATCTAAAGATTTGTACAGATAAAACATAAAAGAAGGTAAACGAGCAATTTTAAGATGTGCATCTAAATCTTGTGATTCTGGAAAAATATAAGACAAAAAAAAGCTTAAACAGTTTTAAGATTTACTGGAATTCTAAACATCATGAGAAAACTGCTCGTTAACGAACAACAAAAATTATGTATTAGAGCAGTGCTTTTCAACCTTTTACATGAAACGGACCCTTTAGTACGAAGAAATTTTTCTCGACAACCCTATCCGTTGCTTTTTTCTTCGTACCGTCGAACTTCGATAACTCGAATTATATTTAATTAAAAAAAGAGGCTGGGATGCGACCCACACTGATAACTTCCCATCCCGTCTGTCGATTTGTCTTGCTTAAAAGTTTGTCTTTATGTACTCGTATTAATTTTTACCAAATTTGCGTACTCTTTTTGTAGATTTTATTTTTTATATGAAAAAACGGACTGTTGGATTTTTATATTAAAATTACTGAATATCGAAAACAATATTTTTTGTGAAATAAAATAAGTTTCAAGCCAATATTTTTAAGTTTTGAAAAGCTGTTTGAACCGAAAGTAAATTTTTACCAAGTAAAACTTGGTATTGTTTTATTTTAGAGTTTTATTTTTTGTAAAAAAAAACTGTCAATTCGATTTTTTAAAAATTTTACCAACAATATTTCTTATGAGATAAAATTACTTTAAAGCCAATACTTAAAATTTTTAAAGAGATATTTGAGTCGAAAATCAATTTTTACCAACTTTTATAAATTATTTCTTTTAGGTTTTTAGTTTTTGTAAAGAAAACTATCAATCCGATTTTTTTCAAACTTTAATTGTATGTTGAAAACAAGATTTTTTGAAAGATAAAAGATAATTAAAGCCAATATCTCAAAGTTTTGAAAAGATATTTGAGTCGAAAATCAATTTTTACCAACTTTTATAATTTTTTTTTTAAGTTTTTATTTTTTGTAAAAAAACTGTCAATTCGATTTTTTTCAAACTTTAACTGAATGTTGACAACAAGATTTTTTAAAAGATAAAAGTAAATAAAAGCCAATATCTCAAAGTTTTGAAAAGATATTTGAGTCGAAAATCAATTTTTACCAACTTTTATAATTTTTTTTTTTTAGGTTTTAATTTTATGTAAAAAAACTGTCAATTCGATTTTTTTCAAACTTTAACTGAATGTTTGCAACAAGATTTTTAGAAAGATAAAAGTAAATAAAAGCCAATATCTCAAAGTTTTGAAAAGATATTTGAGTCGAAAAGCAATTTTTACCAACTTTTATAAATTTTTTGTTTAGGTTTTTATTTTTTGTAAAAAAAACTGTCAATTCGATTTTTTTCAAACTTTAATTGTATGTTGACAACAAAATTTTTTGAAAGATAAAAGTAAATTAAAGCCAATATCTCAAAGTTTTGAAAAGATATTCGAGTCGAAAATCAATTTTTACCAACTTTTATAATTTTTTTTTTAGGTTTTTATTTTTTGTAAAAAAAACTGTCAAATCGATTTTTCTCAAAATTTTTCAGAATGTTGAAAACAATATTTCTTATAAGATAAAATAAAATTGAAGCCTTAATTTCAAGTTTTTGAAAAGATATTTGAATCGATATTCAATTTTTACGAACTTTGAATAATGTTTTTTTTTAGATTTTTATTTTTTATAAAAAAACTATTAATTAGATTTTTCTCAAAATCTTATCAGATGTCAAAAACATTATTCTTCGTTGCACAAAATTGTTTTAGAGATAAAATCATATTTCAGTCGTAAAATTTTGGAGGTGACAAATTTTTTTTTTCAGTTTTATTGATTTAATAAAAAACCGTTATATTGATTTTTTTCAAAAAATATACCTGTTTGGTATCACGTTACAATCTATTATATAAAATTTAATTCAAGTCTTTAGCGTTTTTGGTTCGTAAGATATTTAGGGTTAACCAAAATTTTCACCATTTTTTCAAACTGCTATAGTAAAAAAACCACCCACGCAATTTTCTTGAGAGCCCTTTCTGCATTTTTCTGCCTTATTATCTGTATAACAAAATTTATTTGAAGTCGATATCTCTTCTGGTTCTTGAGCTATGGACAACGAAAAAAACGTCGCGAACGTACGGACATACGGACGTACGGACGTACGGACGTACAAACGGACGTACAAACGTACGTACACACGCACGCACAGACATCTTTCTAAAAATCTTTTATTTCGACTCTAGGGACCTTGAAACGTCGAGAAATGTCAAAATTTTCAATTTGACAAATCGGACCCATTACAATAACTTCCTATGGAAAGTTAATAATGTGGCAACATCTCAAACTTGTTTGCTTCTATAATTGTATGAAGGAATTCATAGGTCGGCAGGAAAACCTCATACTATTGCTAAAAATTTTATTCTACCAGCGGCTTTAAATATTGTGGAGATTATGTTTGTTAATGAATAGGTTGAAAAACTCAAAACTATCTCTCTCTCTCACAATACCATTCAACTCAGGATAACCGAAATGGCGGTTGATGTTAGTGATCAAGTCATAGATAAAATAAAAGAAAGTACTGTTGTGTCCTTGCAATTTGACGAGTCTACGGATATTGCGAAATGTGTGCAGTTTGTGCCTTTTGTGCGCTTTGAATTCAATGAAAAATTATTTTTTTTTTGACAGGAGGAAATCTTCGAAAGACACTTGGTAGTATTCGACACCAAGTAGTGTGGGACTCTTAACCACTAAAACCACCTCTTCATCAGGACCAATCTTGAAGGATCGACTTCTTATATTCAAGACGGACTCCATTTCAGAATTAGTATGACTTTGTAGTCTCTGGTTGTGCGATACAGCGAATTTTTTAACAACTTCTGTAACCATTTCTATTTGTAAGTTACGATGTAGATCGGTATTTCTTATGTACCAAGGTGCAGTAACTATTCCACGAAGGACTTTGTTTTGGAATTTTTGGATGATTTCGGCATTTGTTTTCTTTGTACAGCCCCATAATTGGATTCCATAGGTCCAAACAGGCTTTAGTACTTGATTGTATAGCATTATTTTGTTTTGGATTGATAAATCAGAGTTGTTACCAAGCAACCAGTACATTTTTCTATATTTCAAGTTTAGTTCTTCTCTTTTCTTTTTGATGTGCTCTTTCCACTTAAGCTTTGCATCCAAAGTCATTCCAAGGTATTTGGCCGTATTGGCGTATGGTAAAGCTTGATTATTAATGAATATTGGAATATTGTTTATCTTTTTTTTTTGTAAAGTTTATATGTGAAGATTTCCAAGCTCTCACTGTGTCGACGGCATTTTGTAGTTTTACTGCTGCCTTAGAGACACATTTGTCGGGTACCAAAATTGCAGTTGATTACCAACTGGAATATCCCTTGTGTATAGTAAATACAGGGTAGGACCAAGGACACTTCTTTGTGGTACACCGGCTTCTATTTTCTTCAATTGATCGTACCTTACTCTTAACAATCGGTCTGAGGTGTACGATTTTAATATTTCAAAGAACTGCCTGGAAGATCCCTTTGCAGTTTGTACTCAAGTCCGTCATGCCAAACCTTGTCAAAAGCTTGAGCAACATCTAAGAAAATAGCTGAGCATACTTGTTTTTCTTCTTATGCTTTTTCTATTACATCCGATATTCTATGAACTTGGTCTATCGTGGAATGTTCATTTCTAAAGCCAAACTGATGGTTTGGGATTAACCTTCTTGAAAAATTAATAGAAGAAATATTATTTTGTAGAGTAGTTTCTTCAAATACTACAGGCCAGTGCTTGCATAATATGTTCATTGAAGCTACGCAAAATATGAATATTTTTTTGAGAAAAAAAAAATCCATTGCAATTTCTAGCTACAACGGAGCAACGGAGACTGCTGTAAACAGTGGTTTTATTACCAGATTAAAAGAACAGATGCCAAACGCTTTGTTTTCTCCATTGCCAAGCTCTTGCACCTTGAATACTGTCAAGTTCTAAATATCATTATAAAAATTGTGAATTCTATTAACGACAAAGAGTTGTAGACACCACTGTTTCGAAAAATGTGTGAAGATATGAGAGGACTCCACCAAAATTTTCTTTACCATACTGAGGTACTAGCCAGAGTGTTGGAACTTTTATTAAATTTACAGCAAACCAAGTCAGAATACTATAAATTCAATTGTGAGCCCGAATTTCATTTGAAATCTTCTTTTTTTTGACATATTTGAGCGTTTAAATATCTTGAATAAAAGTCTTCAAGTGCGGCATGAAAATCACTGCTAAAGGCACAATCCATGGCCTTACAAACAAAATTGAATTTTGGTCATCGTCTTTTAATCAAAACCACTTAGATTCATTTTCCCTGACACAATGCGCAAGTTCAGAAGACATAAGGGACTTGAAAGTTAGGCAAGTTTCTAGTATCTGATTGGCCAGCTGCCAAAAAAT
The DNA here is from genome assembly GCF_945859685.1 of Eupeodes corollae. Taxonomy (NCBI): domain Eukaryota; kingdom Metazoa; phylum Arthropoda; class Insecta; order Diptera; family Syrphidae; genus Eupeodes; species Eupeodes corollae. The sequence goes on from NC_079149.1 coordinate 41,973,092, forward strand.
TACATTTCAATTAAGGCAACTTTATTGGAAAGTTGACTGGAAAGTTAGTCAAGAAAAATCTCCCTACCTATTAAGTCAAGTCTTCTTCTATCAAAATGACAGTTGATAATGTTTTTTTCATTCAACTGAAAGCTGAACTTTATTACTCTATGATTTATTCATTTTCTTCACAACTTCATGTAATGCTTTTTGTAAAAGGGTTCCTTGTCAATTTGGAAAAGAAATAACTAAGATTTCATTGCAATACAAAATACAAATCGTGATGAACTTGTAGCTTGCCTGAGGAGTACTTTGTAGACAATAACGTTGGTGGTACTTTTTGTACTATGAACTTAGTTTGTTAAGTTAAGTTCTGAATTTGAAATTCATGACACTTGAAAAACTAACTGAAGTCCCTTATGTTGCCTGGACCTGTCCAATTTTGTATTGAAGAAGTCGGATGTGAGATAAATATCAAGGAATTTATACCTGGTATGAAAATGCTGTTAGAAAAGTTCAAAGATGAAATGTGTCATTACTCTCAATAGAGGAAATATCGAAGAATATTGGGTAAAGCTGGATCTTAAATACGTTCTTAAATGCAGCTGTTAATGAGGAAAATTTGGCAATTAAGCTCAATGACAGTCTGTTGAATCTATCTGCCGATGGGGTGCTGAATGAACGATAAGAGGCTTTAAGGTGTTTGATTTCATTTGCCACCTCGTACCTGTACGAGTTAACATTTTCATCAATGGCCCGGATTCACGATGGTAGAAATTGAAAAACAATATATTAGAGTATTTCGAAACTCAAGAATGGTATCAAGTGGTTTTTTTCAGACGATTTAATTATTTAAATTCGGTGGCCCTTATGGGTGAACCTTTTATTTTCAGGGTTTGAGAAAATAAAAAGGTGTTAAAAGCTTCATCACAACTGAAAAACAGGTGCTGTTGCATTGAAAACTGTAGTTTTTCACGGAAAAGTTTTGGTTCCGGTATTTACTTCTAAAATTACTACAGCTGGGAAAGAAGGGAATCTTGGAAAGAAATCTAATATTTTTTGATCTATAAACTTGGCCAAATAACGATAACTTGCCTATTTACTTGGTGCTCATATTGAAATCTTGGACATAGAAGCAAAATATGCAATTCCTTTAATAACTGCCGGGGATGATCAGTATACCTACAGTTTATGAGAATGGTCGTCAGTGGCAAAGAATCCCTTATTTCTGAAATTAAGTAAGCGTTAAGCGAAATATCGTCAAACTATACCACTAGGTGGTAGGATTCATACGGGAACCAATAAACGAAATGATTAAAAGTAGAAGTACGAACTTCCAAACTTTACAGAAAAAATTTTAATTTCTGTACCTCTTCTTGTAGAAAGAAAAACTAGCCGTTTTTTTATATGATTCTTTTCAAATTCTTTTTTAATATTTTAAGGGAGAAGTATGCACCAACAATTGGATTCTTAACAAATTGTTGAAAGTCGTACCTAATATTTATTATCTATAAGAAAAAATGCAAAGTCGATATCTCTACTAGTTCTTGAGATATCGAAGAGAAGAAAATGGATTGATTTATAATTTAGTGAAATTGAAACTTTGAGGAATTTCAAAACTTTCAATTTGACAAATTGAACTAATCATAATCACTTCCAATGGGAATTTCATAACAGTCAAAATATGGTTGCCCATATGCTTAATTATAAAATTACAAACTTCATTTGAAAACAGTAAGCTTACAAAAGCATACATTTATATTTCTGTTTATTTGTATTCTCACGTTCCTTAAGCCTTATAACTAGACTTAAGTTATAACTTAAAGGCTTTAAAAAATGTTTGGAAACAAAACCTAGAATATACAGAATGATATTTTTTGATAAGAGACCAAGAAAATTTTAATTCTTCAATTTGACAAGATCAAGCTGAGACTAGGATAAGAAACAACTTGAACATATTCTACCTTATTCTCAACTAATTCTGATATGTACTCTTAGCTAAGCAGAACTAATTAATCGGAGTCTTTGGAAACCAGAGGACCTTAGGAATTATTGTGTAATGAATGTAACTTAAATAAATTATTTAGCGACTTCCCAAATATGTAGCTATATTTTCTTTAAGACTAATGGGCTTAAGTCTTATTTGAAGTCCTTAACCTTTCCTAACCCGCAAATAATTGAAAAAGAAATTAAGTATTATGTAGCTTCCTACTACTCGTATTACAGGAGACGTTATAAATAAGTTACAAGGAGGTAATCAATTCTATTTTTTTAAATTCTAATTGAGATATTTTACAATCAATTTTCAAGACTCCTCGAGCATAATTTTATTTTTAATTTAAGAGTCAATTACCATCTTTTAAAAAAATCTTTCATTCTTAACACACTATCTAAGCCTTTTTAATAAGACCCTTCCTGTCGTTTTGCCTGATGAGCTATGAGCGTTTTAATGAGCTCATTATTCAATTTGAAATAAAAGCCTAACAGTTTTTATACGCATATACATTTTTCTTATACATGCGTCACTATAAACTATTATAGCCGTTTTTCTAGGAATTTCTTTTTTTGGTTTTCAAATGGTACCAACAATATAACAAGTTCATCTTAAACTGCACTTCACTGATCGATTTAACTGTGACTTCAGCCTATTAAATCAATTTAATCGATTAACACGCAAAGGCAGACTTGGTTCGATATCTTCATCATCAATGCGAAAATGCAAAAACATCTGCACTTCTTCTGCGCCAACAGCGCAGCTCCACCGCCGCCGATCAGCTCTAGTTTCGCATTCATCTATGTTTATCTCTTTAAGCTGACCAATGATCATGGCTTTCCCGGTTCATAATTCTCAAGACTCGCGGTGATCCGTTAAAATTGTGTTCGAACTTCGATGGCAAATAAAGTTGCACCGTGTGTGTTTGGAATGGAAGTGTGGTGTAAAACGATCATCCAAACACACTCATCCCTGCTTCCTCTGACAGTTATGTTTGCTTAATATGGCAATATGGCGCCTCTATAAGGTTAGGTTAGGCTTAGTCCGACTACGAACGGAGCGAGCTATTCCTGGCGAAAGACAGCATAGCGGTAATGATGGGTAATGTCCACCCATCAACAGGTTGAAATATCTAAAATTAAATTAGCCACGAAGAAGAGGAGTGTAACATCGTACACACTCGTAGTACTGCCAGCAAGCGCCAGGTGATGCTGATACTGACGCTGTGTTGCTGATGGTAGTGTTACTGGAATAGTGACAGTAATGAGGCAATATCCATTTGGTTAAGTGCCCTTTTCCTTTTTGACCCACAATATGTGGCCATTGTACATGTCCATGTCCAAAGATGGTGATGTTGTGAAGCTCACTCCCAAGCTCTAGCTATGAAACTTCACTGTCTATAAATTTCTAAATGTGTGGTTATGACCACAAATCAAGTGTAATCAGCGTGTACAAGAGCGCGTTAAACACGAAAATAAAAATAAAACAGCAGACCTAATCATAGAGAATTCTATTGCTACCTGGTGACTTACATTATCGTAAAAGACTTTGCCCACTTTGATGGGGTCTTGATGGACAAGACATAGAGTATAAACTTGGTTATAGGTTGGTAATCAACTTCGCAAATCATGTACTATGTATAAAAATTAACGTTAAATTTGCATGAAAATTTCATGCGCAATATTTCTGTTAAGATGGCTGTTTTCATTATTATGTAGTTTTTGTATCGTTCTTGTTTTTTTTTTAATATTAAAAGAGGGTTATTTAAATCATGAGCCATCATTTATGATGGTAATAGAATTTAAATTACTGATGTTGGAGAGTATATCGTATATCAAGAAATCAATTAAACAATTTAATGCGCAGATAAAATAGGATACGACAATCATGTTGTTTTAAATATATGTAGATCAGGTGTTTACACGAATTAAAGGTAGTTAAAGTATCGTCAACTCTTTTTATGTAGAATTTTTGTATAGATAGAAATGAACAGGAACACTTTGTGTAAGATTTTAATAACTTGTCTAAGGAATAAAAATATTCCTTGAAACAAAAAATTTCAAAAGAATTTAAGATAGAGCAAAAAACCGAGTAATTGTTCATAAAACTTAAACAAGTCGTTAAAAATCAAAGTGTTTAATAACACAGGGTTATCCATTTTGCGGTTTCAAAAGTAAACGTAAATGAAAATCGTACAAAATATTTTTGTTAATGATTTTTCTTTTTCATTATAAAGTTTAAACGTTGACATAATGTGTGAAATTCAATATCATTTAAATGACCATCACACAGGTGACAGTCTTTTACGAAGAAGTAAGGTCCAATCACACCACCTGTAAAAAGAGCGCACCAAACAGTGACTTTTTGCGAATAATAATGGCCTTTCTTCAATCACTTGAAGAATTCTAGAACCCCACCCACCGAGTGAGAAATTAGCTTTGTAAATAAATAAATTAGGTTGCGCAACAGTCCATTAAGAACTTAGTGCCTAGTGACTTACAACTCTCAACCATTTCTGTGCGTTAGTAATGTTGTCAGAGATGGAAGGGACCTACAGTTTATATGCTGAATCCGAACTGCTAATTTGAGAAAGCACTTTTTCATGACAAAAATTACTCTTGGAGAACTTGTCAACTCCTCGCAATAGGCAGTACCCGTTAAAAAGTTAGGTGGCACGAGCAGGGATTGAACCCAAGACGCTTTGCATGACAGTCCAACGCACTAACCATCACGCTAAGTACTACGCAGCTAAAGACAATTTTCTTCGAAAAATCGAAGTCCACCCATTCCACGACGTTGTGAATTGTGAGCTGGCTTCGATTGTGGTGTGAGCTGGAGTGTATACAGATGTAGTGTAGATGTACATCTTAATGCAAAATACGCTATAATGTGCCATAAGACAGTCCTTACCTAATTCCTGAGATCGACAAGAAATCGACACTTTCGGGTCTTCGGCAACACTTTCACTTATAGCAGCGAGATTTTCAGTAGCACCAGCGAAACGATAATGCACAGGTCTTCCAATATCTGTAGCCAATCCAGTCTCTTCAAATTTCTTCAAAATTGCCAACTGCTTGCGTAGTTGGATGCTTATGTTTTAAAGCACAATATGTGGTTGTGGCCGAACCACCATTATTGTAGTAGGTTTTAACAAATTTGTATCCGTTGTGAGATAGTTAAGCGATCTGTTTTCGTAAATGTCAGACTTTAAACTGTCAAAAAAAAGAGGCTGGGATGCCACCCACAATGATAACTTCTTATCCCGCCTGTCTATTTGTCTTGCTTAAAAGTTTGTAGGTTTACGTGTTGGGATAAAAAAAAAAATTTTTAATTACCAACAATATTTTTTATATAAAGAAAAATTTTAGTTTGAAAATCTAGTTTTGTTAAGTAGATTTTTTGTCGAAAATAAATGTTTACCAATTTCAGTACCATTTCTTAAATTTGTACAGATTTGACGAATGAAATTTATTTAAAAGATTTTAAGAACCGTTCATCAATTTTTATCAAAATAGCGTCCTATATTGTATATTTTATTTTTGTTTGAAAAAACGGACTGTTAGATTTTTGTAAAAAAAAAACTACTGATAAACACAAAACAATATTTTCTGTGAAATAAAAAAAGTTTGAAGACATTATTTTTAATTTTCGAAAAGCTATTTTAGTCGAGAATAAATTTTTACCTTGTTTCAATATTTTTTTTATGTTAGGTTTTTATTTTTTGTGTAAAAAAATGTCAATTCTACTGTCTTAAAATTTTGCTGAATGCTAAAAACAATATTTTTTAAAAGACAAAAGTAGTTTAAGACCAACATCTAAAATTTTTGAAAAGATATTTAAGTCGAAAATCAATTTTTACCAACTTTTATTAATTTTTTTGTTTAGGTTTTCATTTTTTGTAAAAAAAAACTGTTTATTCGATTTTTCTCAATTTTTTACTGAATATTAACAACAATAGTTTTCAAAAGATAAAAGTAGTTCTAAGACAATATCTCAAGGTTTTGAAAAGATATTTGTATCGAAAATCAATTTTTGACAAATTTTATTTATTTTTTTTTTGTTTAGGTTTTTATTTTTTGTAAAAAAATTGTCAATGCCATTTTTCTTAAAATTTTACTGAATCTTGAAAACAATATTTTTTAAAAGATAAAAGTGGTTTAAAGCCAATATCTCAAAGTTATGACAAGATATTTGAGTAGAAAATAAATTTTTAAAAACTTTTATTCATTTTTTTGTTTAGGTTTTTATTTTTGGTAAAAAAAACTGTCAATTCGATTTTTCTCAATTTTTTTCCTTCAATTTGATTTTTTCAAAATTCTTCTGAATGTTGAAAACAATATTTCTTATAAGTTAAATTAGTTGGAAGCCATGATCTCAAATTTTTAAAAAGTTATTTGAATCGAAAATAAATTTTTACTAACTTTTGTTAAATTTTCTTTTAATTTTTTATTTTTTGTAAAAAAAAACTGTCAATTCGATTTTTCTCACAATTTTACTAAATTTCGACAAAAATATTTTTAAAAAGATTAAAGTAGCTTAAAGCCATAACAACAAAATTTTGAAAATATATTTGAGTCGAAAATAAATTTTTACCAACTTTTGTTAAATTTTCTTTTAAGCTTTTATTTTTTGTAAAAAAAACTGTATATTTGATTTTTCTCAAATTTTTACCAGATGTTAAAAACGTTATTCTTCATGCACAAAATTTTATTGGAGATGAAATCATTTTGTATTCGTAAAATTTTCGATGTGACAAATTTGTTTTCCAGTTTTTTTGATTTATGAAAAAACCGTCTATTGGATTTTTTTTCAAAAAATATACTTGTTTGGTATCACGTAACAATATATTGTATATATGTTCAAGTCTCCAGCGTTTTTTTGTTTGTGAGATATTTAGGTTCACCTTTTTTTTAAACAGCTATGTTAAAAAAAAACCACCGACGCAATTTTCTTGAGCTATGGACGACAAAAAAACGTCACGAACGAACGAATGTAGGTACACACGCACGCACAGACTGCTTTCTTAAAATCTTTTATTTCGACTCTAGGGACCTTGAAACATCGAGAAATGTCAACATTTTTAATTTAACAAATCGGAACCATTACAATAACTTCCTTTGGGAAGTTAAAAATAGGTTTAACAACCCATTCTGACAGATTTCAAATTCCAGCCCGTCACTTTTAAAACCGCAAAATTGATTGCACTTGTAATGAAATAAACACCTTTTTATTTTTAAATACAATTCTTAATTCAAAATGAAACCTTTTATTGGAGTGACGTGATGCCAGAGATCTTCGGTTTAATTTCTGCCTGTACCATCTTCAATTTTTTCACGGGTATTGCCTCTGACAAGGAACTCACACTAGGCCCTAGTTGCACCTTAATCTTTACTTAATCATGATCAAGAACTTCTACGAACCCCAAACAAAATTTCAGTCAAAACGATACTATTCAAGATTGGTAAATATTTGTTTTTTGGAATTTGTAAAAATTTTCAATGCAATTCGTTTTAAAATTCATTAATTATTACTGATTTTTTTATAAATAATAACTATCCCCTGATTTAAACGTTACTTTTTTAATTTTAGTTTATAATTTGTATTAAAATATTATAAATAAGTTTGATTTTAATAAAAAAAGTTTAAGACTAATCTTAGTAAAACATATTTCCTGATTTTGAATTGTTCAACCACGTTATTTTTGATTTTAAAAACATATTTTTCTCTTATCAATTTGTTTGATAAATTTTTTTATAATTTTTTAAAATGTTTCTACTTAAAAATTTCAGAAAAAACTTCCAATGTTAGAATTAGTATTCAGCAACTGAGCAGTTTTCTTTCTTATAATTGAGTTATATTCATGGTACCTTCAAAGTCTTGCAAAATTTATTTTTATTTATTTGAAATTTTCATAAGTTGTCCAACTAATCTTCAAATCTTAAAAAAGTTTCAATGACTATCCAAAAATATCTGCAAAACTATTTCGAAAAACTTGAATTTCTTACGTTACCAATACCTATCCCCATCAAATATTATTAATTAAAGTCCACAACAAACTCATCTTCAATTTTCATAAACCACGGAACTGAACAAAAAAAAAAACTTATTATTAAACCAAAAAATTCCCAAAGTTATATCAAAGCCTATTTTGCCTCAAGCTAAAGGCACTTTTTGAACCAAACTCAACATCGTCATCATTGCGGTCTTATTAAGGTCAGGAACAACAAACAGACAATCAGACAATAATAACAATAATTGTAATTGCTTTTCAAAATATATACGATACAATTATATATCTTAATTTGCCATCAATTGAAAACGAAACTAAAATATAAAAGTTTTATGCAACCAAAAACAAAAGGAGGCAAATTCAAAACCAACAAAAAAAAACTTGAGAAAAAGAGGGAGTTATAGTTTTGCTTCAGGTGAGTAGGCAAGGTAGGTAAGGAAAGGTAAGGTATAGTATCGCTTAAAAGTTTCCGTGATGATGTTGGAGATTATTTGTTGTTGTTTTTTGTGTGTTTGGTTTTTGATTTTGTTGAATTGAGGTGGGTGCAATCATCGAAAGTAAAAAGACTTTAATTAAAATGAGATTAGTTTTTGGAGATACTATTCTTTCCTGGCTTACAAGTATCTGATTTGACATAAGAAATGGAAGCAGGATAAACGATAAACAGGCAGACTATAGTCAAGTTGTTGGGGACTTGGTTATAATTTTGTTGTTTTTTTTTTATTTTTGAGATGAAAACGAGTTTTATCTCATGATACAAATTGTGAGGTCATTGAAATTATAAATAATAATTGATGAATGTGAAGTACTTTTTTGTCTGTGCGTTAAAAATTACTTTTTATAGTGTCTTTTGTTTAGGGAGAGGGACAACAATTGAAACAGGGCTACAAATTATATAAATAATTGGTTAATAACAAACTTTTTGGCTCAAAGAGGTCATAATTGCTTTATTAGTTTTGAATGAATTTTGAGTTTGCTAAGCAACATGACGTAATTAGAAAAGGTTATGAAAAAGGGCTTCTTATAGTGTGACACTTTGTGATGGAATGTTTTTGTTTAAAAAAAGCGAAGTAAGCGGTAAGCGTTTTTATGAAGATGCGAAGTTTCTCAATTCGGTTTTTTTGAATTAGTTAAACTTAACAATAACTTTATTCCAAAAAAGAGACAAGGATTTAATTTTATCTTTAAGTTAAAAACTTTGGCTCATTCCAGTGATCAAATTAAATTAATAATTTATTTAATCTTCCTCTTGGTAAAATCTTGTATCATTTATAAGTTTATTAAACTTAAGACCAAGAAGTAATTAATCCAAAAAAAAAAGTTGGAAAAATATCCCTGCAACTTTTTGTATAATTTTTTTTTATTTCAATTTGATGTTTTAAAGAAATGTATGCAAACACGAATTCAAACAAACTTTGTATCCATTTATTTAAGGAAGATTTTATTTTTTTACAAACGAAAATTGAAAACAACATCATTCAAATGTACGCCGAAGGAAAGATTCGCCGCAGGAAATTCGAACCACTGTTTTGCACATTTCGGGTGGTATCTTGGCCTTATATTGCGTAAACACGGTCTTTTGTGTAGTCACACTTAAGTTGACTATAGTGGCTACGGTCATTATCCATCTTGTTGAAACTGTATATACTTTCAAAGTCATGACCTTCTGTCGCAGGCCAAAAAGAGGTATGTTACTCGTTCCGGCTGCGAACGCCCTTAAATCAATGAATTGGAATCATCACCAACGCAACTTTTATGCTCTTTATCTTAAACTGCGCGTACATTACAATGATACCCCAGCCTTAAGGCATAAGGTATGCTTAAACTCTCCCCAAATTTCCTTACTCTTTTATAAGTTCATTGCGTAGTTGTCGTTTTTAAGGGCCATAAACATTTCGTGTTAAAACTACAAACTTGAAACCAAGAAATGAATGACCCTATGCAAACATAGCATTTCTATACCTGGTCAGAAAAAAAACCGTTTTTTACTATATAATAAAGGATTAAAGCATGAGAGTTCCCAGAATTTATATTTTTGTAGCAATAAGTTTTCTTCTGGTGTACTGTGGCGTATGTGGAATATTTTGTAATAGAAAAGCAACTCATATCTCATGAATTTTTTGTTAAAATAAGTAAATTGAGTGGCGCAACAGTCCTTTGAGAACTATAACTTCGTGACATACAACTCTCAACCATTCCTGTGTGCGAGTACTCCACTTAGGGATGGAGGGGACCTACAGTTTTAAGCCGAATCCGAACGACTAATTTGAGAAAGCACTTTTTATGACAAGAATTATTCTTGAAGAATTTGTCAATTCCTGCCAAGAGGCAGTTCCCGTGAAAAAAAAAACAGGGATCGAATCCAAGACCTCTGGTATGACAGTCCAACGCACTAACCATCTTGCCACGAGTACTACTGAATTGTTTGTTAGTTAGCATTAAATGGCATCAATTTTGTTATTAATTAGTTTTAAGCCAATATTTATCATTCCAAAAAAGTAATTTTATTCTCGAACTCTTTATCTCGGAAATGAGTTTTAAGGCGAATCTGGTACCTCTGATAAACGCTTGCCTTTTAGAGCTTTTTAATGTATGGTGTGGTACCTCAATAAAATATGGGCATGTTAGTTTAATTTCTAAGAACATGATTGAAATTAAATGAGGTGACTACCCTTTCTACACTTAAGCAATTAAAAATTAAAGAACTAAACAATAAAAGAAAAATAACTCTTCATCAAGTCATTGCCATTATACCACCACATAAGTGTGCGTTGCCAATTTTCCAAAAGCCCAACAACCAGTCGTGACCTCTCGCAGTACGTTTACGAGACGAGTATGTATATATTTTTGATCACCCAGCCATCATTTGCAGACAATGTTGTATTTTAGTTAACTTCTTTTTTATTATTTGCAGATTTCGTTCAACCATCAGAGTATACCGTCAGTTGGTCGTCTTGGTCGTTGTCGGTCGTTGGTTCCATAGGGTCGTTGTCGTTGTTATCTCTTGTTTGGTAATAAACGTCTTGTCTTGGAGTTTTTAGTGCTGTTGTACTGTTGTACTGTGTTGTATTCACTTCCTAGAACTCACTTTGAAAAGATGCAACAAGATCCTGCGTTGAGATCACCGACAATGTGTTTCTTCGTTTGCCATCTTCTTGTGCTAGACTGTATCGCTGATTTATCAATAGCACCACAAGTCAAAGTCAGGTCAAGACGCAATTCCACTTAGAGACTTCTTCTTCTGCTTAAGTCACTATATACCTATTACCTAGGTTTTATATACATAAACCTCTAGTTTCCATCCCAAAAAAAAAAAAAGAAAAATACTTAGGGTACGTAGAGAGTAAAAGAGTATGGTATGTTCTTTTTAATGCCTAATGTCCGTACACAAAATTCGTGTAGGAGTGCAACAAATTATCCACGATTTACCTCCTTCTTCACCCCCCCCCACAAACTCCTCACCACCCACTACCACCATCGTCATTGTTATACCAGCCCTGCGAATAGGCCCCGGACCGGGAATCACGCGCCAAACTCACTTCTTTCTTTTTTTCCTCTATTTTGAGAAGCCTCTGAGTCGGATGCCACTCTCAATTTCAACCTCAAGTCCACCAGCCAACCTTTGGTTAGGTCTCTTTCAAAACTCCTCTATAGGTGGTTCTATGCATATAGAACAATCTGTTCCATGGCTATGGGCGAATGGACGGATAAACGAACGAACGGAACGGGCGGACGAACCGGACGATTGGTCGTCCGTGCTATCTGCGCGAACACATCGGAACAGGAAGACCATTCTTTTACTGCTTTGTTTTGTCTGCGTGCCTTGTTACCGCGCACACTGCGATCAAGAGAATCATTTCGCGGTTATTTACCTTTGAGAATAGAAAATCAGGTATAAGCCAGGTTAAGAAAAATGAGAGAGAAAAAAAAAAACAACCAGAAAATAAAGAACCAAAGTAACATCAACACACACAAAAGAACAACAACTTCTTCCAGTTAAAAAAAAAATAAAATAGGGAAAAGCGAAAGGAAAATGCAAGACAATTGAATGGAAACTGTCGGGTTACTGCCATTCCACTTATTTTTATGCGGGCGTCAAACAAGGAAGACACATAAGGAGTCCATGAGGGCGAAGTAGGCTGGTTGGGGGAGGGTAAAGGTAGAACGTATAGGCAGAAGAAGAATAAGAAGCGATAGTGGTGGAAGTTCTGGTGGCATCGTAAAGGCATCGAACCCAAGAGTTCATTGAAACATCTAACAACGAAAAAGTATCTTCGGTTCTGTTTTGGATGCAATATCACTCCATCCCCACAACAAGCTTATAATAGACCTGGTTTGAGTTTAGTAGGTATATAAACTCGTAGGAAGGAAATACCTATGCCTTTAATTGAATATTTTGCATAAATTATTTTTTTTTTTAATTTCAATGTTGGCAAAGCAAAATATTTTCTCGTGAGATAGATGATTACGGTTTGAATGGTTGAGGCCTTCTTTTGAGTAAGAATAACTTTGTCAGTATCAGAAGCATTGAGAGAATCTTAACAAATTTTAAGCAGTTTATGTATTTTAGACAGAAATCTCTTAACTTAGGCTGAAAACACCGGACAAAACAAGTTTGTTTAGGGAAAACAATTTTGATTCTTTTGAAAAACCAGGGAAAATGTAACAAACAACATGTTTCTGTTTTGAAGTGCTTCGATTGTGTCCAGGTGTTTATCGAAAATATGTGTCATTGTTTTATATGAAACAAACACACCAAATTCACCAAATCTTTTTCAAAATGCGTCGTTGACGACAATTGTCTTCGAAACATAAAAACCAAAACAAAACATACAAACCAAAACGAAACAGAAAAACATGTTTCATTTCCATTTCAACACACTCCAAGTGAGAACTGCTTCACTTGGTTTCCTTGTAAATTATTAACATTTGAAATCAAGAATGTGTTTTGATTATCGAATCAAAAACGGTTTTAACTTTCGAATCAAAATCGTTTTAATAATCCAGTCTGTTATCTGTCTTGATTTCTCAAAACAAGGTTATCTCGCAAAGTTATGTAATTCATATTGAAAACTGAGAGTGTTGCCGTTCTAAGGCTTTAGCTCTGAACAATCCTTCTAGGGGAGGCAGAGTTCCTATGTCTTCTAGAATAAATTATACCGCACAATGCTTTCCGGGAGTTTTCTTCTTCGCTAATGTATGCTAAATGTCCAGCCAAACGAAGTCTACCAATCTTTATCTCTGTGGCTATATCAGTTTTGCGGTACAATTCATTGAACTCATTGTTATACCTTCTCCGGAAATTGTCTTTCCTCACAAATTGTTCCAACTGTTCTTAGTAAGACTTTTTTTCGAACGCTGGTAAGAAGTTGTTGATTCGGTGTTTTTTGACTGATCACCCAAGTCTCGGGTCCATAAGTGACTACTAATAGGACCATAGTCTTTACAGTAGCAGTTTCAAACTTATTGTCAGATTTTATTGTAATAGGGTCCTCAAGTAGATTCAAGAGTGTTTTGTCTTCTATGTCATCATCGGCTTCTTCAATTGACCCAAGGTGGGTAAAAGATTGGAATAAATCAAATTCAATAACAGTAGTGCAGTAAATATGCGGACTTTTTGACAATTGTCGCTCTGGTAAATGTTTAAGAGTCTATAACACAAGATAGAAGAGTAAGCAACCAACCCAACCCCTTGTTGGAGCTAATTGAAAGTGCTGATGTTTCTGAAAAGCAATCCTTACTACTCTACTTGGTGATCAGGACTATGTACATGTACAAGTAAACATCTCTTTTTAGTGAAAATAATCTTCCGTAAAAATCCACCTCCGAGATCTCTGCCAATAACAATAGGATCCTTGACATTGGTGATAACTTTTGCCTTCGTTCTCAAAATCCGATGACCTCATGATCTATGTTTACATTTACTGTTAATCAAATGATCCTTTGAAGGATGGCTTTCATTTTTCCACAACTAAGCAAGTTTTTTCGAATCTGTCTCAGAAACAGGTAAGGCGCATTGTTTCGTTCAAAGATCAAACGTTTCAGCAACACACTCTTCACACTTGTAGTATGTTTTTACTGCCTTGGGAAGACAATTATGCGATGGAAGATAAGAAAAGCATTGGAACAGTGCTGCCAAACCAGAAACAATAAAATCCCGGTCAAGAGTAAAACTGAGACCTAAAACCGTATTGTAGTGCCCGTGCCATGGTGGTTAGTGCTTCTAACTGTCATGCCACAGGTGTTGGGTTCGATAATTGCCTACGCCATCTACATTTTTTTTTCTTTGGTCCAAGAGCAATTCTTGTGATGAAAAGTGCTTTCTCAAATTTGCCGTTTGGATTCGGCTTAAAACTGTAGGTCCCCTCCATCCCTGATATCAGTACTCGCACACAATAATGGTTAAGGGTTGAAAGTCACTAGGCCCTACTTCTCAACGGACTATTGCGCAACCCAATTTTTTATTTTAAAACCAAGTTGCCAATATGAAAATGACGTTATCATTCACGCAGAAAATATAATACTAAAATTATGATACGCCTCTTTTGACCGAGCCTACGTAGCTTTTTTGTCGTAAAAAAAACTATCACGACACCCATAAAATTTCTAGAGTCGAATTCATTCGTGACAATTTTTTATTTCTCCAAATAACTAACTTCGCATTGTTGCCCATTCATGCGGAGCTCGTTTTAGATAAGATAAGTTGAGAAAGAATAAAAATATCCCATCAACACGTAGCAAGAATTTAATTATTCTAACCCACTCTCCAAGATTCTAATCATTGACTGCAATGCAACGTTGATACCACATTCTTAGAATAATGATTATACACATATCACACGGTTGTTATTGTTGTTGTTAGTTTTTATTATTGCTGTTACTGTTGTGTCTTTAAGTTGCACCAATGCAATTCTGTGGCTTTTTCTTCTCCTTCTGCTTCTAAGCCATTTTACTACTGCGATGCACAAAGTGAGATAATGTCAGCTGACCTCTGTTGTAGTTATAATAATAATTCTTCCACATAACATGATGAAGTTGCAACAAGATTACAGAAACAACAACAACAAGAACTTTCTATAAACATTCTATACATCAAGAGTTGACTGTCATCTTTATCATCTAATCACAGGCTGGTCATCTAACACTAACCAACTGTGGTGGCAGTTGCAGTGGCAGCAATAGTTGTTGTTTTTCTAACTTTTTTTCATCACATTTCCTCTAACAGTACAGAGGTAGCACGTTTCAATTATGAATCCATAAAAAGTCTGTAATTATTTGCTACTTGCTTAGACGACGTAACCGGGGATATAAACGCTCCATAAGATGGGAAGGATCACGGCACCAGAACAGCACAGCCAGCGCTTAGTTTAGCACAGCTCTGAGAGGTAAAAATAAGTAAGTTCTAAATTTATAGCCGCTACGTGTTGTGTATATAGAAATGTTTTGAGTGCAAGGTGTTGCAATTGTAGTTGCAGTAAATTTTCTGTTTTTCCCATATTTATGTATGTTTGTCTACGGTTGTCTATGATTTGCAACTCTTTGGTATTGTTTTTTTTTAGGAATAAAATTTATATTCAAGACATTACAGAATTTCATGGCTTTCGAAGAGACAACACCTGTTTACTTTTTCTTTTATTTCTTTAAACTTTCTATGATTGCCAAATAGAGTTGGTTTTGATCGATTTGATATGGGATAGTTTTGAAGTAAGCTGTAAATAAGTCTGCATTGTATGTGTTAACTGTTGATACTGCGTTTGCTTGAATATTTAATTGATATTTTTTTTTTGTGAAGAACTTAAAAGGTTTGAAGAAAATATTTCTAATTTTGTTTTTTTATTGAATAATTTTAATATTTTTATTCAAAAATGTGTTTGTTGATAGTTCGAAAAAACAGGAAGAGATTTCAATAAAAATCAATCTCTTATGAATTTAAAAGTGCACCAAACCAAACCAGTAAAATTCATTCGTACTTTTATTTTTAAGGGTCAATTACTGTTGAAAGTATTAAACAAATCAAAATTGATTGATTTTTACTAAAATTAAAAATTTGAGTGTTCTTTAAAGATTTATAATAAAAGGTTTCATTTTCATAATGAGTTTTTTTAAGAGAAAAAAAGGTATTAGGCAAAATGCATGTCCTCGATAACTTAAAGGTCTTGAATCGGTTATTAAAAGCATTGGCATAGACCTTATCTTTCACGTCAGACAAATTAAAAGATGTTAAATAAAAAATGTCGGTGAAAAATATTAAATTATCATTTAATAGATAATAACACGTTCAGGAAACTTTTCTTTAAAAGTTATGATTGTTTCGTTGCTAATGTGACTCGTAGAACATTTTTGTGGTGAATTTCAAAAAACTTTTTATTTAAGGTATCCTTAGTTTCTTATTGTTAAATATAAATAAAAAAAGGTGCTTTAATAGAAACAAACATTTCCGACGGAGGAACTTCTTAAAAGGTTCCAATTTATTTAACATAAATTTCAGTAAGAACTGCTCTTTCTTAAGACTTGAAATTATTGATGTATATTTATTACCAAACTTCCTAAGGTAAATGGTTTGCAACTTTTGTATTCAATTATTGTCAAATTTATCAAACGTGTCTGCACAACTGAATTTAAAACATGTTCTGTGTTACAAGTTAAACAAATTTCAGGTTAGACATCTGATCCTTTAGGTTAGGTTAGGTTGAGGGGTTGAAAGTTGATGTCTTAACCGTCACGCTAAGATCATTACAGATCCATTGTGATACCCGTGAGTATTGCTACTCTAGCTTATAAAAAAAACCCTATGTGTTCAGTTAGTCAAGCCATTACGTGGCATTGACGAAGTTCAGAATGTTAGTACCTGGCGTACTAGAGAGTTATTCTAAATCCCCGAAGAAATAGTTGCCAAGTAGTTTCTTCCTTTGATGGGAGAGTGCGGGACAGTGTTCGAAGTGATCCCTTGTGTAGCTGCATTATTCTTTCCGTTCTTTGTTTGTTAAAATAGGGCCAGATCTCTCTTGTAGTGCCGGAGGTGTCAAGAAGATTGCACTTTTCATCGACCTTGATAGTTGCATGTAGTCCACCTGAAATCGAGGGTTCTTGAATCAGAGCAATGTCAATTTGTCTTCTTCCCAAGATGTAGACAAGATTTGAGCTTGCGGCTTTACTGTGATGAAGATTAATTTGTATTTTATTACTCACTTGGTTTGTCTTATTGGTTAAAAGCCGCCTTTTGCATCGCTCTATGCCGATGAGTACTTTCTAGCCAATTTTCCGAAAAAGGGGTATAGATTTGTGGCTAAGTTGCTTCTAGCCACTTCTGTACCTTCCTCCGTTTTTTCTTCCATCTCTATTACTTTCCAGCTTTGACTTAGCTGTTCCGTATTTAGAGATTGAAGATATCTTTCTACGCGATCTCGGAACCTTTGATCGTTATTTTGGCCTTAGGTTTGACGAAGTCGCTGATCTCATTCGGACCGATTAAGCGGAGATCAGCGTTGGGCCAGGGAGCTACCGTTCTTTTCACGAAGTCCTGCAGGAAAGCGAGAGTATTGTCGTCCTCGCACGTCAGAACTTTGAACCCATGGATGGTTCTGAAGTTCCTAAAGAGTGGTGGTGGCCTGCTATTAACGATAGCATCGTTTACCTTATCCAGGATTCTCATTTCCAATAATTGCCATTGGTCTTCTGAGAGTTTTTTTGAGGGATTTCCGAAATCCGCAATGACGAATTTGGGCGCCTCCAACGCTTCTTCTGTAGCCAATGTCTTTTTTCTTTTCTGCAGGGGTGACCTTTTCGTGGTCGAAAGTGTGTCATCCTGCTTTGTCCTCTTGGACGTTTTTGGCACTGAGTCAGGGTACAGGGGAGGCACATGGCCCACTATCTCCTTCCCCTTCATCAGGTTCATAGTCCCTTTAGTTTTGTTTTTATTCGTTGCTGTCAGTGTCTTAAGGTTGTGACAGAGTTTTCGAGCACTATCTTATCCCTTTCCGTTAAGGAGTTCGGATCTTTGTTGGATAGGCGTCGAATTGTCCGTTCAGTTTTTCGTGTTCTCCTCTAAAGTATTCTGTCTTCGGTGAGAGTTTTGGTAGTCTTTTTCTCGATCACCGTTTTTGTCGTCCTAGTACTTAATGTATTAACGTCCATGACACTGCTGCTTGACGAAGGTGAAGGAGTTATGCTAGAGCTGCAATCGAGGACAGGGCCCCTTGTACTACTTTCACAAGCACCCTCCAGATTCATCTCCTTCGAGACCGTCTTACCATCCTCCAAGCACGTTGTTGCACATGTCCCCGAACTGGATTTGGCGGATGTAGATGTAGATTCAAAATTTGCAACCGTGTCTTTTTCCTAAACGGGGATGCAACTGAAGGGGTCGTTCCTTTCTTGGATTGAATTATATCAATCGGTGGATTGGGTGGTCCCATCAGCGCACCCACGCCAGTGTTTCCTTTGGAATCCGCATCCTCTTATATTTGGGCACATGGATCCCCCATCATAAGAGGCTCGTTCTTTAGAAAAGCACGAGCGTTAAAAAGTCGTATGCGTTTGTTTGCTGTCAATTTCTCCCATTTGCTTTTCCCAAGACGTTTGATTGTCTTCTTACTGTTGGAGATTCTACTCCGAACTACTAATCTACTCTACTAGCAACTGAACATGTGTCGTCATCGGTCTCTAGTGTTCCGATGCTAGCTTCATCCTCCACACCGATGTTGGAAAAAGGAGTGAGAAGAAGGTCCTCTTCCACCTGTGTAATGGCCGTTGCTGTGTTCCCCGTAGATTTGTCCTTATGTGCGTCTTGATAGTGTGTAGCTTTTGTAAAAATATGAACTATATCGTCTGCAAATCTTGAATTGTTAAGAACTTGTCCAAACATCCTTATTCCATATAGTTTTTTTTGGAAATTGTCTTCCAGAACTGAACTAAAATAAAAAAGAGGCTGGGATGCGACCCACACTGACAACTCCCATCCCGTCTGTCGATTTGTCTTGCTTAAAAGTTTGTAGGTTTTCGTGTTGAGTTAAAAGTAAATTTTTACCAAGTTTTAGTATTGTTTTCTTTTTAGGTTTTAAAACATATTTGAGTCGAAAATCAATTTTTACCAACTTTTATTAATGTTTTTGTTTAGGTTTTTATTCTTTGTAAAAAAAACTGTCAATTTGACTTTTCTCAAAAGTGTACTGAATGTTGAAAACAATATTTCTTATAAGCTAAAATTAGTTACAAGCTACAATCTTTGAAAAGATATTTGTGTTGAAAATCAATTTTTACCAGCTTTTGATAAATTGTCTTTTAAGTTTTTATGTTTTGTAAAAAAAAAACTGTCAATTCGATTTTTCTCAAAACTTTACTGAATGTTAAAAACAATATTTCTTATAAGCTAAAATAAGTTTGAAACCAAAATCTCAAGTTTTTGAAAAGACATTTAAGTCGTAATTCGATTTTTACCATAATTGAGTAATGTTTTTTTTAGGTCTATCATTGCTTTTAAATTGGACTTAAGTTTAACAAATTCCTCAAAATTTCTGTTTTAAATTGGTACCCTTATGCATAATGCATATATAAATACTTATTCCAACACCTTGTAATTTCTTCAATTCCAATTTAAATTAAAACAACATAATTTTAAATACCCTCTAATCTTCAGGTGCACCCATATAATATAATTATTACCCATGTACCAAAAGGTAACAAATCTAACAACAAAATAATTGCCACATTACTCAAAAGTCACAGTAAACATTAAATCTCTCGAAAGTTTTCTTTTTTTTTTTGTTTTCATGTTGCAATATAAAACCTTGTGGTATTTTTATACCTACTTCGGGCCGCGTGCCAAACATCAAAAATTCAGCCTTATCCCAGCTTCCTATAAAAGTGAAAGCATAAATAATTTGTTATGTTGTAGGTCCCTTATTTCTTTTTGTTTTTGGACTTACCTTCTTCTGGAAGCTATATAGGTAGGTATGGGAATACAAAACACACTGTACTCGTGTATCTTTTATTCGAAAGCGAAATTAAGTATCCCGGCTGTGTGCTGCTTAGAGAAGAAAAAGTAGTTATTACCCCGATAAAACAACGAATAGGTCATTCGAACGTTATTTTGCTGCCCATGAAGCGAACTATTGAATTATTACTGCAATCGGAAATTGCTCCTGGGCGTCATCGACTTTTACAAAAACAAAAAGCTCAATAAAAATAAAAGAACAAAACCCTATTTAGAGAGATAAATCATTTAAGCCGAGTTCCCGACCTCAAATTGAACAGAAAGACAAGAGTTTGATAAGAAGAAAAAAGAGTAAAAGAGAAGCCCTATTCCCCTCCCCATCATGCTCCAAGTCCCAGCCTATCCCACATCTCAAAACCTCAGCTATCCCAACATACTTTTATATATTTCTACCTTACCTACATAACAAACATATGTTGCGATGATGCGGATTCATGTTTTGATTTTAGAGATTCAATGATTTGTGTGTACCGTTTTGTTGTTAGGTTTTTATTTATATATTTTTTTGATCGATTAGACTCCATTGAATTGAAAAGGAGTCGAGTTTGAGTCTTTTATAGTATACTTAGAAGATATAGTCGGTATATTCGTTGGGCATTAACCATTTATTCAATTAACGAACATCTGAGAGCTCTTGGTTTGGCGATGATGATGTCGATGTCGATGTTGATGGTGATGGCAATGGCAAAGTAGTATAAAAGAGATGTTACGTGATGAGAAGTATTTAGTAGAAGTTAAACGAACAAATAAATATATAATTGATGGGTTAAAATGAGTTTTAAATGGAAGTTTAATAGGGGTTAGGTTTAAGACCATCATGGCTATACAATATATATAAGTTTCCAACTACATCTCAAAGTTATACCCTATCATTGATATTTAATTAATGATTATGCAAGCTTCTGTGGATTTTGTAATCAAAACTTTGAAATATTTTTAGAAAAATGAACAAATGATGACTTATGAGCAGTTAGATGTTAATTTAATTTTTAAAGTATTTCTTTAATTAAGTTTTGTTTTCTGATGAAATTTTTCGAAAGAGAATGATTTAAAATTAGTTATTTCGAAAAAAAGGGAAAACGTACGAGTCGGTACGTGAAATCTTTAATTATAGACATCTTGCACCTTGAATTACTTAATACGTCAAAAATATCTAAAAGTTTAACAAATGCCAGGATTATATCCGATTAAGGTTTGAAAACATGAAAACACTGGAAACACTAATTTTATCAGATGGTAATGGTAACAGGGACATTGGATCACTTTTTCATTGTGGTTTGTTCAAAGTTTTATTGTGTTGTATTTTATAGGAAGCTAAAGGCAAATTTTGCCAAAAATACTTGCAATGACTTACGAAGCTTGGCAGTGTGTACAGTCAAACACATTACGTGGCGATATACCCAACTTACACAATAACTTCTTAACCTCTTTCATTACAAAAAAAGAGAAAGTTGAAGTGAGACACAGCTTTAAAAAAAACAGAGTTTCCTCTGGAAAAAGACTTAAAAAGTTACAAAACTCGAATTGAATGTTAAAGTTGAGTTGCCAAAATTTCAAATATCGGTCTTTCTTGAAAGTCACCAAGATCCTGTTTTAATTCAATTTACTCGGTCCGATCTATGCTAAAGAAAAGAAGACCTAAAATAAATACAAAGGATTTTTCACAAATAGATCAGCAATTTATTTTATAGATCCCTTCAATACTTTTAGGCAATTAGAAAGATTACGTTAATCAAGGTTTTATTTTTCATCAAATTGCAAGAAGAAGAAATATTAATGAAACATATCGTGCTAGAAAAAGATTACAGGCAAGGTATCTTGTTACTTTGGATAGATTCTAAGGATAGTCTTTGAAGCCTTGTTCAAATTATATACTTTATTATTATGTATTATTTATAATTCTTAGTTTGAGGTAATATAATAAGATTTCTCCCCCATCCACAATCCTTTTATAAGTCACTGCTTTTCTAGAACCTAGGAACCGGCCTCATTCATCTAAAGCTTAATAAAGTTATTAAGACAAAATTTAACCATACCGAAGGAAGATGAAATGCTTAAATTGGTCATTTTTTTTTTCTTAAATTGTGAAAAAGTTATTTGTTTTGTCCAAGAAGGCAGGATCAATACACCTGCAGTGATGGTTAGTGCATGATACTCTCAAGCTAGAGGTCTTGGGTTTAATACCTGCCTGTGCCTGTGAAAAATCCGCCAAGAGTAATTCTTTTCATGTTCGTATTCGTCTTAAGAATGTAACCCTCCTCCATTCCTGACAGATGTAAGTTACTTGGCCCTAGTTCTCAACTGATGATCCAACTAATTTATTTTTAACTTTCCATAGGAAGTTATTTTTAATCAGTCCGGTTAGTCGAATTGAAAATGTTGACATATCTTGACGTTTTAAGGTCCCTAGAGCAGAAATAAAAGATTTTTAGAGAGATGTCTATGCGTGCGTGTGTATGTTCGCGGAGCTTTTTTCGTGGTCCATAGCTCAAGAACTAGTAGAGATATCGACTTTAAATATACTTTGTTATACAGCTAATAATGCAGAAAGGACTCTCAACATTCTGTAAGTTTTTTATAAAATTCCAACAGTAAGTTTTTTTCATAAAAAATAAAAATCTACAGAAAATAATACGCAAATGCTACTGAAATTGGTAAAAATTGGTTTTCGACTAGAAACCTCATTAACAAAAATATATTTTGAAATCCAACCATTTCAACAAAACACGAAAACCTTCATTACATTACATTACACGCTATACTCAGGTCATAAATGTACTGAGTAGAGTAAGGTGACAACAACACAAGACATTAATACACATGAAAACAACACGCGGTAGATTTTGAGACGGTCCTAAATCTGTCACTCATGCTTGATTTCGGTGATCGATGGGAACCGAAGCTTTATCAGTGACTAAGCCATTGCCTAAGAAAACTATTAACCTTTTAAGCAAGCAAAATCGGAAAACGGTATATGAAGTTTTCGGTGTAGGTCGCATCGCAGCCAATACTTCTCTCTGGAAAATATTGGAGTCAATTCTCATAAGTTGAAAAAGTCAAATAAGGCATAACTTTCACCAACTTAACTCATTGTCTTCTAGTTTTCGTATGGCTTTATTATAAAATCAAGCGTTTTGATACGAAATGGGAAAATTTCACCAAGTTCCAGCTTAAAAAACATGTGAGATAGACTAAAGTCTGGTCACCCACAGTACTATAATATAAACAGATAACTCTGTATCTGACTTAAAAAGCTCGTTGGTTTCAGCCCGTGAAATAACCCCTCAATGAAACAAAACTTGAATGGAAAAACAATGGATATAAAGTTTTTACATATTGAAATAATTTCCGAAAATCAAAATTCAGATGTAGGTCGCAAATTTGTAATCAAAATTTTGAAATTTTAATTTCGAAGTTTATAAGATTTTAAAGCATATGGAAATAAACCTTATAATAGAATAATGCAGCAAAAGCAAACATAACCGAAGTCTCAGCTGAAACTAGATTATAATTCTTTGCAATTAGGTGAAAAGGTCTTCACTCAAAAAATTGCATTTTAAGACTTTAATTTGGTACAATGGCTTTTTTCTTGTATCTGTTGTCTTATACTAAAAACTTAAGTCTAGAACAACTGCTAAATATAGTATTAGTCCAGACTTTAGAAAATAAGACAGAAAAATTCATATTTTTGTTATTATAACGTCTTCAGTTCATTGAGTCCGTGTCACCATTTTCTAACTGAAGTTCTTTTTGCCTAAGGTCAAAAAATTGATCTTCTAGAATCAATGGTGAATAATTCTAAACAGCCAACCTTACAATTTACTCAGTAGCAATTTTTTAAATATTTAGCAAATTTACTAGCAACTTCAACATTTCAAACCTTTTTTATTTTTGGTAACTAGTAAATTGCTAATTCCCTTTAATTGAAAACCAGGCACTTCAGCATGTCTTAATAGTAGCAGTTCATAAAAACAAGGCAGTTCATACAAATAAACAAAGCAACAAAACTTAAACGGATCTATTACTTGAAATTCCAAACTGTGGACTGGACTAATCCATCCAATGCTTTTATAGATCAATTTCTTGTAGGTTCAAAGGTACAACTTCGTGTTCCACCATGAAGTTTACTTATCCACATCAGTTCTAACTATACTTTTAAATCCCGTGAAATCTTAAGCCTATGATTTGTAATTCGATCGTAAGTGTTTAGGTCTTCAACCACGAACCAAAACGTTACCTTCTCAAACCTAGAACTAGCATCGAGGAGACTGAACAGCTTTCAGTCAGAGGTATGTGCATTACAAACCACTTGTTGTGGAGTGATCTCATATTTGACATCGCCAAAAATGTTGCAAAGTGTTAAGGTTTTCTCCGAAGATGCAAGAAGTTTTTGATCTAGCTACAATCTATAAAGGTTATATTCGTACGAAACTCAAGTACAATTCTCATATCAGGGCAGGTGCTTCAATAATACTTTTGAGTCTCTTGGACATAATTCAAAAAAGAGCTCTGAAATTGATAGGTGACCGTTGTTTAACTAAAACTTTTGCATTTCTTGAGCACCGCCGTAAGGTTTTATGTCTGTCATGATTTTATCGCTATTTTCATAAACAAAGTTCTAGTGAAATAGCCAGTTACATTCCTCCCCTCAAACAACTTAACCGTAATACCCGTTCTTTTAGGAATGCACATCAGTTTACCCTTGAGCCCGATTTCGGACGTACAGTAAAGAACGGAGATTCTTTTTTTAGTCGCACTACTCGATTGTGGAATGCTTTACCAGGCTCAATATTTACAATGTGCAGACATTCAAAACCAATGTGCATCGGTATCACCTTTCCAATCCTACTCTCCCTTCCTAATTTCTCGCACTGTGTATAATCATTATAAGGGTATTCATTTCCCCTGAAGTGCACGCACAATATAAAAAAAGCCTAAAGTTCTTCGTCATACTGCTCTTCGAAGGGAGTTGCTAGCAATTTTCTGCACTAAGCTGAGTCTTCTAATATTTGGAAATCTTCGTCTTCTAAAAAAAATGTCTTTAGTCAAAACATAGCAAATATAAAATAGTAGCTCACAAAATATAAGCAACAAACAAATCAACTCTTTTAAGTACACAAACATTTTATGATTTGAGCAAATTCCTAAAAGGTAAAATTACTAACAGTGATTTTTAGCTATTTTGCTATATTGCATCTTTGAAGCTTTGTAGATTGCTTAAAAATGCTTCGTTATTTTGTTTGAAACTTGTCCCCAAGGTTTAACTACGAAGTTTTGACGAAACAACTAACTTAAGTCAGAAGTAATAAATTAACTTCCTCATTTTGAAATTGAAATATATGATTTTGGTCACAAAAATTCAAAATCCTGCCTGAAGATTAAGAGAACTATACCACGACCCAAATATATAGAAAAAAAGTCCAGCTTAAGTTTTCGTTAGCATATAAAACTTAAACACCATTATGGTCAGCCAAAGTTGTCCTTAAATGTCAACTAGATCGCACAGATAGATAAAATTACGGAACTCCGTTTTATATCGCTGTTCCATTTAAACGTCGCCACATTGCGTCTTGTCAAATCTTAAATCACTGTAACCATCTTAACATTCAATAAAATTAATAAACATTGAATTCCAGATATTACATAAATATTTTATTAATTTTTATGGATTCCTTCACCTGATGCGAGAGAATTTATCTGTTTTCTCTTTAAGTTTTTCAAAATAAGAAAACAAAATTAATAATAAATAAATAAAAGTCGTACACATCGACTCACTGAAATCATATACGCGAAGAATCTTCCCAAGGGTGATGTTCACATCAACATTTACAACAAATAAACGTTCCAATGTCCATAACTTTATTCTCAAATTACAAATTCAAAATGTGCCGCACCACAGGGAGAAATCACAAAACTGATGCTGTGCAGTGTTGTGTTTTGTGCTATGCAGTGCATCACGCAAGAAGAGTGAAGAAGCGTAGTATAGTATGGATTACAGCGAACGGAATGGAAGTCTTCAAATATGGCCCTGACAATCACTTAAGATGCGACTCTGATACATGGCCGCCGTAGTGGCCCAACAACGACAACGACGAAGACAGCAAATAGCCACCGCCTTCTCTTCCTGATGTGACTCTGATTCTCGACTGCCACTGCACCACCGACTGGCGACATTGGTTAGGTAGTTCGGAGGGAACACAAAAAGCAAAAACTATCATAAGGCTGTGCATTAAGTGTGATTATGGGAAATTATTGAAATTAGTACAATAATGCCACAACAATGTTGCTACCTGTAACTATCGATTGCACCCCGATGGATGTTCTCGTATCTCTATGGCTGTGGTGTGGTGAGCTGTGTGTGCCTGTTCATGTTCAGCAACGATGGTTGGACTGCCAGCTCAAATGTAGGTACAATCAGAAGCCAGCAATATGTCGAGGCGAACTTGGAAGTGGATCAAGAAACCGTGTATTGTCTTTTCCGCCACAGCAAATTGAATTCCAATTTTGATTCTGATGCTTGTGTAAGTACGTGAAGTTAGGAGTACATTGGTGTATCTCGTGTGCCAAGTCTTTGGATGGAGTGAAGGCATCATCTCTAGTGCCGGTTTTGAGCTGGCTGGCTGACTGGCTATAAAGACAGAGTTTGATTATATCAATGTTACTCCACCACCACCGCAACTATGGGGCTCCCATGTGCTGGTTGTTGTCCATATCAGTGCGCCGCTGCTCCGCGCCGGGCCACTGGTGGCTTATTATGTGAGCGATGAACTTTTGCCAAAGGTACGACTACTCTCAACTTAAACAACTTCGAGTGTGTACATCCCAATAGAAGATACTATGTATGCCGCATCACTACAAGATACTTACTCACTGTCGTCTTTTGCATTGGTTATGGTTTGGTTATACCTTACCTGATGTACCGCTCTGCCCGCCCGCCTTCTGTCCGCACATTAAGTCGTTTGTACCAACGAGAGGTTTGTTGCCACAATTGGACATTAGAACGGGTGTAGTGCACGTAATCCGCTCGGAATATTGCGGTGCGGTGTGTAGTATCTTCGCTACGAGTGGAGTGCATTGCACTTGCATCAAGATTCTATAAAAGCCAAACTCACATAGATACTCTTATAGTCTCGATCGGAGTGGGGGCGAATGTTGGTTAGTTCGTACGTTGCAGTTGGCTCGTTGGTTGATTCTATAATACACCAACGACATTGGTAATGAATTTTGAAATTACATTAGACCTTCATTTCGTATGCATTACAAAAATACACATGCAGCACGCATATGGTTATCGAGATACAAAACTGCATCATGCACTTTTTACTTTTATACCTATAAGTTTTTTTTTAAACCAACCAACGTTTTTACTGCAAATATCAGCGGGATTGGAGCCATGCGGGAGCCATTCACCCTGAAGGCAGTTTTGTCGTCGTCGCTGTCGTCATTGTTGATTATTATTAGGTATTTCTTATAGCCTGGCTATAGTTTGTATCTGAGTTGAGTGTATTTTAGTTAGGTTTTTCTTTTTTTAATTTCAATCGATGTCAGTGTGTGCAATTTAGCTATATCATACAACATAATTACAATAAATTAGTTTTGCGTGTTAGCTTGTAAGTAAAATGACTTAATGAAATTGTTTTTTTTTTTCTTTTTCTCGTTTGTCTCTTTATTTTAAATTTATGCAGCTCCCTGTTGTGTTTGTGCTTTATATGTTGATGGTGTTGTGGTCGTTTTTTGTTGCACATATAAAATTAGAAAAAAGAAGTTATTAATTGCTTTTCCTGAAAAAAAAAGAAAATAGATAAATCATATTTATGGATTTTTGTATTAAGAATATTAGAAATATAAATAATTTAGTATAGTTTGTAAGGAGTTATAGGATTTAATCTAGAACCTCAAGGTGTTGTTGGTCGTACGTACATATACAGAAATCGAGATGGTTCGACCTTGCTCAGTGAACACTTAGTTGTAAATGAAATAAGACACTCTAAATATTTGTCATTTTTTCTGACAAAAAGTCGTCAGAAGAAAATCAAAACTATTTCTTTTATTTAAAAAAATTAACAGAAACAGAAGTTTTTCCTGTTTTCTTTGTTAAAAGGCCCACATTTAAATGGTTAAATATGTTGAGCGGTTGGGGAATTAAACAGAGGAAGAATAAAATAGACTTTTTTATTATGCAAATATATCAAAAATATATGCAAATATATGAAAATCTCAATTTTTAAAATTTGCTAAAAAGTGAAGGTGGAAACTAACTTTTTTTCAATACTAAAATTAATTTGCTGTACGGAGACTTTTTGGACTCTGCGTACATAACAATGATATTTTTAAAAGCGATTTATTGCGGTCGTGCAAGTTTTTCGTGTTGATGTCTTCTTTTTATAAAGGCCACCGAAAAGACATACAGCTTCTGTAGTTTTTAAACAAAAATGATTCAATTCTTTTGTATTTAAATACAAAATTTTAAAGTACCAACAATATTTTTAATATAAAGAAATAATTTAGTTTGAAAATCAAGTTTTTTTAAACAGTTTTTAATTCGAAAACAAATTTTTACCAATTTTAGTAGCATTTCTTAAGTTTTTACAAATTAGATGAATGAAATTAATTCAAAAGATATCAAGAACCGAACATCAATTTCAATGCTACGAAAGTAATTAATTATCGACCTATATCTCTTTTATAAGTCTTTTCCAAAGTTTTCGAAAAGGGGATCAAGTCTAGGATTAAACAAAATGAGTTATTTCAATGACAAGAAATGGTAGATCTACTGAAGACGCTTTGTTAAAGTTATGCAGTGAAATTTATAAAAAGTCTTAATGAATCTGTTATACCAGCTACACTATTTATAGACATTACGAAAGCTTTTGACATGGTTAACCATGTCTGCATAATCGTAGTCAAAGAGTTAAAATTAAAAATATCTTAAGTGCTAAAAACTTCATTAACGTTGGTGTGCCACAAGGCTCTGTATTAGGACCAGTTTTGTTTTTGATTATTGTTAAATTACTTTTCTTGCAACCTTTGAAGAGCACAATAACAGCGTTTGCCAATGACACTGCTTTAAGGTACAACAGGAAATGTTACTTCAACCTTTATTCGGACGTTAACCACAATTTCGAACTGTTGCGTAATTGGTTTAATCTTCATAAACTAGTCGTTAGTGAAAAAAAAAAACAAAGTTCATGATCTATAATATTATGGGTAGAATCTGTAGTGATATGCCTTTAAAATATCATTATCCTAATTGCGAAAGATTCCGTTTGATGCATTCCTGTGTTTTTGATCATAATTTTATAACTTTTAATTCTAATCTGTGTTGTACGGAAGAACAAAAGTACGTACACACACAGCACAGAGATCTTTCTAAATAAGTTGTCAAATACTATTACCATATTCAGTTTAAAGCATTCTTTACGGGACACAGTGTAAATTAGTAAGTAGAATTCTTACCAAATATTGACATTTGGCCAAAAGTTGCACTCCTAAGGTAAAAAGTTAATAATTGGAGGGCTACATCTTCGGCTTATCGTTAATAATACATCAACTATGTTATGTAACAAAAACGTATGTTTTGAGAAATGTAAATTCAAAATTTTAAGTCAATCGGTCGAGAATTCCCTAAATTTTGAGTTAAAATAATAAATAATTTGGCAATACATTTAATTCTAAAATTTGAAAACCTAGTATTTAAAGGTATCTCTAAGCCAAAATCTTTTGACACAAAATTTTTGAGGTCGTAGGTCACCATTTAACCATTTAAGTTCATAAGAAAATCGGTTTTACGTTAACTCTAGGCTACCCCTACCATTTAAATGGGTTCATTGTCTTAGTGTTACCCAATAAATTGTGGATAATAAGTTTGACCATTAAATTTCAAACAATTATCAATCTGGGTTACAGTAGAATTTATTAATAACATTGATGTTTTGGAAGATATTAAGTGTTTGATGTTTTAATTTTTGTGTATTATACTTCAAGCTTCATTGTCTCCAAAATTTCATTAAGCTGTGAGTTTACTATTATAATAAAATTGAGTAAATACCACTCCCAAGTATGAAAAATTTGGAAATACTTTAATTCGTTAATACCCCGAATTTCATTATTCAACATTTTTCAGAAATGTTATTTGCAAATGATAAAAATACTAGAAAAGTGGGTCGATACCACACCCCCTAAATCTATTATCATGATTTTTGTACAACAAGACATACCTTTGTCTAAAATTTTAATTTAACCATGTCAGGAAGCACCTGTCGCACAGCATTGTAGGAGGGAATTAGCTGTTAGATGTTTTAAAATCATTACTGAATACAATTCAACATGTTTTCATCTTGGAAGAAGAAAACTTGATTTTTTGGATTTCATGCGAATTCTCTCTTCCACAATTTTTAATATTTTTGACACATTTCCACAAAAAAAAAAGTTGTTACTATTTTTCAAAGAATAAATATTCGAATATGTTTTCCAGTAAAACAACACAGCACATTCCCTTAGTCCAAATAAAAAGAGTAAAAACATTTTTGACCATCGAATTTCTGATAGTTAAGGTTTTGTTTTAGAAGTTTACAACAACATTCCAAAGTTAAATTAACACCCTTAACTTGCTTGTTTAAATTATTGGACAAAAACAAATCTGAAATTTCTAACAAACTAAAAATTTTCTCAATTTTAAATTCAAACTGTTGTCCCTAACCATTTTTGTAAAGTTCATTAGAAAACTTAACTAGTAATTCCAAATATGCACATTTGCGCATTTAAAATATTTGATATATGTTGGTATCAGGCATTGACTGCTTATAATTTGTTTTGTTTAATTATGTTAATTATTCCACGATTCGTGAAGCTAATAATTTGTATTATAATTTGAATATTATTTAGCAAATAGAAAATTAGAAGCATTTTTTTTTTGTAAATTCAAATATTCAATGAAACTAAACATATCTGCACTCATATTGAATACAAAATACTCTATAATATGAGAAATTAATTAGAAAAAAGCAATTATTAGTTGAATTGTATTTATTAGGAGTAATGCAGGTGTTTGATAGTTTTGAAGAGAAAAATATGCAAAATCATTTTGTAATTTTAAGTGAATTATTTAGTTAATGTTTATTAAAAAATTCCAAGGGAAATCATTTAATAACATCTCAAATTTGAATAAATCTAATTGATTTGTAAATTGTAAATTCATATGTAGAATTTAATAAGTCATAATAAAATATGAGTTTGTTTTCATTAGTTTACACCTTGTGATCTTCAATAAATGGTCTTGAAGTATAGTTAGAAATGTTGTACAATCTTTATTAAAATGATGACCGGTCTGTTTTTGCATATGCTTTTTTTGTTTAAATTAGAAGTTATTGTAATTTGTCAAATTTGTTCAATTGGAAATTTCTTAACGAATCTAATTAAATTGTTTTTAGAAGGATGCTTATGTACGTTCGGAAATTAAAATGATTCAAAAATTAAAAGCCTTCAGTAAAAAAAATCAATTTTTATTTTAGAAAATATCAAATGATCCTCTTTTTCTTTTCTTTACTTTAATTTTTCTATCAATTATTTTTGTTTTGAAGATAAAGAGCGTCTGCTGGGTCAGCTAGTTGCTAATTATAAAAGTACCTTTTTTATATATTTTGGAGAGATAAAAACAATTTCATAGAGCATAATTTACGAGTTTTAAGAAGTGCAAATCTTGATAATTACTTACTTACTACTTAAGTTCGAATTTCTCATTATTTGACTGTGCATTGAATTTATGTAAAGGGTATTTTTTTGGACGGTTTTGAAAAAGAAATAAAACTCATATAATTTAATGTTTTAGCCAAAAATGTAGCGTTATTTTTAAGGTACGTCTTTGCGATATGTTCCGGCCGAGAGGGCCAATTTTTGCAAAAATATTTATTTCAGCAATTACGCGTCGAATATTCCCTTTAAAGCTGTCAATGGTCGCAGGCATATCTTCTTAGACAAGTGATTACACATATTAAAAAAAAATAGGTTAAAATAATTTGCCAACAACCTGCCAATATAGGCAGATCTTGCAATCGTGTACACTTGGCTTTATCATGAATAAAGTTACAGCTGTCAGAAAGATCAACTACATGTCTGAAAAAAATACACGTTTGTTATACGTTTCTGTATAATGTACAGTCCCTGAATTCGTTGGTTTATTGCGGTTATTTAAAAATAAAAATAAAGAAGGCTGTGACCCCCACTGATAACTTCCTTCCCATACCGTCTGTCGATAAGTCTTGCTTAAAATTGTGTAGGTTTTCGTGTTGGTTTAAAAAAGTTGTCAATTGAATTATTCTTAAAAATTTAAAATTAATAGCAATATTTTTCATATAAAGAAATAGGTTATTATGAAAATCTTATTTTTTTTAATAGATTTTTAGTCGAAAAAATATGTTTATTAATTTTAGTAGCATTTCTTAACTTTTTAAAAATTGGATGAATGAATTTGATTTGGGACATATTGAGAACCGAACATCAATTTTTACCAAATTTGATTACTATTTTGTGTAGATTTTATTTTTTTTATGAAAAAACGGACTGTTGGATTTTTATAAACAAAACTACTGAATATCCAAAACAATATTTTTGGTTAAATAAAAAAAGTTTGAAGACAATATTTTTAATATTTAAAAAGATATTTAAGTGGAAAGTAAATTTTTACCAGGTTTTTTTTTGACAAAAAACAGTCAGTTCGATTTTTCTCAAAATTTTTGTGAATGTTAAAAACATTATATTTTTAAAAGATAAAAGTAGTTTAAGGCCAATATTTCAATGTTTTAAAAATATATTTGAGTGAAAATTAGTTGGAAGCCATAATTTCAAATTTTTGATATGATATTTGAGTCGAAAATACATTTTTAACGACTTTTATTTATTTTTTTTTAAGTTTTTATTTTTTGACAAAAAAACAGTCTATTCTATTTTTTTCAATATTTTTCTGAATGTTGAAAACAATAATTCTTGAAAGTGAAAATAAGTTTTGAACCATAATCTCAAATTTTTGATATGATATCTGAGTCGAAAATTACTTTTTACCAACTTTAGTAACTTTTTTTTTAGGTTTTTTATTTTTTGTTAAAAAACTGTCTGTTCGATTTTTCTCAACATTTTTGCGAAAGCTGAAAACAATATTTCTTATAAGTTACACTTCGTTGGAAGCCGTAATCTTAAAGTTTTGAAAAGATATTTGAGTCGAAAATCAATTTTTACAAACTTTTATTAAAATTTCTTTTAAACTTTTATTTTTGTAAAAAACTGTCAATTTGATTTTTTTCAAAATGTTAAAAACAATAATATCAAAAGATAAAAGTAGTTTAAAGCTAATATTTCAATGTTTTGAAAAGATATTTGAGTCGAAAATCAGTTTTTACCAACTTTAATTATTTTTTTTGTTTAGGTTCTTATTTTTTGTAAAAGAAACCAATATTTTAAATAAGGTAAAATATATTTGAAGCAAACATCTAAAGTTTTGAAAAGATATTTGCGTCGAAATACAATTTTGTTTTTTTTTAGGTTTTTATTTTTTATAAAAAAAAACTGTCAATTCGATTTTACTCAAAATCTTACCAGATATTGAAATCGTTGTTTTTCGTTGCACAAAATTATTTTGGAGATCAAATCATTTTTTATTCGTAAAATTTTCGAGGAGAAACATTTTTTTTTTTAAGCTTTTTTTGATTTATAAAAAACCGTTGACTGAATGTTGGTATTTGGAATGTTGGCGTTTCAAAATATAATATAAAATTTAATTCAAGTCTCTGGCGTCATTCGTTTGTGATATATTTAAGGTTAACCAAAATGTTCACCCTTTTTTTAAACTGCTGTGGTAAAAAAACCACCCACGAAATTTTCATTGATATCCCTTCTGGTTCTTGAGATATTGACGACGAAAAAACGTCGTGAACGTACGGAAATACAGACGTACGATCGTACTTAAACACACACGCACAAACATCTCTCTAAAAATGTTTTATTTCGACTCTAGGGACCTTGAAAACCAATACAATAACTTATTACAATAACTTCCTATGGGAAGTTAATAATTTAGTGTACTTTTTACATTGATTTTAATGTAAGTACATTGAGACAATGTACTATTAGTTCGACTAACGAAAATTATGATACAATGAAATGTACTTAAATTTTACCATTTTATATCAATATCACGTATGTATACAAATTTTGTAATCGGCAACATTGAATTATTGCAAAGAACATTGCATTAAACATTTTTGGTGAATTGATCTAATCCCCGGTACATTGTCTCAATGTATTTTAAGTTGCCTCCATGTTAGGTGTACATTAAATTTACGTACTAAAATAAAAAATTAAAACTTATCTCTACTCTACTTTTCTTCAACTTATTTGACATTCAACGCGGAATCAATTTTTGTACGCAGTTTTTTAAATTTATAATATTTAAGTTTTTAAAAATATAGAAACATCAGTAAAAATGTATATAAATATTTTGTAAGTAATATACTTTTCTTTATTTTTACTTTCAGGTACGGTTTCACGAAAAACTTTCAGTGTAAATTGGTATGCATTTTGAATATTATTATTAAATTAATATTTTTAAATTATATTATTGAAAAAATCATAACTTTGCCGTAGGTGTCATTTACAAAAAAGTGAAATTTTGTGTTCGGTTCATATATTTTTGTAGTGTATTTATTTTTAGTTGAAATTTATTTACATACATTTTAAAGGATTGCATTTTTCGATTCCACAAACCTCAAAAACCAACGATGCAGAAATTTATGTTTTTCTGTATTCAATTCCATTTCAAATCTTTTTTTTGCACAGAAAAATGAGAAATAATGTTAAGGTCATAAATGTCCTCATGAAGTCGTGAATACGAGTATGTTTCCGTCCGATGCACCAGCATGAAAAAAAAACAGCAACATCATTTAATCTAGT
Organism: Eupeodes corollae; assembly: GCF_945859685.1. NCBI lineage: Eukaryota > Metazoa > Arthropoda > Insecta > Diptera > Syrphidae > Eupeodes > Eupeodes corollae. The sequence goes on from NC_079149.1 coordinate 42,008,006, forward strand.
TTAGTAAAATTGATTCAATTTACGTGGAAACGTGCTCATCGCGGCAACATCGGCACAAACTATACAACGACCGTATCCCAGCAAAGACCTGCATTTGATTGTGTCAAATGGAAACAAATATTAAATTTCCCTTTTAACCGGGTGCAACTGACCAAAACAAACAAATGGAATCCTTGGCAATTGTATGCGCCAACGCCGCCGCCGCGACACCACCAATGCCGCTCCGCCACTATAAAGCCGGCTGGTCCGACGACTGACGACGACGACTATGATGACGCAGACGGTAGCCTTTGTGGTATGTAACTTCTCTTTCACAAGCTATACTGAACGGACGACTAACACGATGACGACTACGACGACGACGAGCGATGCTAACAGCGGACTTTTTGTTTATGACCAATGAAAAGGAAAAGGAACTTTTAATCAGATTTTTTTTGTCCACTTCATCGTCTGCTGGAGCAGCAAAAGCAATGAGATGTTCTTTGTATACAATTCCTATCCCAATTCGAATCCCAATCCCAATCCGACCGCAAAGAAGTCACGGAGCATTGGTCTTTGCTAAAAGGTCTGTTTAAATGCTCACATGTTTGTGCCTTCGAGCTGAGTAAACGTGTATACTCAGAAATTGTTCCAATTGACAAAAAATAAGAAAAAAGTCCACCTAAAGTAAAAATATACATCCGAGGAGGGTTATTGTATGTCTATCGATTGAATTAATGCCGTATGCCTGTGCACTTGAACAAAAAACCCCAACCCGCCTTCGACTTCGAATTCAACTTCAACATCGACATCAGCGAAAGGGACTCTATATAGTATCAACAACGTTCGTTCAATTGCAGGCAACTTAAGGATGCGAGAAGCCCCCATTTTAATGGGTTGGAACCGATACCCCCTTATGTTAGTTTAGCGGCATGCGGCGTTGGCGGCGTTTGCGACGACGGATGTAGAATGTAGATGTGGATGTGGGGTTCCTCCCTACGTTTGCCAATCGATGTCATCGCTTGCTTTCATTTGAAGAGCCTCACTGAACTCAATGTAGCTTTATTTTTTTTTATTTTTATTTCAACTTGTTCCTGTATATATTGAATTGAGGTTGTTAAGGCAGAAGAAGCACTAAATACAAGCACTGCCTTGCCTGGCCACTCGAGCTATGTAGAGGAGAAGTGTGCTTTTGCTGAACTAAATTGCATGGAAGACTACTTAGTCTCGATTGGGTTTTGATTTTTCCATAGATCGGGGTCAATTGTTTTGGGTAGTTTGCTTAAGACTTTTTCTTGCTGTATGTTTGTCCGTTGCTGCTCCGCCAACTTGTGTATAGAAGTCGCATGCATTTGGGGCGGATAGCCCGACCATTGCCCACAATGCCCATCGCCATCATGATGCACAATGCGGTCTCCATGAAAAGTAAATTCCATTATAACTTCTGTCTAGTTAGTACAGAGAAAGTATATTTTTTAGTCATTCTTTTGGCTTATGTTGGATGTTGGAACGGTTGGCCGGTGGATTCGATGGCTTATAAAGACCGAGTTTATATCGAGCTCAAGACTATTCGTGCAATAAAGATTCGATTTTGCTTTTTTTCTTTTGTTTTTTTTTGTGGACTTATAGTCTTGGTGGTTACTTCCAAATGCTTTATGACTGAAATGTGGGGGAAGATGTGAATGTGATGCACTTGGTCGTTGTTTCGCTCATGAATTCCATGCCAATAAAAAAGAATTTAAGCAAAAACAAAAATAATCTAAGAAGAAAGAAAATTGAATCTTATGATGGCTTAAAGGCTTTTTCAAATTGGTTATGGTCTTTTAAGTACCTATACTACGTGCTCGATTGTGTGGTTCTGAAAATTTGCCCACAAGTTGACCGAGAGAGCTAAAATTGAAAGTGGATAATTCTTGATGCATTCGCAAATCAGGTCGTTTTTATATCCAAGTGTCAATTAAATTCTTTTGTGTTTTTTTTGCTCAAGACCATGACACGAATAGAAAATCAAATCAGATCAAGCTATGGCCGAGAGAATTTTAATAAAAGTGTGATTTTTCTTATGAATATGGAACTTTTCACTTTTATAATAGATTGGCATTGAAACTGAGAGTTTCATTGAAGACTTTATTCTTTTCTCATAGAACTTTTATTCAAAAGAGGCCGAGAAGGTCAACATTGAAAATTTGTAACTACGTTCCCAAAAAACTAAAATCAACGAAAATGGTCAACGTGTAAACTCGTTCATGTCATCAAAACGTCAAAAACATTACATTTAAAATCAAAACAAAATGGTGGATCTAGTTTATGTCATTTTGAAGTTTCAGTATTACATTTGAATTGCTCCGTATGTTGTCATTTATTCTGACATATATTAATTTATATTTCACAGTGTGACTTATTAGGACAGTTTATATTTTAAAGATCTCAGAGATTTCCGTGTTCTCAGAAATATAAACAGAATTTCTCACTTTTTCTGTCACAAATATGAGAACAGAAATTGATTTTCAAAGTATAAAAAGAAACTCAAAGCGAATTTGACAACTAGGTGAAAATGAAAGGTGCTCTGTCATTCTGGCTGAAAAAAATGTCAGAGATCTTAGAAATATGAACTAGACAGTTAATAAAGCTTTTTGAGACTTTAATGTTAAACTTTATATGTCACTTCAATAATATTCTTTCGAACCATCAAATGGGAACGAGGTTAAGTGATGAAATGACAAAATAGGACATTTCAAGCAGAAGCAATTTTAACACACTTTTTTTGACAATTTGAAAACTAACGACCTGACCACATTTAAAAACTTAGTGAACACACTAAGAACGCCGAAGTTGATTTTATTCCAAATGTGCTTAATCAAATAAATAGTCATTTATGTCAAAAAGTTTCGCAAGTAAAATGTTGACAGTGACACAGGATTTACAGTCTGTTCAAATATTCATCACATTGTACTTCCTTCAGGAGACTCCTTATGACTTTTCATCAAAAAAATGTCTGCGTCACTCTATTCCAAAAACTTAATGAGACGTCAAACTCAATCGCTTAAAAAAGTCCAGTGTGAAATTATTCAATGGAAAGACAATAACAAAGCATTTTTCCATTTTTCAAAATGAGTGAGGTAATGTGACGCTTCATGTGTCAAGTTACGAACTGTCAAATTGTCTACTATACTATAAGCATTTTCAACGGGAAGAGATTCAAATGTATTTTGATAGAATTGAAATGTCAAAATCAATGGCACTTTGAAACACCGATAACAAAACTGACATTCATAGAAAAAAGATATTTGAGTATTTTTTGATAATTAATTATAATTTCACTTCAAACAACGATATTTCCATGGAAATGTTATTGACGTTTGACTCATTTTGACGTTTTGTTATTTTATATCGCTTCTACTAAATTTTAAAAAGAGATAGATAGAGGTAAAGTTTGAGTGAGATAAAATGATAAAATGTCAAAATTTGTATTTCCGTCAAAAGACTCACATGTACAGTGGTCGTCATAACTATTTTGACAGATGTACATCTCTCGCTCTGGTGATAATAATTTATAACGGTTAAAGTTTGAAAAGAGAAAATCGATAACAATCGAATAAGTATGTTATAATAGATCACGTGATGGTCAAACTCTGTCATTTGGATGGTGTTTTGCTACAAGGCAACTCTTTTGTATTTAAAGTTCTATTTTCTGAGTGACAAAACTATTTTGACGGATGTTCCTCTGTATGCTTGGTAAGTTAAAATCATTTTTTTACAAATTTAAAACATACATCAAAAGGTTAAATTCATTAAGGCTCCGATTTGTGCAAAAATGGTTAAAACGGCAGAACTAGGTATTGAGGTTGGAGCATCTATTGTCGCAAGATTTAATTCCGGAGCGTCTATTAAACAAATATGCAAATAACTGAATTCATTAAGACAAACCGTACACAACCACATAAACAAACATAAAAGAACGAATTCTGTACACGGAAGGGTAGAAAACGAAAAACTACTCTAAAAGATGACAAGTTCTTTTTGAGAGAATTCACCAAAATCCTGAATTAACCCCTAAAAGCTTGGAGCTAAAAATGAAATTCCTCCAAAAAAGTTCCGTAAGTGAAAGAACAATTCGCAGACGTCTCAAAGAATATAATTTTGGGACGTATACCGAAAGAAAGATAATATTTATAACTCCTAAGAACAAATTAAAAAGATTGAAATTCGCAAGGGAATATGTTAATAAGCCTCTTAGCTTCTCGAACAAAGTTTTATGGACTGATGAAAGTTCCTTTGAGTTTCATAGATCACCTACGAGTAAAAAGAAATCTGTTGAAATGCGGAAAGCAATGCATAAAAAGTTTGTTCCAGTCTTGCAGACCATGTCCCATGGTGGTGGATCAGTAAAGTTTTGGGGATGCATTTCTGCAAGCGGTCATGGGGACCTAGTCCCAATCAATGGCTCCATGAACTAAAGCAAATATTTAGATGTGTTAAATGAGAATAGACTCATTGGAAACTCTTTCATTTTTCAACAAGATAATGCCCCTTGCAAAAAGGCAAAATGATCATCAAAATTCTAAATGACATTGGGTTGGAAACCCTCAACTGACCCCAAAGCCCTGACTTAAATGTCATAGAAAATTAACGCAAGATTTGAATTAAATAGAAAACGCCGTTTTTAGTCTTTTCATAGTTATATTTTTATTGACTCGTAAAGTACATAGGATAGGGTTATGTATGGAATAACACATCGGACAAATGGCCTCCACAGCTTTGCATGCACATGCGCACTCTTTTGTTGAAATTTTCCACGACCATTCTGCATAAATGTGGCTGAATTTCGTTGATGCAGCGTTGAATCTCCTCCTTGTTGACATAGGCTTGTGATTTCAAATAATCCCATAAAAAGAAGTCTAATGGTGTTAAATCACACGATCTAGGAGGCCAATTTTGATCACCGAAACGATAGAGTACACGACCTTGAAATGTCTCATGCAGTAATTGAATTGTTTCACGGGCTGTATGACATGTGGCACCGTCTTGTTGAAACCACATATTGGACACATCAATATCATCCAATTTTGGCAGAAAGAACTGTGTAATCATGTCGCGATATCGAGTACCAGTAACAGTCACTGCTTGACCAGCATCATTTTCAAAAAAATATCTCCCAATTATGCCTCCAGCCCAAAATCCACACCATACAGTCACGCGTTTTGGATGCATTTGTTTTTCGACAATCACATGTGGGTTCTCCCAACCCCAAATGCGGCAATTTTGGCGATTGACAAAGCCATCAAGATGAGAATGTGCTTCATCGCTTAGGATGATTTTGCTCGAAAAATCAGTATCCATTTGTTGATGTTCAATAATCCATTCAACGAACTCTCTTCTCTGTCCATGGTCATTAGGCTTCAATTGTTGTGTTAATTGAATTTTGTAAGCATGAAGACACAGATCTTTGGTGAGTATACGCTGTAGAGAGGTTCTTGGTTCCAGTCGCCATGAATTTTTCAATTAATCTCTTCACAGTTGACGAAGTTAAAACACTATTCCGACCATATTTCGTATGAAATTTTCGAACTGCAGCCGCCAAGCTTTCACTATTTTTGAAATATTCTTTAATAATGAAGACACGTTGGTCTATCGTGTAACGCTCCATTTTTAATAACCCTATACTGTTAGCTGTCAAATTGCTTTTTTTCAGGGTTGCCAACACTTTACTGCACAAATGGCGGCAAATTCAAATCTTGCGTTAATTTTGGGACACCCCTTAAAAGGAAAGAGGAATTCATCATTGAGTTCCAGGAGGGTTGTCAAAATAATTATGTCATAACAAAACGAGGTTTATATTTTAAGTCACCAATTAATCTAATTATAATAAAATAACTGTGCCACCATATTATCCATTTTTTGCCTAAGATCCAATTCCTATTTTAGTTTACGCCAAAAAATCTTTTAAATATCAAAATATGCCGACCACTCTAAATCTCAAAAACTGGGATTTCCAAAGAGATATTTTATTATTATATTCGTTTTCATTTTGATATTTAAAAAAGAACTACTATGTTTTTGAGAAAACCGTCAAAAGTTGTTTATTCCATTGTATATAAATAGATGCACAAAATTCATAATAGGAAAAGATATAAGCTAAATACCCTCCTCGTCCTTTCAATGTAGTTTCCCATGACCAATTTACAAGTTACATCGAAGAAAAAAGCATAGAAGTGTTAAATCTCAAGATTTCGAAAGCCAATTGTGATCATCTTTTTGAGAAATGACACGGTAAGAAAACACAAACATTTTTACTAATGGCGTGATTTCCAATTGTCAAATGTTCCAAAGTGACAGCTGCCTAAATAGCGTATAATTTTTGAGAGAATAAATTCAAGTGACATGACAGAAAATCCAATTGTGTCAACATCTGAATTCTCAACGTGTTAAAGACGGGATGTCATAACTTAACGTTGATGTGGTCAATGAGAATATTGACCTGAATTTTTTCATCAGACATTTCTCCGTTGACAGTCACACAAATTGTCAGCTTTGACTTTTGAATTAGAATCAAACGTCATTTTGATGTCAAACATCAACTTTGTTCATCTTAACTTTTATTATTTGACTTCAATAGTTCAGTCCTTAGACGACAGCAGGTACTTCCCTGTCACCAAGTATTCATACTTTGCTTGAAGTCTAAACAGCTTGAAACGAAAAAAAATCTGTATAAAAAGCCCAAAATGTTATCGATCCATGACCGCAATTTTTTTTAGCTTAAGGCGGATATATCTTTTAAAATAAAAGGCCTAAACAGATCGATTATAGATATACATATAGAAAATCACGCAATAGGATGTTGGTATCAATACATATACACAGTTTTCGTATACAAAAGTTCTCTTCAATTATTTTTTCTATTAATAAAAAAAATAACTATAATCATCACTTGAAAAAGAATAAAAGGGTGCGGCCCCAAATTCACCCTGTCTCTATATTCAATCATGATTGAACAAAATCTGAAGAAAAAAAAGAATACAAAATAATTTTACAAAGTGCTGACACATGTTTAGAATTATAGGTTCACGGTTGGACACAATCAAACATTTGGAACTTAACAATTCGGCCACCAAAAGAAAACAACAACCACAAAAATTACCCATCAATCTGTAATCAACAATAAGTCTCATCAATTCCGCCAATCGATCCATCATCATCGATATAAGTTCGTTTGATAAAATTAATCTGAGTTTATTTATGTTAACACTTCCGCCAGCATGGCTTATGGTTGCGTCTTCTTGAGCTTTTTCATCATAAATCGCATCACATCACACATTACACATTGGCCTTGAACTTGGTCGTTTTGGCTATTACCAAAGTCAAGGCTCTACATACTCGTGCACAAGACATCATCAGCTGATGGTACATCCAAGATTTCAGTTTTGATGTTAACTCAAGAAAAGAAAAAAAAAAAAACAAAGTCATACTCTTGTGGTTTTTAATTATGTTTTCTTTAGAGTTGAGACGGTTCGTCGGTGTCGGTCGGTGGTGGTGTGAAGTGATGGCTTGATGGGTGTTGGAAAAATATACAACTTTTTACGCCAAGTAGTTGGCCAGTCCAACTTACGGGTGACTAACCATAGGTTCGGTTGTTAAAGGTATTGTACTTGGTTGGAATCCATTTGAATTCATGCAAATCAACCAATACCGCGCGTCTCTTGCCATCTTCGTTCGGCCCGTTCATTAAGTTTCCACCATTGCCTCCGCCACAACCATTGTAAGTTTCGTTATACCATCGCTCGTCCAAGTTAGACGACTACGAACGACGCGACGCGACGATGTTAGTTAGAGCTTCAACAAAAGCAAAACAAGGTATGCCAAAGAGGTTTGGCTTAGCTCGGATCGGCTTTACAAGCAATGCGTTGGATATGCTGTCATCAGCCTCGGTTCTATTGTTGAACTTCCATGTGTGCGATCGTTATTTTAACAGCAGTATGCAAAGTGGCATTTGTCCGCCAGGCAAAGGACCGTGTTTACAAAATCGCAAATGGAATACTGATGATTCGGCAGCCGCGCCATCATAGCCAACTCCAAGCTGCACAGCTCCTACCCGGCTACCGACAATTGTTTATGCGGTCATCTCTAGGTTGACAGTCGACAACAACTCCTTTTGGATGGGATGCAAATAAAGGGACAGACACACTATACCAACAGCGAGTCCCTATTTGTGCAATATATAGCTCAGCTTGGTTTTCTATTTGGTTTATCTAGGATCATCCTCAATCAAACGATATACCTTAAGGCGAAATGCGGGTTCCTCTAAGGGTTCTTTTTTTTCTATATACTTGAACTTAAATGCGAATTTATGCGGACGTTAACGGGGAAACTTTTTTGAATCTTTGCAAATCCATGCAAAGGCTATAAGAATTGATGACAGGCCATCAGTGACATCGGTGCTTTTTAACTAACTTAAATGTCCAAATGTGATGCAGCTGTTGATGGTCAATTGGAGCACAAATAAGTTGATATGGGAATGTCATTGTGTACATTTTAGAGTAGAAGGGATTTTCTGTATAGATTTTAATTGAATAGGTATAAGACGAGTCTACTCTCGTATAAGTATCTATCAATTAGATTGAAAATGTTTCCCTATCGCAGGAGTGTATCATTCTCTGGTTTTCATTTGACAGTTGTTGGGATTTCTTTCTCACAATTCTAATGTCAATTATTTGAAGTTTAGTAACTTTTGTATAAACTCGAATGATATTTTATACTCTTCGTGGTCAGTGACTTTTAATTCTTCAAACTCTAGTTTAGTGAAGTGAATGGTCAAAGAGAAAGAACATGTCTACTTTTTTCTTGGTATCTTTTTAAGACTTTACTTTGCTATAATAATACTTTTTAAAATAAAAATTAGTTTTCAAAATTTCAACGAAAAAATCAAATTATTTAAGACGAAACTCACGGTCAGTACCATGAGAAAGAAGAGGACTAGTCATCTAAGTTGCGCACAACTTAAAATTGTTGGTACTGGTATTCCCAAATATTTTTGCGCTATTAACTTTAATAGGTTTCATTTTTAAGGTAAAAAAGATTTTCCAGTAAGAGGATTCAATTCGAAAATCATCTTTCACTCTTGAAGCAGGCATTCTTCGACAAATACGTAAATAAAAAACCTAACGTTATTACGTTAAATTGCAGGTTTGTTGATTTTTCATCGTATTTTGCAGAAAGACTGAGGTTTTAAGGCTTTAAAGTCCACACCAAAACTAAAGATTATTAATCTTCAGAAACTTGGTATCGGGTCCTTAAATTACCCCAAAATTATCCTGAAATTACCCAAAATTATCTTGATTTATATGAAAAAGCTTTTGTCATTTTACTCGTCTTCACTTTGGAACCTACTTTGGCAACAAAAGTTGTCGCATTTGAAGATCTGATAATCAAGAATGGGTTATTGGAAAGCTGGTTCATCCTCAACGTGTCGGTGTTTGGTTCCGTTTGTTGGCTGGTGGTGTCATTGGACCTCACTGACCGTGTAAGACGTGATCACAATTAACCACTAAGACTTTGTGATTTGACAACTTTAGACTTCGTTTTTAAAGCGCAACGTCCCACAATTGGTTCAAGTGGTAAAAGATCGTTGATCATACCCGTTTTTGTAGTATCAAAATGAAGCTTCTTATTGGAAAACTTTTTATAAGTACATATATGCTAACATCGTCTATAGCCTTGTAACTTATTCCCTTGGCTCCATTACTCGAACACAATAAAGGTTAAATCACAGATCTCAATCTATAAATAGACCTTATTTCTTTATATACGAGTATATGTTGGTAGCATATCAAGTCTTCCAGAAAAATGTCAAATAAACAAAATTAACTCATCCATTCGTCATTTTGAGCTTAAAGAACTTCTACGCAATAAACTTCCAATCAATTGAAAAGAAATAAAAAATAAAAAACTATATTTAGGTTCGAATATATAGAATCCCTTTAGAAGGTCTATACAAGGCTTTAAAAAAAGATGAAAAAATAAGGGTTATAACATGATCAAAGCATTTTGTCCCAACTTATACCTTACATGACAAATTTAAACACACAAATCCCGAAGAGGTATTCGTCTGTCAACAAATTGATTGATCACGCCGACAAACTTTTGTAACATTTGGTTTCTGTTTTATGGGTTCCATCTAAAGGCAACCCTATTTATTTCCACCAGGCAAAGCGGCAAGAACGGACGGTGCGGCGCATGTTGCGTTTGTCCAGACTGTGTCTTATATACAAAAGATAGATTTGTTAGTTTATTTGTCTTTTTATTTCCAAAAAAAAGTAAATGAACGCAAAACAAAAGGGAGTTCTTTGTTAATTTATTATGATGGGTCTTTGACAAAAAACAGAACAAAAACAGAAAAAGATCCCTAATGTGATGCTTTGGTGATCTTCAAGGTCAGAAAATCAAGAACATGATGTGAATCTTAAATTATATCAAATGGGTATGTTTTGTTATAGGATCTTTATATAAAAGACGCAGATGTGAAAAAGAAGAATCATTCTTCTTTGTGAAAATAACTTCCTTGCCTTTTCGTGCTTAGCAAACAAAGTTCCTTACAAATTTTAACATACAGTCGAATTCAAGTTTTTGTTGTTGTTGGTCTTATGTGATTCTAAATTATGCATCAATAGCAGCCATCAATCATTGACAGTCTCATTCATTTGACAGCTTATCTTTGCATCACCATCATCTTCATCTGCCTTTTTGAAATGGTCCTCCAAAATTCACGCCATTCGCAAAAGAATCCTTTATTAGCTTTGGTATCAAGTCTCCATTAGGGGAGAACTTGCGAACCTCTTTTGAACAAATTAAAGACAAATTCTTAAAAATATATAGCATACTTATAAGAATAAACGACGTTATAAACAAAACTCACACCAAGTCTCTTGCTTATATTGTTTGACGCTTCCGTAGTTTATTTTTTAACAACAATTCCAAAGAAATTCTGATGATTAACTGTGTTTTGTTTGTTGGCCAAATAACAAATGCATTCAACTGATTATTGCATAATTTACATGTTTGCTTTGGTATAATTAATTCGGACATGACGATAATGATGATTATTTTTGTGTTGAACCCTGATGAACTTTGATAATTTTTGTTTGTTGATTTTTGTTCAAAAATAAAACTTGTTTACCTGCTTCAATTTTGGAGAATGATCTTTTGAGTGGGTTAGGAAACACAAATAACGGGATGAGCTTACAATACCAGAAAGAGTAAGATTTAAATTTAAGGATAAGAATATGTCAAATACTTACATGCACGTAGTACCAAAAAGGAGGTCACAAATCCTGGTTGCTCTACACCAATCCACAATGAATTTTTTGTTCAATTTGTGAGTAAGTAACGGTTGAGTTACATAAAAGGATAACGTTTTATATTGGACTTAAAATTCTACGAATTTCTTGAGATTAATGCCTTTTCAGTTTTAACGTTTAATGAGTGCAGTGATATGGAAATATTGTCACGTTTTTTAACTCTTACAAGATAAATAATGACCCGAAAGTATGTGAATTTGTCTCATGAACTTGATTAAATTGTCAAAACAATGAAAGAGTTTATGTGGCTTTTTAGTCTTTAGTAATTTAGTATTTCCTAAACTTTTAAGGGCAATATCAGTAGATGATTGATTTCTTTTGATTTTCAACTCATTTCAACAGTTTGTTTGTTATAACGACAACTTAATACAGGATGGTCAAAAGTTACATCCCTTGCAAATGATTAGTCGATCATCTGACATCTTAACCGTCACTGATGAGATTGGAGCCTTAAATAAGCTTGTTTAACGCACACTGCAACGCATCAAATTAGAGTCATTAAGAATATTTCCCTCAATAAAAAAAAATATAACTGCAGAATGATTACAATATTATATTTACATCACATTTGTATCTATGTAAATACTTACATACATACCTCTGTATCTGGGGTAAGTACACCTAAGTAGTTAAATTAAAGTCCAGTCATACTTTGAATTTGAATAATCAAACTGGTTTTTCAACCATTATTGTAATGGAAATCCACCACGTAAGTGTTATATGTCATAAGATCTTTTCAGCTTAAAGATTTATTGGAGTTATTTTGATGGGGAAAAAGTCTATTCATGTGCAGGCTTTTCCAATAAGCGGTTTTATTCTAATATTGACAAAAAAACGAGTTATTTTGCATACGAAGTCAATGGTTATTTCATGCCTTAGAAAGAAGAATAAATGCCTTTGGCAGTTCAAAGCGCTATCAGCCAAATTTACTCCATTGATTCGGTTGAAGGATTTCATGAAATTTTAAACAATCAACTGATGTCATATTTGTGGTCCTTGGGAATCGCTTTTATCTGAAACTGAATTAAATAACGCTAATGATACTCTATTATCTATTGTCAAAGAATCTGTAGATTTGTTCCAAATAAAAAAGCCAAATCTAGGAGTAATCCTGCATGGTTTAACAAGAGTCTTATAAATCTTAAAAATAGAAAAAATAAATCTTATAAGTTACTTAAAACTAATCGCCATGATCCAAATATGAGGGTAAGCATTTGTCTATTCATAAAGAATTCGATACGCTTAATACATTTTTATATGAGGCTTATTTGTCCTCTTTTGAGTCAAATATTAATTATAAAAGTGAACATTTTTAAAATTACATTAATTCTAAGCGCAAAAGCAATGGGTATCCAAGCTGTATGAAGTATCTGAATAAATCAACGAGTGATGGTGAAGGAATTTGTAATTTATTTGCTGTTTATTTTCAGTCTGTTTACTCCACAAACACTCCAACGAATGTTTGTATACCATGAGTTTCTTCTATCATTTTAATAGGGTCTATAGTTCTGAAGATTTCTGAAGTAGAATCAGCCTTATAAAGTTTAGATACCAACGCAAATGCAGGCCCTGATGGGATACCACAAATTTTATTGCTTAAATGTGCATCATCGTTACCTTTTCCATTGACAGCTATTTTCAACCTATCGCTCGTGAAAGCTGAATTTTTAGAATGTTATAAACTGTCTTATAATATTACACCAATTTTTAAATATGGATCTAAACAAAAAATTACAAATTACATTACATTACATTACATTTCACACTAATCAGCACATAAATGTGCAGACTAGAGAACACAGCACCTTGAGCAACTAGGCTATGTAAGGTGATAACAACACAAGACATTAATACAAGACAGAAGGACAGAAGAGAAAGAACAACAGAAAGAAAGAACACATGACAACAGCACGCAGTAGGTTTCGAGACGGTCCCCCATCTTTCTACTAACCACGCTCACTGATGCTTGATCTCGGTGATCGATGGGAACCGAAGCTTTATCAGTGACTAGGCCGTTGCCCAAAAATTACAAATTAAAGACCAATCAGCAATATATCTGCTCTTACGAATTTATTTGAGAAATCAGTCTGTGACAAGCTTTTTTGTACAAACTTTTGAGACTGGGATTTCAATTTAAGTTTCTGGATTGGTTCTAATCTAATTTAACATCGAGAGTTAAAGTCGTTAAGATTGACGAATATTACTCTAATCAAATATTGCTTCCATCTGGTGTCCCTCAAGGTAGCCACTTAAGCCCCTTAATGTTCCCGCTATTTGTAAAAGATATTTCCAACATTTTTCAAAATTCTCAGTGTCTTCTTTTTTGCGAGCGACCTTAAACTTTACCGTTGTATTTAATGTTGTGATGATTGTATTTTATTAAATGATGACTTAAATAAATTAGCAGATTAGTGTAATATAAACTCCTTATATCTTAATATTTCAAAATGCCAAGTTATGTCGTGCTTTCGTACGATTTCTCCAACCTTTAACGAGTTTCAAATTGATAGTTCTATATTGGATCGTGTAGCACAAAAGAAAGATTTAGGTGTTATCCTTGATACTAAGCTTTCTAACTTTTTCATAGATCTAACTATGGTCGTAATGAACCGATTTCTCGTTGCATCGGACAAGCAGTTTGTTCTAGTTTGGATTTTTTTGTAGAATTTCCACTAGAGATACCTTTAAAATGTATGTTTTAAATGATGAATGAGATGACAGATTCAAAAAGGCAATTAAATGAAAATGAAACCTCTTATTGGAAATCCTCAAGTTATTTTTGATGGGAAACAATCTAGACAAGTGCACATGTATTGAATACAAATTCAATAAAATAGTTGAAGATCAATTGGCTTTATAAGCTAATTAAGGACCAAATATTGAACTTAATTCTTCAAAAAATTAGTACAAATTACAAATTGACACGAAGGAGATGACGAATTCAAAAAATTATTTCTTGATAATTCTCTGTCATCAAACGTTTGACTGATATTTTACTTGCTGTATTGCATGATGCGTAGTCATGTTGTATATTATCGGAAATATTTGAAGACAAAGATAACTTCGGCATTAAACTGCATAAAACCGTAACTTTTTGGTATGTTATTCAGGATAAAGTCTTTTAAGAAGATTAAGCTAAAAACGATACTTCTGCTGGTTCACATACGTGTTAACCAAGAAATGAGTCTCATAGATAAAGATGGTTTGCCAATATATTGTAAAAAAGTCAAACACAGATTACTAGCACGATCGCTTTTTGACAGTATTACTTATTGAAGGCCTATAACCACAAAAAATAACAGATTTTCTTCTCAAACGAAAGAGCTGACGCAGAAACTTGAAAACATTGAAATAATTTTGTTTTTAAATTGTGTATTGTTTTTAGTACTTTACTAAGGAACTGTTATCAATGTAGTACCCGTGTCATGATTTTTTGTTCGTTGGACTGTCATGCCAGAAGTCTTAGGTTCGATCCCTGCCTATGCCATCTAATGTTTTTCTTCACGGTTACTGTCTCGTGCGAGGAACTGACAAATGCTCCAAGAGTAATTCTTGTCATGAAAAAGTGCTTTCTCAAATTAGCCGTTCGAATTCGGCTTAAAACTGTAGGTCCTCTCCATCACTGATAACAGTACTCGCACACAGGAATGGTTGAGAGTTGTAAGTCATGTGGCCTTAGTTCTCAACGGACTGTTGCGCCACCCAATTTATTTTGAAATGAAAATGAAAATAATTTACATCATTGACATAGTAAAACATAAAATTCAAAAGCTTCCTAGTTAAAAATGATTCATTTACGTTTAGACATAATTTGACACCACAAGCTACACACACAAGAGTTACTGTGTTCCATTCAAAATTTCTGTTTATACTTTCGATTAAAAATTTAAAATCTGAGTGGTTATTTTTAAACTTTCACTAAAATATATTAAACCTACAATTAATATTTGATTATCTATTTTAAACTCTTTAAATATTTAAAAATAAACTGTCAGATGACAGTTCACATAAATATATTGCTCTTTCATCAATTAGCAAGTAATTTAACTAAACAATCAGGCGTCAGTATAACCGTAGGTTAATCTTGCATATATCTATCAAATTGACAGCCATGTTTCAGCTAATTGACACCTAAGTGAGAGACATACAATATTGTAATGGTGACAATAATCAAATAAATATTTTATTCAAACAAACTAACACATGTCGCTCCATGCCTCCATATACCCTCCATTGATTATATCAACTCATCGATGAGCAATTTAATGGGAATACTAGGCAGGTAGACATTAAAATGGTTATTCTAATTTGATTAAGAATAAACCCATGTAAACGTCAATAAATATAAATTTCATTTTATGACGAAACAAAAAACGACCAAAAAACTGACCAGCTCATTGTCCATTCATCACAAAGAGATCCCCCACCACAACATCTTGCGGGCTAATCGTTGTCATTCCAATGTGAATAACCGAACTACTCGACTACCTGTAGTTAAACATGCCGGATGATTCAGCATATCCAAAGAGATACAATATACAAAATCAACAAAACATCAGACCAAAAAAAAACTATTAGAGGCCGGTGGCGGGTGTCGAGGCTTTCCCAGCAGCGACTAACTAACTTACCTATACTCGAGATCGAGACGCCAATCAACCGCGAGAGAGATACAGTTGGGTTTTTGTCTAAACTTTTTTAAACAACACTTGAACCTGAACCGGTCGCCTTGTCTTCCATCGTTGTCGTTCTTGTCGACGTTCGTCGTCGTCATCGTCATCGTCACTGGTTGTCCCCCGTATTATAGTCTCTCTTCTGGTTTGAGACTGATGAGATTGAGATTGAGGCTTGAGAAAGATACTCTGTTAAAATACACTACACGTTATAAATATATAGGCAGTTATGGTTCTGGCGGATGTAATGCAAAGAATCACTTCATTAAACGTTTTAGTAGTCGGTAAAGAACACTTTCAATTGGATGTGCCAGTTTTTATAACGCGCTGTGATAAAGTGTAAATTAAATAAAAATAAAATATATTTTAAGAAGAATTTGTGTGTTTCGAAAAAGGAATAGAATCAAATAATTGTTAATGCAGTTTTATTAAAATAATAATCAAAGTGAGAAATTTATTTGTATTAATTTTCCTTTCCTCTGATTTAATAAAAATAAGATTATACTTAAAATTCTTGTATAACAGCATCAAAAAATAAAAGTGGAATAAAGTGTTAATTGAAAGGAAAGTGTTAAAAAAGGCCTTTGTTGATAAAGTTAATTATTATTAAGTGTTTTGGTGAATTTTTGAAATAATCAAAAAAAAAGTGAGAGTTATTTATAAAGAAGACTTAACTTGGTGTGATTTTTGGATATCGGTAGTTGCTGTCAACAAAATATATTTTAGGTGAGAGTTAATATTGATTTTGAAGCAAGAATCAATATTTTGTTGTACAAATTTATCTATGAAAATATTTGTTCATTGTTTTTTTTTTGTGACAATTGTTTATCTTGTCTGTGGTTAACATCTGTGTTTGACATGGGTCAGAGACCTTTTGAGCGTTCTCTGTTTTTTTTGTGTTTGTTCGTTCACATGTGATTTCATTTAAATAAATTACTAGAAATGTTTATGTCTTGTTTAAACACAAATATTCTATTTACTTTGGATCGTTAAACTAGTCAATTTACCAATGTTGCTTTCTTATCAGATATACGATGTTTTTAATTAATTTAGGGCTTGAATTTAATATTCATAGAATAATAAGTTAGTTAATTATTTATTTTCTACAACTCATACAAAATGTTCCCGAATGAATGCAAACTACATTTTATAATATGTTTAAAGTAACTTCTACATTCAAGTCTTTTATTAAAGACTCCTCGTTAGTTAAATTTCCCACTTTAGAAACTCAAAATTTTTAAATGTCTCGACGTTTCCTTTATTTTTAGAAAGGTTTTCACTACATCTTCAATAAATGTCTCTTTTAAGTTGAAATATTTTATGAAGCTCAAATATTTCACAAACATAAAATTGAAATTCCTTCAGAGTCATTGTTCATTTAAAAGACTAATACTTTAGAGATCTCTTAAAATTTTTAGAAAAATGAATTGTTTATTTTTGAAAAAATAACACAAACAATTGATTTTTGACTCAAATTAAAACAAAAACATCAGATTTTACATTTCTTAATCATGTAAACCACAAAATAGATTTAACATTAAAAATCTAGCCTAACCTCTTAAAATTAAAGTTAAATACAAAAATGCTAATTTTCATTGTTTCAATTCCACATTTTTTATATTAAAAACAGTTTTTATATTTTCCAAATATAAAACAAAATATAATTAAACTTTAAAAAAATGTTCAAAAACTTTTAACAATATAATTGAATCACTCTAAAAGTCTGAGAAAATAACACCGCTCTAAAAAAAAGGTTTATTTTCTTTATAATGTGTTCTAAAAACTAATGGGGTTGAATTATAAACAAAAATATTTGGTTTCGGAAAAAACACACATATTTCAAAAATGTCTTCTTTTCAAATTTTAAAGAATCTTTATAAGAAAACTGTCAAAATCAGTGTCAATTTTTTTTAATAAATTATCCGACAAAACAATATTTCAATCGCATTAACTTTGCATACAACTTAAAACTAATTTTTGAGCGGAATCCTTAATGTATTTTCGTATTTCTACTTTTCGAAATTCTATGTTCGCACAGCTCGACTTTTTAAAATCCAGATTTTCACTAACAACAGAAAATGCATTGGTAAAAAATTCGAACTCAAGACTTTAATGAAATATGACATAATATAAGTAGAAGTAGTGAAGTCGGTGGGTCCCCCGATTACGTCCTACAGTGTGCGTCTGTCCTTGCGACTACAGCCCAAACCATTGATTCAATTGAGTTCAAACTTGGAAATTAAAGTGTTAAGCCGACTCACGTTAGGCGTTATTTCCGTTTTTTAACTCCTCCATAGCTCAAGAACCAGAAGAGATATCAACTTATACAGATAATAAGGCAAAAAGGTGCAGAAAGGGCTCTCAAGAAAATTGCGTGGGTGGTTTTTGTCACCTCCAAAATTTTACGACTGAAATATGATTTATCTCCAAAAAAAAATGTGTGCAACGAAGAATAATGTTTTTAACATCTGATAAAATTTTGAGAAAAATCGAATTGCCAGTTTTTTTTTATAAAAAATAAAAATCTAAAAAAAACATTACTTAAAGTTCGTAAAAATTGGATATCGATTCAAATATCTTTTCTAAAACTTGAAATTAAGGCTTCAAGCTTATTTTATCTTATAAGAAATATTGTTTTCAACATTTTGAAAAATGTTGAGAAAAATCGAATTGACAGTTTTTTTACAAAAAAATAAAAACCTAAAAAAAAAATGTATAAAAGTTGGTAAAAATTGATTTTCAACTCAAATAACTTTTCAAAACTTTGAGATATTGACATTAATTTACTTTTATCTTTCAAAAAATCTTGTTGTCAACATTCAGTTAAAGTTTGAAAAAAATCGAATTGACAGTTTTCTTACAAAAAATAAAACTCTAAAAAAAAAACAATACTATAACTTGGTAAAAATTTACTTTCGACTGAAATAGCTTTTCAAAAATTAAAAATATTGGCTTCAAACTTATTTTATTTCACAGAAAATATTGTTTTCGATATTCAGTAATTTTTATATAAGAATCCAACAGTCCGTTTTTTCATAAAAAATAAAATCTACAAAAAATAGTTCGCAAATTTGGTAAAAATTGATACGAGTACATATAGACAAACTTTTATCAGTGTGGGTCGCATCCCAGCCTCTTTTTTTAATATACATTTCTGGTTTAAAAATTGAAAATTCGGATTTTCTCAAATACGAATTGATAGATTTTTATTTAATTTTATCTAAAATGTTTTTCTAAACTTGGTTTCTTTCGAAAAAAACAACAAGAATTGCTACAGAAGGGAACTGTTATTTTGTTTTTAAGATTTATCAAGAATAAATCAACCGAGCTCTAATACTGTCTTAATAATATTTACTGGTCAAAAATATCATTGTTTTAATTTTTGATTTTTAAAGAAAACATTAAACATTTTTTTCGAAATTCGATATCTCAAAAATAGGTAATCGTTTTCTAAAGAAATTCAAATGTAAAACGTATTTTAATAAGTTCTAAATAAATTCATACTTTTAAAACTCAAATTTAAAAACTTTTTATTTACAACCGTTCTTACTAAAGTGTTGAAAAACTAAAGTGTTTTAAGAAATCAAATTGCATTTAAATTTTTACAAACACACTTTTTTTTAACATACTCATTTTATGTATTTCTATTCGATTATGTAAAATATTCTGTTTTCAAACCTCGGTTCCTCAAAATACTTAAGATTTTTGTTTAATTGAAATTAAATCCTTACAATTTTATTTTAACTATAGAAGCTGAAGTAAATATAAAGTACTTCTTTTTAATGTTTACCACATTGAAATGATTTTTCACAAAATTTTGTTTTAAAAAACAGTTAAAATCGGAGTGTTTTTTTATTTTTGGACTGTTTAATAATATTTTTAGAATTGTGTATAACAAAAGCAGCATTTTGATCCAGTGAAAATCAAAACCCTTACAAAAAAATAACGAATTTGGTAAAGCATCAATTTATTAATTAATTTTTCTATATTGTCAAATCATTTTTAAAAATACAAATATTTTTTCATGGAAATACACTTAGAAATCAATTTTCGACAAATCACCAGCACTGAGTTTGTCTTCACCGCGCAAAGAAAAATCAATTATGGCTCTTTTCCTTATGAATAGATTTTTGTTAATTTAAAATTTGACATCTTCAGGTAGGGAATAAATGCAAATATAGAGCTATTCAAAATAAAACTACTTATTGGAAACATTTTTGTTTGTTTAATATTTGGCACCATATCCCTTAACTAGTCTTTTCATTTTGTGTTATTTAGTAACTTACAATCTTGCTCCTCTTTGAGTTAATTGAAAACTCTTGTAGCCTATTTCTAAAATTTAATTTATGCAAATAAAGAAAATTTCCTTAACTGTTTTATAAACTAACCTTTAGACAGTTATGTACTTCCCTTTCCATTATAATGACTTAAAATCAATCATCCTATAGTTAAAGTTCAAATTGCTTACTATAAAATTAACCTAAGACTTCGTTTCCCTAAGACAATTTATTATTTTTCCAACAAAAAATACCAATTAAAAAAGTCTTTACCTAACTCCTGATAAAATTGAAATTTTAAATGATTTTTAATTATACCCTACACTACACAATGTGCCTACATCCTAGATGCAAGTCCTAGATTCTTTATCATATAATCAATCCAAGAAGATTCACTCCTCTTAAAATTCTTTGTTAGCGTGTTATAAATCTTAAATCTACGTTTTGCATTTTCTAATTTAATTTATTCGCAACAAAAGCTATTGCTTTAAAATTTATACCAAACCAAAAAGCAACACACAATAACGAAAGGATGTTTATGGGGCTGGCCATTTTCTCGCATCTTTTATAGAATTCAGGATGTGAGCGAGCTCAAGACTAATTTACATTTTTATGAACTTTTCCTTTGCGCCAACCAAACGGCCCTAAACGTAAGAACATTGAACATTGTATACGATGCCATTGCGCGTTTGGTTTGCTTGTTTTTTTTTTAGACGCATTATTATTAAATTTATGGAATCATAAAAAAATAGCTCGGCTAAGGCACAAGTTGAAAAAGGGCTTTTATTCTACTTTACTTCAGAGTCTATGGACCATTGTATATCATGTCTGTTTGTTGGTTGGATGTTGTATAAGGGTCCTAGGAGAGCTACGAAGGTACGTGTAGCTTCTGCTTTATGATGATCCACTATCTTATATAGAGTCTAGAAGACTCCAATAGCTTTGTTTGATGACAATATGTGGTTGCTTCTTCCATATGGCGATGCCATGAAGACAACGAGGACGAGAATGAGGACGACGACGACGACGATGTGAGGAGTGATGTTGTTTATCTTAATCAAAAAGATGAGTACAAAAGTCTTCATGGTTAAAAACAAACATCTCTAAACTGGCAACACACACAAAAACCAAGAGGACAAACCTACACAATTATTATTCGTATATTACGAATAAGACGATGAAGTAAAGGCACACGTAAAAGCAACATGAGAATGAAGAATCCTTTTGTTTCCTTTTATTTTGTTACTATTTCGTATTTTGTGCAATTCCCTAAGGAGGGATACAGAATGAACATGATTGAACAGTGCCACTGTTATAGTACCTTACGTACAGTAGTCATAAGGACTGATTTGATCAAAACTCCTGGGGGTAGTTTAGTTGAGGAAGAATGGTTGTGCTGAAATGAATTTTGAAAAACGTATTTTTATTTTCTATTTGCTGTTTCCGAAAAAGGTTAATGGAGATACCTATTGATATTGGCATATTGAGAGTAGTTTAGATTGTTGGAAAATCAAAGGAGTTTTGTATTAACTTGTATGTAACCTGAGAGGGGTGTCATTTCAATTATTGAAGAATTGTTTCTTTCTGTAGTGTAAAGCTGGACATACCTATACTACAGACGTCTATCATATATCATTTCGGAAATTGCAAAAACAATCCAAGGGAAGAGTTTAATATTTGTTGAAAAGTTCTTTTTTTTGTTTGGTGTTATTTAAGTTGAAATGTTGAACATAGTTCCTCTATCGGTTTTTCTAAAGATTATTTATTTTAAAGGATACATATGTATACATAAATCAGATTCAAAAGACAAATTTATAGAATACAAATTTTCAAGACTGAGATTCAAGATTAATTCAGAAACTTTCTTTTTTTAATACATGTGTCTTTATTTTTGTTTGTCTTCTTATCACAGAGCCCATGTTTTCGAAGGGCATCTAGTAAAGCCAAGACCAAAATACGAGGGGCGTTCAATATATTCTCGGTATCGATATGAAGGAAAATGCGAATTCAATTTAAATTGTTTTTATTTTTCAATATAATCTCCCCTAACATCAATGCATTTGTTACATCTTGAGATAAGCTTTTTTAAACCCTCAAAAAATAAGTTTCCTCTTTCCCTGCAAAATACCCATTTATTGCCGACTTGAGTTCTTCATCATCCGAAAATCTTTTTCCACGAAGACATTTTTTCAAATCTGGAAACAGGAAGTAAACACTAGGGGCAAGATCTGGGCTGTAGGGTGGATGTTGAATTTCTTCAAAACCACAATCTCGCACAGCAGCCTTGGAAACTCGCGCCGTGTGAACAGGAGCGTCGTCATGAAGAAGCAACACACCCGCCGCGAGTTTACCCCGTCTTTTCTTTTTAATTTCCTCCCGCAAATTATGCAAAGTGGAAGCGTAGGATTTGGCGTTGATGGTTTCACCTTTTTTTTGTACTCAATGAGTAAGATTCCCTTTGAGTCCCAAAAAACTGTGGCCATGAGCTTCCCGGCTGACGGAGTGACTTTGAACTTCTTCGGGGGGTCTGTTCCTTTTTTATGCCACTGCATGGACTCTTGTTTGCTTTCAGGGTCATAGTGGTGAACCCATGTTTCGTCGATGCATAACACCGTCCACGTTATCACTACACATCTGCAAAAGCTCTCTACAGCATGCGATTCTCACTTTTTTCTGAGGCGCTGTGAGCATTCGTGGCACCCACCTTGCACTGACCTTTGAAAGGTTAAGATGGTCATGAAGGATGGTGTGAATGGTACCAGTCGAAAGCTTGGTGATCTCTGCCATCATTTTCACCTTTATTCGGGCATCCTCGAGAACGAGTTTTTCGACTTCCTATTGTACTGTAAGACACTTAAGCAAAATAGAAAAAAAACTGTCCATTCGATTTTTTTCAAAATGTTTCCTAATGTTAAAAACAATATTGCTTATAAGAAAAATTAGTTAGAAGCTATTATCTCAAATTTTTGAAAAGATATTTGAGTCGATAATCATCACTTTTGTTAATTTTTTTCGGTTTTTAATTTTTTGTAAAAAAAACTGTCAATTTAATTTTTTTTTTAAATTTTACTGAATATTGACAACAATATTTTTTGAAAGATAAAAGCAAATTAAAGCCAATATCTCAAAGTTTTGAAAAGATATTTAAGTGGAAAATCAATTTTTACCAACTTTTATTAATTTTTTTTTAGGTTTTTATTTTTTGGAAAAAAACTGTCAATTCGATTTTTCTCAACATTTTTCAGAATGTTGAAAATAATATTTCTTATAAGATAAAATAATTTTGAAGCTTAAATTTCAAGTTTTTGAAAAGATATTTGAATCGATATTTAATTTTTACCAACTTTGAGTAATGTTTTTTTAGATTTGTATTTTTGATAAAAAAAAACTGTCAATTCGATTTTTCTCAAAATTTTATCAGATGTCAAAAACATTATTCTTCGTTGCACAAAATTGTTTTGGAGATGAAATCATATTTTAGTCGTAAAATGTTGGAGGTGACAATTTTTTTTTCTAAAAATCTTTTATTTCGACTCTAGGGACCTTGAAACGTCGAGAAATGTCAAAATTTTCAATTTGACAAATCGGACTCATTACAATAACTTTCTATGGGAAGTTAAAAATAAAAATAATAAAAAAAAAAAACAATACTAAAACTTGGCAAAAATTTACTTTCGACTCAAATAGCTTTTCAAAAATTAAAAATATTGTCTTCAAACTTTTTTATTTCACAGAAAATATTGTTTTCGATATTAAGTAGTTTTTTTTTATAAAAATCCAACAGTCCGTGTTTTCATACGAGCAAATTTGGTAAAAGTTGATGTTCAATTCTTGATATCTCTCAAATTAATGTCATTCATTCAATTTGTAAAAATTTAAGAAATGCTTCTAAAATAGGTAAGAATTTTTTTTTACTGAAAATCCATTTAACAAAACTAAATTTTCAAAATGAACTATTTCTTCATATGAAAAATATTGTTGGTAATTTTAAAATTGTTAAGAATAATTCAACCAACAACTTTTGTAACCCGACACGAAAACCTACAAACTTTTAAGCAAGACAAAGCCGGGATGGAAAGTTATCAGTGTGGGTCGCATTGCAGCCTCTTTTTTTTTTGTGTTGTAATCCCAAAGCCTATATTTTCGAAAGAATTTCGAGCCAGCTTTCCGTTTAGATATACTCAAACACTTTTTTCATAGAAATTTACCATGAGTTTTACAATTGCTTTCGTAACACCGTTGCTGAAGAACAAACTGACCGAATAAGGCTTGTTTTTATTTACTTATGTATATGCAATGAAAATATTTAAGTTTTGAAACATTTCGTAAAAATTTACCGCATAACTAAGAAAAATCACATGAAAAGGGTGACGGGGAGTGAATCACTCTTTTTAATAAATTTTTCAAATTTTTGTTGAAGACTTTAAATTTTTTTTCTTATCAGAAAGTGACACATGCAAAAGTTCGAGCCAACTAGAACAAATGGTAAAAAACTACATCTTGTAAGAATCCCAAAAAAACTTTACGTTTTATCACTTTTATTTTCTGCCCATTTTTGTATCGGTTGTTTTTTTTTTTAAGGTATAAAAATATGGACATTACTAAAGTGAGCCAATACACAATGCAAGGGCTTACAACAAAAAAAAGTCATAAACTCGGCAAAGTTATAGAAACCTTTTGTTGTCTAATAATCTTTAGCAATAAGGCTCCTTTTTAAACTTAGCAGATATGAAAGAAAAATTCAGAATTTTATATTCCGAAGTAATTACAATCCATATAAGACCCTTGAGGTTCCAAGCTATCGTCTTCTCTCTAAAACAACAGTTCTGTAAATGGTGCACACGTTGTTCATGTATTGCAAACCAAAAAAATCAAATGGGGTGGCGCAACAGTCCGTTGTGAACCAGGGCCTAGTGACTTACAACTCTCAACCATTCCTGTGTGCGAGTACTGTTGTCAGGAATGGAAGGGACCTACAATTTAAGGCCGAATCCGAACGGCTAATTTGAGAAAGCACTTTTTCATGACAAGAATTACTCTTGAAGGATTTGTCAATTCCTCGCAAGAGGTAGTACCCGCGAAAATTAATTTTTTAAATTAAGGTGGCACAGGCAGGGATTGAACCCAAGACCCCTTGCATGACAGTCCAACGCACTAACCATCATGCCACGGGTACTACCATGTATTGCAAACCGTTTGAAGGAAAAATAGTACCAACAGGATAATGGGCAACATGTGCTACCATCACTTTGAACAACCAAATATTTGGTAAATTAGAAACTTTATTTTCGTAATTTGACACATTTGGACTTATTTTTGAATGGAAACTCGGAATCTCTGACTCAGCAGTTAGAAGAAAACAATCAAAGAATTGTTTACGAAATAAGTTCCGGTGTTGAAATTGGACTCACAAGATGGTATTTATAAAGCGCCGTCACGCAAGTCATATGCAAGAAATTATGATTAAACATTAATTACCAAGAATTTTTAGAGCTAGTAAAGACCAAATTATAGTTATTCTACTGAATTCATTGTGTTCGTTGAAAACCTTCAATTGATCTTTAAGAAAAAAGTTTTTTCACCTCCAGTTCATTGTGTGAGTTTAAGAACAAGTCTTTTGTTAACTTATCACTGCAAGTTATTTTTCTTGAATTAAAATGCCTAATTCTTTTTGTTTTGCCAAATGAGTTTATTATTAATAACTTGCGCTTTAATTTAACTGCTAAAAACGTCTGAATCACCATTTACAGTTAAATCAAAGTCTATCAATTTAAATACCGCGCTTAAAGTAAAGCAAAGGTTTACCCCAACTTCCGATGATGACGATGGTGATTAATTTAAAAAGCATTTCCTCTGATTTTGGTGTGGTTTTTTTTGTTAATTTTATTTGATAAAGTTCCATTTATTCATTTATAGGCTTAAATGCTATCAAAATGCAAATTCCCCTTGTATCGTTCAGCGTGTCGTGCCGGTAGTCGCATCGCCGACATTATCATTTGAATTAACATTAAAATCATTAGTTTATCAGCCAGGGGATAAAATTTTACATTATTCATGATATGTGCGGTGCGTGCGTATGTACAAACCTATAGACATGTGTATAATATTTGTGGTATGTAAATGCCTACCTATTTATTCATTATTTAAGCATTCCCTCATGAATCATGGAATTTGTGTTTAATCGTTGTATTAAATGGTCATATCGTTCAAAGAATGTTAACATAAAAAAAAACACCGTACCGCTCGAACCACCAACGCACCGCAACGTACCAAACCGAACCGATCACCTTTGTGTCACTTGTCGCACCGTAAAGCAAAAAGGCATTTTTTCCAATAAGGAATTGTAGTGTTTTGAATACCTAATAAAACTATAATGGATGGATTCTTTGAAATATGTTATTGCGAATTTATAATGAATCTAATAAAAATATAAGCTAATCATAAATTTTATATCTGTCATCGAAGTCGCTTTTGTTAGAAGAAGAATTTCACTTTTGATTTTTTTTGGTCATATTTTACATTAGGTATTTGGAAGAATTCCAGACGTTGTTGTTGATGTTATCGAATATCGGTTATTATTTTGAAAATATGCTTCTTTAATATGGCGACCATGAATTCCAGCATACTTCCATGGAATACCAAAGTCGAGTCCTGTTTGTAGATATCTTCAAAAATCTATCATTTTTATATTCCTCAGGTCTTCAGCTGTATATTAAATGAAGAGTTCAGTGAATTTTAATCAACCCTAACATATGTCATTCGATTGTTAGTGACAATACAGAGAAATTTAAGGAAATCTCTTAAAACTTCGATACCGTTTTTATTTCTTTAAAATAAAACTAGGAGCGCATTTAGCTAGTAAGACCCTTCCAATGATTCGTTAGACGCGTTGTCATGCATAATTCTTTCGACACTATCAGCCATTTTTAATTATCTGTCATATAATTCTAATTATCTGAGAGAATTTCAAGACCCATGAAGTGTCAAAGTCAATTTTTGTCTTTTGACACTTCCAGCCATTTTAAATTATCTGTCATAATTATAACTATCTGTCTCTACATGAAAAGTCTATGTTCTAATTGAACTCAGTGTGTCATTTTCACTTCTTCCCTCGAGGCCAGAGAATTTCAAGAGGCATGAAGTGTCAAAGTTTATTTTTGTCTTTCGACACTTTCAGCCATTTTTAAATATCTGTCATTTAATTCTAATTATCGGTCAAACTACCAATTTACTTGGAGGTGCTATGTTCAAATTAAATTCAGTTTGAAGTCTCGATGTATTTTATTTCGTTTAATTAAAGATAAAATGCTTTTAGTATCAAATAAAGTAGTGCGGAGTGTCAAAGTTGAAATAAAAATTCAAAATATCACTTAACTCAATCTGAAAATGAAAGCCTTCAAATTTTTACCGATTTTTTAAGAGTTGTCATAAATTCGTTGACATTTTTATTTATCTGCCATAAAATAATTGTCTTTTTGCACGAGTTGTCATGAATTATTTGATCCTCTACACTCAGCCATTTTGAATTATCTGTCATATAATTTTGATACCTGTCAGTTTCATTGAATATTTGCCTTCACATGGTACTTTCAGATTGAGTTCTATTTGACGTTTCCATGCATTTCAGTTTTAATTTTAAAGCAGTTTCCTTTATTTGTCGTTTTTCGTCACTATCAAGTCAATTACAATTAAAATGCTTTAAACATCAGGAAGGACTGTCAAAGTTTGACAAAATGTCATTAGTTTCGATATGAAAATCGAATCTTTCATATTTTTACCGATTTTTTAAGAGTTGTCATAAACTAGTACTTTCAGCCATTTTGTATTTATCTGTTATCTAATACTTATCATTTTACATGAGTTGCCATGAATTATTTGATCCTACTCTCAGCCATTTTGAAGTATCTGCCATATAAATTTGATATCTGTCATTTTAATCTGATTTTTGCTAAGTACGTTCACATGAAACTTTCGGATTGAATCCAGTTTGACATTTCCACGCATTTTTGTTTATATTTTAAAGCTATTTCCTTTATTTGTCGTCGAGTGTCAATATTTCAAAAAAAGTTGTTTAAAATGTCATTATCATTTTGATTTGAAAATCAAATCTTTTATACTTTTACCAATTTTTTAAGAGTTGTCATAAATTAGTTGACAGTTCTTACAGCCATTTGTATTTATGTGTCACCTAATACTTATCATTTTGCTCAAGTTGTCATGAATTATTTGATATTCTAATCTCAGCCATTTTAAATTATCTATCATATAATTCTGATTATCTGTCAATTTAATCGGATTTTTTCTAAGCACGTTCACATGAAGCTTTCAGATTGAATTCAGTTTGACGTTTCCATTCATTTTTGTTTAAATTTTAAAACTGTTTCCCGTATTTGTCGTTTCTTGTCACTATCAAGTCAATTACATTAAAAATGCTTTTACCATCAAGAAGGACTGTCAAAGTTTGAAAAAAAAAATCTTTTAAATGTCAAAAGTTTCGATCTAAAAATCATATCTTTCAACTTAATGGGCAGTTCTTTCAGCCATTTTTAATTATCTGTCATCTAATAATAATCATCTGATGCCATATCATAGTATTTTTGTCAATTTGATTTATTTATATGTTGATTCTGTGTTCAGATTGAGCTAAGTTTGACATTTCCACTCATCAAGCACAATGAGATTTTTAAATGTCAAAAGAAGTTTCAAACTGACAAGTTAAATTTTTAGATATTTAAGGAAATCTCCAAGACTAATTTCAATTTGAAAATACATCGATTTGCTCTGTAAGTTTTTTTTTTTGTTTGTAATACCTACACTACAGGCGCTAAAAACAATTTTTCAATGCGGTCCTGTTCCTCGTCATTATTGCAACTAGATACCTTCACCTTCGGTCTTGTTTGGTTCTTAAAAAATATAGGCACATCATGTCAAACACGAACCCAAACCTATACTTCTTCGGTGCATATTTTGTGAAAAGACTTCCCTTTGCCTTTAAGAAGAAATCCTTTTTTTTCTTAGGAAAGAAGACAAGAAGAGTGAAACTGGCTTTATGCACACATAGATAGAGTTGGAAAATATTTCAAAAGATGAACAACTCCAATATCTACTCAGTGATGTCAAAAGGTCATTGAGAATTTATACATTTTCTTGTAGGTATATGAGGGAAGGTTTCTTAAAATTCTGATGAAACTTTGTGTATGTTTATAAAGGATTCAAATTTCCCATCAACCAATGAATATCACTAAAACTTTTTTTAGATGCAAGTTTATACTCTTTCTGTACCTTTGAAATGTCTTGAAAAAAAAAAAAATATGTTGTAGGTATTCCTTTTTCTGAATATAAATAAACTCCTTTCATTAATCATCTTTTTTTTAAGAATAATATTTCTTATGCAGGAAAATATGAAAAGGAAGAAGATTAAAAGGCAAAGATAAACATCAATATTTTATAAAATTTCTTCTTTTTTACTTATGGTTTGTTTGTGTTTCGAAAAAAACGAAGAAGTTTGTCTTGTTTGGGGTTTCTTTTTGGTTTAAAGTTTAATATTTCCATTTCCGTTTATGTTTATGTTTTGCTTATGCTTAGTGAAGCAAAGCATTTTGATGAATCTTATAAAGTTGGGAAATAATTAAATATTTTCTTGTAAGGGTAGTTACCTTTTTATAGTTGGGATCTTTTTTTTTTCATTAATAATAAAGTGAATTTGATATGCAGGTTGATGGTTCATTAAGAAATGTCGCTTTACTCAGGACTGTTGAATAAATACCAAGTCAATTTTGAATATTTGATTTACTATTCCTAGATGGCTTAAAAATGGTTAAATGAAAATTTAAAAAAGAGGCTGATATACAACTTCAGTGACAACTTAACTTAAGTGAGGTTACACAAATTTGTGACGAAAAAAAGTTTGAAATTTTTACTAGCATCTTTCTGTTGAGATATTTGGGATGTTAAACCAAGTTACTAGTATTTTTGGTAGGGCTTTGGTTTATTTCATTTATCAACAATAAGATTTAAAAAAAAAGTTGTATTTTTGTAGGATTTTATTTTAAATAATAGGAAGTCCCTGTTGTTTACAAATAATCAGAACATGAACTTTTTTTCATAAAATAAAGTGTGTTTTTACATTACATTTTGAAATGAATGACCTGCTCGGCTGGATCAGACTAAGTCTAATCTAATTTTTCGATGACCTTTTCTAATATTTGTGGTCGTTCATTTTGGACCCATCGAATGGATTAGCGACTTCAGAAATAGTTAAGTGGCGTTAAATTATGTTGTCGATGTTCAAAGCCAATTCAAGGATCTGTAACGTGAAACTTTGCAGTTACCAAAAGTTTCAATAAATAATGCGGTTGTTCGATTGAAGAACAAATATGTGGGTGTAGGTACACTTTCCAATTATTGTGCAAGATTTCGGATAGACTGATTCTAGTCGTCCTTTGCGCTCCGCTCTACATCATCAATGACTTCTATCGTACGCACTGTACGGTGTCACTTTGCATGCGTGGTACAGAAAACTCAGATTAAAAATTATGGTGACAGTATAATGTAACCATGATTATCTAAATAACCTTACCAGCGTTGTTTAGCCCTCAGCAAATTTATGTTAAAATGCCAAACCAAACCCAAAATAAATCACTTGAAAGCTGACAAAATGGTTAACAGTTAAAAAAGTGTTGACAACTTAAAGTTCCATAGCTCTCAAACAAAAACATAGTTTATTAGTTTGTTCAGCTTTTTAATTTAAATCCACGGCTCCACGCCAAAAAAATAAAATGGAAAAAACGCCAAAAATTCTCCATACAATTTATTTATTTTGGCTTTTTTTCCTAGGAAAAAGAACCTAATGAGTTTGGTGTTAATTCCGGATTTTTTGGCTATTTTTTCCGAAAATTTCTTGGCGTTTTTTCCTTTTAGAATAATGAAAAAAGGCCAAACAATTTTTGTTTGGAAAAAACGCCAAAAATTTGCTTTTGGACTTTTTTCCAAACAAAAAATTAAAAAACGACCAAAAATAAACTTTTTAGTTTTTTTCCAAATCTTAAAGCAAAAAACGCCTTTTTCGATGGCTTTTTTTCCTAATCGAATAAGGAAAAAAAGCCAGAAAATTAACCGTTCGTTCTTCCAAATCAAAAACAAAAAAGTACATGTTTGTCGAATGTATTCATATGGTATACAAAATTATATAACGGCAAATAACAGTATTTTACATGTTTTTCACGAATTTTGAAGAGCATATTTTGTTAAATTTTTTAACGTGATTAGTAGTGATTGATAATTTGTTGTTTCCCTACCGTTAGTAGAAGAGCATTTTGATAAAGCGATGGACAAAATGGAAAGTTTTGATTTTTAAATTATAAATGGTAAACAAAAAAATAGCAAACTTTTGTACGTAACAGAACAAAAACAAATACACAAAAAAAATGTGTGTATAAAAAAGATGATCTTTACATTTGTTATATTAACGATTGTAGTGCTAAAATGAAAGTAAAAAGTGATGGATTGTGTGTAAAAGCAAAGAACTTCGTTGACCAATGTCCGTGTTGACAAATTGAAATAAACAAAGTTATAAGAAAATGTGTTCTACAAAACAAATGCACAAGTACCTATGATATAATCAACAGCGGGGGAGGCAGCGCGTAAGCGTCGCGTTCGCCGTTGCACCGCGCCGCTCCATGTTACGTCGTACGTTCAGATTCTTTTATAGACTTTTTGGGCTTAAATTCCAAATTAATTTTGGAAATTAAGCCAGAAAAAGCTCTGTTCATTCTTTAAAGGCTTAATTTCAAATACTAATTTGGAAATTACACCAAAAAGTTCTTATTTTTTTTTGGCGTTTTTTCCATTTTAGTATTTTGGCTCTTTTTCCAAAAGTTTGACGTAATTTCCACACTTTTTGGCGTATTTTCCTTTTTGTTTTTGGGCGCTTTTTCCTATTTTTTTACGCCAAAATTGTTTGGGCTTTTTTTCCAAAACAGTTTTTGGCGTAATTTCCTATGACGTAATTTCAGGGAGCCAAATCCACTAAACTTTTCTTCACCACTTCAATTCATTTTACGGGACGAACTTACGAACGTACCAACGTACCACAGAAATCTCCCTTTAACATACTGATTTCGATTAAGGGGCCCTGAAACTTCGATAAATTATAAATTTATACAATTTCTATTCAAAAATTATGACGATTCAAACATTTTTCAAAGAAAGTTTGATATTCCGAAATATTCTTACTTTTTTTGATTAAGGGTAAATTTAAACCCGAGGGCAGCGCTTATAACATTCATTACACTTAACAAAAAAGTTTTTTTTTAGTTTTAAGGAAATATTCAGTTGCATTCCTACTCCCAAAAAATTCTGGCTTATTACTCTAACTTCTAGCCTATCAGTTGACATCCAATTCTTTCTTTAGGCGCACATCAAGAATGTGAAATACCTTTCCAAACTCTGTTTATCTCCCATTTTGAAGTTCAAAAATATTTAAGACGAATGTGAAGTGATTTGGTGTAGGTATCTTCTCTTTAATGTTTCACTATTTTCCTGACACTCTATTTTCAATCTTATTCGTGACTTTCAAAATGTCAAACATTCACGATATCTCATCAAACTCTTTACTTTTTCATATTTTTACACATAAAATCATATTTTTGAATATCTTAAAACGTTTGCACGATGCATTTTGGCCTTTTCACTGTCCCAAATTGTCAAACTTCTTTGCTTTGTATAAATTAAACCTAAGCTATAAATTCAAAATATTCTCGAAAAGATAAATGAAATTTTTTAAAGAATTCGTTATTCCCGTTTATGAAATATGTTAAACACCCTTTTTAGATCAAACAAATATCGACCTTTATCCTTCCATTTATTAATATACGAAAAATCTGTTTGACTTTGAGCTTCAAGAAAATCTCCAGACCGATGCATTTTTCTAAACAGAAAGAAAAACCGTTCATGTCTTTTTGTCAAAGTTGTGATTTAAGTGGTTTTTCTATCCTTGGAACTTATGTATGCACGGTATCCAAAATTTCAAAAAAGATAGATTCTCCTCACATACACCACCACCACTCACATCATAGAGGTAGCTCTTTTATATTCCTTTATATCATCTCATAAAAGCTGAAGTCTTAATAAAAAAAAAAACTCACGCTTCTCACATCTGAGAAGAAAATTTAGTCTTGAGGCAAAGAATTGCAATATCCCGTATTCAGAGCATCACATCATCCATTCATTCACCTCATCACTATGTGTAAATATCCTATCTATACCATCCCATCATGCATCCTGTTGCACGTTTTTCTCTTTTTGTACACCTCCCTCTCCTCCTGCAGATGATCCAGATCAACATCATACATCGCATCGTCAATGCAAATTGCATCCGTCAGGAGTGGATTTTTTTATTACACACGCCATAAACAACACCTTATGATATGAATAATACTTTTATTCTCTACCGTCTTCGAAGCCGTGCATCGTCACCGTCGTCATCGTCGCTGTCGTCGTTTTACGTGTCCCTGTGTAGTCCATATGATGGTAAAAGGCAGCTCCAAGGATGTTGTCTAAAAAAACACAAGATTCTGAAAAAAACCAACCTACCTTTCTATCAGATAAAAAATTGTACCTACCTTCATTGCGTACTCTTATCAAGGGTCTTCTTATACGCCGGTGTACGGTTTCGTTTTAATATGTTCCCATCCATCCAACATAAAAGGCGGGTTCCTACCTTGGGCTATAAATCATTTAAGATTTCTCTTCTTTTTTATTTCTGTGGCCATCTCACATCAAGGACTTGCTAGTAAAACTACGAGTATACACTTTGACACGACTTCTTGTATCCTGTCTGATGATAGTTGTGGTGTAGAAAAGATCCAATGCAAACTTATCAACATAACGCTAGAAATCAATCCATCGGCAAATCTTTGTAAAGAAAAATTGCTGATCCAATCGATATACATTTTACTATACCTACGGACAAACATTTCAAAATGAAACCTTAAACGAAGATTATATGAAAAAAAAATCTTCAAACCCCATCGTCTCGTAGGTAGGTTAGGTAAAGATATCGGTTAAGATGCGTGCCCTAGACAACATCAACATGATGTGAAGAAGTCTGTGCTGCCACATTGATGGTAATAAACTCGTAGATCCTTTATTGTTGGTAGTCTTTGTTGTCGTTGTCGTCGTCGTTGTTCCCGACAGTAAAGTCCAACTCTGTCTTTCATATCGCAGGAGGTATATAGAAATCTTTCCCATGGTAAAAGAAATCACTTAACCCAAAAGATACAGATCATAAAGCTTCTTTTTATGGAAGCAAAAAGAAAAACACTTCATATGTTTGTTGGAAAAGCATAAAATTGTTTTTGTCAATTTAAGAAGAATAGACTCGTAAAAGTTTACCATCATCGCGAGCAATTAAAGTGCCACGATGATGTAAAAAGCCTGGAGAGCTATATGAAAATTACGACGAGCTCCGATGGTCATATTCTTCTTCTACGAACCACCACCTCCTTCAACCCATGCTTGAATTTTATTTCCCAACAGCCACCACCATCAAGAGGATACTAGACCTCTTAGGAATTACTCAGCGTGGTTTTTATGCTGTAAGCGGTTTGTTTTTAAACGTCAGAAATTTGAATGACTTTTGATGGACTTCCTGACCCCAATATACTGACACTGAATAAATTATACTGACACTAAATGAATTCATATATTTTTTGTATTTTACTGAAGAACGACATGGGGAAGGAACCAGTGTTGCCAGATTTTCCCATAGTCTAAAGAAATTGACAAGCTCATTTGAATGACAGCTGTCAAGTAACCCTTTCAAAAATTCACTTGAGAGTTTTTTGTATTTATTGAAAGCTTACCTATTTAACACAGTAAAAAATAAACGACTAACCTTTTCTTTAAATTTATTTCCTTTCAGAAACCAAAACAACTCAATCGAATGCAATTAAACGCAGCATCAACTAGTGAATCTTCTCCCCGCTCAGTTAAATCCTCGTGTCCCGCCACCGCCGCCGCTGCTATTGCTGCGACTTCCGGTGCCAAAACATCCCATAGCAACCACCATCAACAAAAACAACAACAGCAACATTTCCAACTACTTCGTTACACTCCTTCCCCATCCTCATCACTTGCATCCACACCACCACCACAACCACAACCATCGACTCCACCAGCACGAACGCCACCTGTCAGCCAATGAAAAATACATTTGATTAATGTTAACTTCGCGCGAATCAAAGTGTTTTCATTATTTCAGAAAGAAGCGATGGCCGCTACAGATGGCCAAATAATATTGGCAGCATCCCGTTTCGGGGATACAATACCAGTTTACCTGCGCGACTTTTCCAAACAACAACTACCAGCTGTCGCTAAGATCGTTAAGGGGCAACATCAAAACCTTGGCGTTCCGACATTATCGAATCCCTCATTGCAAAGTACCGCGTTGTTTTTGAGCGCCGGCAAGAAGTATCAAATTTTGGCACAACCCATTAAAATCAAGGAAGGCCGAAAGCCAACAAATGTCGGTGCTAAGGTCCTAATACCTGAAACCTATCCGGGCTTCTTTGAGTTGCTTAGTGAAGATGGTCGATCGACGCGTTGCATTGATTCTGTGTTGGAGCTGTCAAAGCGAAGGAATTTAAGGGTGTTGGTTCGTGAGACGTTTCGTTGTACCCAAATGAATAAGACCATTCATGCTGGCGAACTGCTGACCACTATGAACGAGCACGGCAAATATCTGCAGTGTCGAACTATCAAGGACGAAATCGTCAATCTACCACTCGAAACCAAAGCTAAGTTTTCACCCATCGCCAAGGAGGATAGCATCAGTGGTGTGCATTCGGTGAAAAATCTTCTACTCAAACGTATGCCAGTTATTGTTAGGTAAGTTCTACTTTAGCTCTTCTTACTACCTCAGGATTCTAAACCATATCTATTTCTTTTTATAGATTAGTCCATGGAAGTGCCCCAAAAGGCCTGAAACAACCCTTCGTCCCTGAGCTCCGCCTGCTTGGATGTGTGGAAATCGATCGAGTCTTCGCGCTGCCCCTGCAAAAGGACACCGACTTAGTGCCAGTACCGCTGAATGCTAAAATCAAGCTTCAGCGTTCCAAGAACATGGAGCAGCTTGAACACTTCATTGAATACTCCCGATTCCTGGACAAGGCACAGCGGCTACTTTCCGATGCTCGTGATCGTCTACAAATCGTCGACATGAAGCTCTCCGAGAAGGAGAAGAAAGACTCGAAGTTCAGCAGCAGAAACAAACTGCCCACGGTCTTGACAGCATCCTCGGCGGGAGTCCTCGAAAACGGCTATGTGCTGCGGAAGAGTGCCAGCCTTGATTCATATAACAAGCAGCAGCTCCAATCGAACTCCCAGATCGCTGACGAATACAACGAGATTGATCACATCTACGACTACGTCCGAGGGCTCACCCCTCTGTCCAAGGGTCTGACAAGATTCGAACCGATCTGCGAATCACCAACGCTTAAATCTCAGGCAACTACTGACAGTGGCAACTACTGTAGTCTGATACGCGTCAGCAGCACAAGCAACAGCCACAATAACAACATTAGCTCTAATAACAACAACAACAACAACTATAGCAGTCTAGAATCGAATAAACACAACAGTAGTCATCACAGTAGCAGTAATCATCATCATAATCACAATCACAACAACAACAATCATCATCACCATCATCATTCAACATCAGCATCACATCAGCAACATAATCACAATAGCAATCACAGTAGCAATAGCAACAGCAACAATAACCACAACCATAACCAGTCACAACAAATTCACCCGCAATTGCAATCTTCACAACCGCAAATCATTCACCTACAAGCTCATTATAATCACAGCCATATTCAGGAGGACATTAAGCCCGTGCCACCGCCAATTGAGACAATTCCTGGTAAAAAATTGCCAGAGAAGCGACAACGGCCAACACTACCAAAGCTCTATGTGAAAAATAACTCTTCGAGCAGTAGTCATCATTCTAAGGTTTTAAGTAATTCACCAAATTTAGTAAATGGTAATTCACCAATTAGCGCTGCCATTAATGGAAATAAGGATTGCGGTCTGGAGCCGCAGAGTCCTCTATTTCATATAAGGTAAGATTTTTGTTTAATCTTATTTCAACATATTGGTTATATGTGCTTTATTTTTTTTTAAACAAGTTAGAATAAGAAGAAGAGGTAGTAGCGTATTTCTAGCCATTTCAGCATCTAGAATTAACATTTTGCGAAATGAGAAATGAACGAATGTAACTAGAAAAATACCAAAGTAATAGAGTAGTGTAGAGCAGTGAAGATTTAAGGAAACTGTCAGACTCAGAGCAAATTCTTCAACGGTCATACGTCAGATGTTAAATAGAAGAAATTAAATTAAATTCCGCGCAAGTTATTTAAAGAAAATAATTAAAAATATAATTTAAGAAAATATATTAAATGTATTAATAGTTAAATTAACTTACATTTCTCCAATTGTGTCTCCAAAAATTTCCCTTCACCTGAAATTAGCTCTAATCTACTTTAAAATAGTACAATTTATCACTGAATGTGTTCATATTGACAGTTTGATCAGTGTCAATGCTATATAGGTCCGTTTACAATGACAGTTTACAATAATATTTGTTTTATTAGGTTTAAATTTATCTCAGCTTTTTTATTTTTTATTTTATTTTTTATTTATTTTTAAATGTTTGATATAATTTAATCTTATGGTCAAGTTGTTAGCTTTATTATAAAAATAAGGGTTTTGCCATTATAAAAAAGATTCGATCACTTTTTGCAATTGGGGCGTTTTGTTAACAATAAAACTTTTTAGCAAGGCTTTAATCGTCTTTTACTTATCAGTGTAGACAAACGACTCTACATAAACCAATACAAATAACCCAGCGATGTAAAATATCATGATCTTGGAGGCGACACCACATGCCCAAGACGGTAGATAATGGGTGTACCAAATATGTCCTACAATAATTTTCCATTGCGTCACACGTGTCGCACGAACCGAACTATTACTTTGGTAATAAGTTTGCGTTTTTATTATAATATTATTATTAATTTTTAAATGTCAAACCAAACTAATCCCAAATCAAGTGACAGCTGTCAAAAAGAGCAATTCCGTAAAAAGTAAGCTAGATTGTTGTCTAAAAAATAGTGTTAAGGGCCTTGCACATGAGAGCGAAGAACGAATAGACGAACAAACGTGAATTTATACAAAAATGCATTTAAATTATAAGAAACCAATTGACACTAATGTTAGGATAATAAAATTTGCGTTATGTTCTTTAAAACAGGAAAATTTTGTAAAAACTGTTTGGTAGTAACGAATCGCAGCCTGGTTGCTACGAACTGTCAAACTCTATTCGGGTTTCACATACCATCCACACTGCAACGATTAAATTGTTCGCGCGCAACATAACCTCAACATTATACCATTCTTGTTTTGTTTTTGTGTGAAAGGGTATGGTTGAGGAAAATATGGAGAAAAGGGTTATTCAATTTTTCGCTGTCTGCGAATAGAAATAGAGCTCATGGAAAGAAAAGTCAAAATATGTGAACATCCACAGTTCGTAGTTAGTAGCTCATGTGTAACATGCTTTATGTTGTTTCTGGAATGACTTATTCCAAATATTGATAGAGAATTGAAAAACCTGGGTTTTATTTAACAACACAGGCCAGAGCAGCAATATTTTCAGCTGTTTTTAATTTATGCTGTTGGACTGCCATGCAAGGGGTCTTGGGTTCAATCCCTCCCTGTGCCACCTTAATTTAATTAATTTTCGCGGGTACTGCCTCTTGTGAAGAATTGATAAATTCTTCAAGAGTAATTCTTGTCATGAAAAAGTGCTTTCTCAAATTAGCCGTTCGGATTCGGACTAAAATTGTAGGTCGCTACCATTCCTGACAACAGTACTCGCCACAGGAATGGTTGAGAGTTGTAAGTCACTAGGCCCTGGTTCACAACGGACTGTTGCGCCACCCATTTTTTTTTTTTAATGTATACATTTTTTACGTCACTAACTTTCTCCAACAACTCAAACTTTTCCCTCTAGTTTGACTGTTTTTGGAGTGCAAATGTTCATAATTTATCAATTGAATTTCAACATTTTCAATGTGCTGTTGAAACTTGTATTATTCGTAGTTTTTACTTTTCAAATGTCACAAGTGATAGCTGCCAAATAGCTACCTATTCAAAATTAAACCCTGTCCAACTTATTTTTCTTCGGAATCAATACTGACTTCCACTAAATCATGTAGAACTATATTTTCCGTAAGAAAATGTTATGGAAGTCGAAAATTATAATATAAGAGAATATTTTCCAAATTATGATCGACGATTTTACCAATTTCATAAATAAAAAAAACACCGGTCATTTTTTTCTGAGATTTGTAATGACTTAGTTCTAATCAGACTTCAAAGAAATTTTTCACAACAGGTTCAACCTTGTATAACTTAAAAAAAACATATATTCAGCTTCTTGAGGCTTATGTAATTCAATGTAGAAATTTCTTCTTTCAATGATATCCATGATGGTCAATATTCCGTTTTAATTTGTTCAGTATCTATTATTTTTTTACTTAAAAAATCTTCATTAGTTGGAAGTTTTCACATGTCCTACACAAACCTTAACAAAAAGCTGAAATATTGAAAATAAAAT
Source organism: Eupeodes corollae (assembly GCF_945859685.1). Classification (NCBI taxonomy): domain Eukaryota; kingdom Metazoa; phylum Arthropoda; class Insecta; order Diptera; family Syrphidae; genus Eupeodes; species Eupeodes corollae. The sequence goes on from NC_079149.1 coordinate 42,047,964, forward strand.
TAATAAAGACAAAACTTCTGATTTAGGAAGCAAAACAAAAACCTTAACCAAACGTAAAAACGATAATCTTGAAAACGAAAATTCTGATATATGACATTTGCCATAGAAAGTTGCAGCCTCCGTATTTAAAGACATTTCAATAATCCCGCCCAGTAGCCAATTTTAACTCCAACAACTTGTACTTGCTTCGTTATCTATTTCTTCTTTAACATTACCACTGATATCAGCACCTAATGTTGTTAATTTCTCACCATCTAATTCAACTGCCCAACTAAATGTGGATTCTTCGACTTCTACTTTGTCGAAAAACATATTTTTGCCACTTCACTGACATCTCCAATTCTATCCGGACTAAAGGCTTTTGAAGAGCAAAAAATATTGTTTCTTTCTAAACTTGCACCGTCTACAAATGCACTTGACATAAAAATCACTTGTCCGAAAAGCTGGGTTCCCGATTTACGTTAAATATTGAGAAAATTTCACATCGTAACCATACGAAGTATTCGTCCTTTAAAATATGTGCACCTGACTCAATTTTCCATGTTTTAAATTCACCATCGTTTTGGCCTAACTGAGTAGTAGTTCATGAATTTATGAATAAGTCGAACAACCCTTTTCGTCAGTATCGGGCAAAGCTTAACCACCGTCAAAGAAGCTTAAAAAAGTATTAATCTACTACCAAAACGTAAATGGACTTGGGACAAAGACCAACATGGTTTACAAAAATATTGAGGGAAACTTGGCTTAACAACTCTATCTCGGACTAGGAGCTTTATGACTCCTCTTATCAAGTCCTTCGACGTGATCGTAATAACTCAGACGATTCAAACGCCGTTGGTGCCGGAATTCTTGTTGCTATCAAAAATACTCTCACTGGTTACCTGATTGACGACTTTCGATCAACAAACATCGAAATACTATGCTTAAAAATTAAAATGGCAACAGGACATTTCTTTATTGTACCAGCATAAATACCTGCAAGCTGGAAGATCAAGGTTTATGAAGAACTAAACAACTGTATAGAAGGTATTTATATCCTCTTGGAGCCTGAAGACGAAGTACTGGTGAATTTATTGTACCCAATTTCCTACAACTTGAGGAATGTTTTAGTCCTGGTCTCGACGGTGTACCATCATCCATTTTAAAGAAATGTGCTGCGTATTTAGCACAATCGTTATGTGTTCTTTTCAACACGTCTTTAAGTAACTAGCTGTTACCTCCTATCTTTAAGAGCTCCTTCATAGTACCAATACACAAAAAAGACCTAAAAACAAAATAATGAACTATTGCTAAACTATCTTTCATACCTAAACTGTTTGAATCAATCGTATGTAGCGTCCTTTCTTTTCACTGTAGTTCAATTATCTATTTCTTCAAAAGCGTTCAACTGTTACTAATCTGTTACACTTTACGTACTTTTGTTTAGTTGTTTTTGAAAAACGTGAACAAGTAGATTGTATCTTTCTTGATTTCAGCAAGGCCTTTGATAAATTGTGTCATAAAACATTACTTTTAAAACTATCACAGCAAATTTTTAACGACAGTTTCATAAACTGGATCTCCTCATATTTGCAAGATAGACGTTATAGTGTTCAATTTAGTAATGAGTGTTCAAGTTCACTTGTTGTGAATTCTGGTGTCCCCCAGGGTAGTCACCTTGGTCCTATTCTATTTGGTTTATTTATAAATGACTTGGTTTTGATCATGCAAAATTCGTCTGTCCTAATATATGCTGATGACAATAAAATAAAAAAAAAATTAACTCTGCATCTGACTGTCTTCTCTTGCAAGAAGACTTAATATTATTCAGGGAATGGTGCAATAATAATCGTCTTGTTTGACAAATGCAAAACCATGAGTTTTACACGCAAAAAAGTTCCAGTTGTTTTAAGTTACATGTTTGACTCGAGCCATTCAGAAAACATTTTTGCGTTTTTGTCTACGATCCCTTCTGTGGTTTCTTGATATTAATACATTACCGCCTTATTCACAAAGACTTTCTCTCATACATTTTCCTTCTTTGACAAAAATGTATAAATAATATTGAGAACGGATATTTTTCAATATGAGCTCATAGTTGGAGTTCAGACTCGGAATTATTACCAAAAATTACCTCTAAAGAGAACCATAAAAGATTGCAATTAAAGATTTTTAAAACTTCAGACAGTTAAATGAAAACCGATAAGTCATCTCATAACTTCTGAGAGAATTAATAAAATCGTTATACTTAAAGTTTTTAAATGGTGAAAACTTGGAATTTTTTTAAATCATCATTGTTGAGACCTATACGTTGCGTTCAGCCCTAGCCTAACAGCATATTATGATTTTGTTTTGCAGCATATATCAAAAAAGTGATCTTATAGTGAAATAAAAAGCTGATATTCCAATTAAGGATAACCAATTGCTTTGAAAATGTATTGTTTTGAATTATTAATTCTGTAGTCTAGTTTAATAAACGGGTTTGTTTTTTTTTTGTATTCAACATAACATTTTTAAAAATACTGATTATTTATCTTATGACTTTTTAAAATCTATACCTAAAAGTGGTTCCAAATTGATAATTTGGCTTACTGTTCCCTCCGAAACCTCCAAGATGTTGCGAATACTGTGTATTTCCATGTAAAGACGACCGTCCATCACGACTTTGCCAAACTGGAACTTCAGCTCGTCCAAGGACATCAAAGCCCTGACGGTTTGAACCTCTAATAGAACTACCCGAAAAATCGATCTTTGGTGGTTTTTGAGAAGCCTTGTTATTAATTAAAACACAAAATAAACAATAAGAGTTTTATCATTTCATTAATTGAAAAAGACTTACCATCTCCCTTCTAAAGTCTTCACTCATTTTTCTAAAACGATCTGCGACTTCTTTTTGATCAGCGGTTTTCTGTGAATCGATAACAACTAAACTCATACAGAAAAGAAAAGAAATGATAATGCGTTTGTTCATTGTTTAATAAATTTACAACTTTTCGTAATGAATTGTTAAAGAGTTTCAACCAAGCAACTTACGAACTGATGAACTAACCGAAAGCTTTTTCAGTATTTATAGTCGCAAAATTATTGATAAGTATTAATCTAGGGGATTTTCTTTTTGAACAACTAATTATAATCAAGTGTAAGAAAATGTAAGATTTTTGGTTTGAAGTCATTAAGGGAGATAATGATGTCAAAGAGGTTATAGAAGATAACTTTTTTTTAGAGTCTTAAAATCAATTAGGGCCGAGGGTTTGCACAAGTGGAAAGTAATTTTTGTTTTTGTTTTCACAATTTCAGATACAAAAGTCTCAGCAGTTTACAACTTACTCCAGATAGTAATTCTACAACTCCGATCTCAACGACTCCCAAAGGAAACCAACAACAACAACAACACCTACAGACAACAGCTCAGCTACCAATGCCATTACAACAAGATGTCATCAAAAGTAGCAGCAACAACAACATACATAACATCAACAACAACAACAACGCCAACGCCAACAACAACAATAATAATAATAATAATCAGCTATTATCAAAAAGTGCAAGTAGTACGGGTGGTGCTCGAGAAGGTACCTTAGATTCGTCACGCAGTGGCGGACGAACTTCAGGCGATTCTAAATTACCCGAAAAGAAGACACGACGCCTATCGCGACCACGCAGTCTATCGAATTTAGTTTGGGACTTGAGGCCATCCAAAGAGAAGTCGAAAAAGAAATTATATATTCATCATTTCGATCATCGCCAACAGGCGACATTGTATCTGTAGGATTAATGGAAATAGTTTTTTAAGGTAAGTTTTTTTTTTTAGTGTATAGTGTTTATAAGTGATTACCTATAACCTATCAATATTATTAAAAGGTTATCGACTATGGGTTTCTTTTTTTCGTTATTCCTTTTATATTCGATTTATATCGTGACCTAACTGATGAAGCTTGTCCTCATTGATTCGTCTCGACTTTTGCCATTTTTATTTTTCCTTATAGTCGCAAGTTGTTGGTTACACTGATGAATCTTAGAGGTCTATTTTTCTTTGTGTCTAAAAATAGCTTCGGTCTTTTTTTTTTGTTCGTCTTATAATGTACACATTGATCCGCGAGGCATAGAAAAAAGGAAGCTGCAAGTTCCAGATAAATTCAATTCTCCCTGCTGTTTGCTTGGAAAATGGGTAAACTATCATCATCCACACAGCACCACAATATCCTCCCCCTCCACCGCCACCCTCGCACACTTTCCTCACTCACTCTCTTTATAAAGGTACAAGTAGTATAACTTAATGGGTTATTGTGGAGGAGAATGAGTGAGTGAACTCTAAGCCAGGTATTGAACCTTCTTCTGTTTTGTTGTATGTTGTTGTCCTGATGTTGTTGCATAAACTACATCAACAAGCGAGGTAACATCTAGGGAATATCATAGTTGTTCTGTTTGTATAGCGGTGCGACCAAGTCTAAGTATTTGAGTTTATACAAAAGAACAGGGGTGGATGTGAAATGATTTGAAGAAGAAAATCCCTCAAGAGATCATTTTCATTAACTTAATTTAACAAAAGCTTCCCTGATAAGAGTCCAACATTTTTAAACATTTTTCTAGCATCCTGTTTTCATTGCTTTGAACTGTTTCCCATAGGAAGTTATTATATTTAAGCCCTTTAAATTAATGTGATGACTTCAATGTTTCAGTTTGGAAAAAGCCTAGGTCTCCACCACTTAACTTAAAAAATCAAGTTTTTAAGTCTTTGAAAAGTTACGTTGGGCGCCATCTGACAGCGAAAAGTACGACTTTGATAGAAGAGCGAGAAAATACATTATGACTCTGGAAGAATTCTCAATTTAAGAGCTTGAAATTTTGTTGTAGGTATTGAAAATCCTGATTCTCTGTTAGAACGTCAGCATAAGGTTGCGCGTTGGGCGCCACCAGATAGGGAGTAGTATGAGTTTGATAGAAGACAGAGAACACCCTTTATATGACAAAGCAAAGCACTGTGAAGTGAAAAATTTAAATATCTGAAAAGATATTGAAAAAGCCTTATAACAAATTTCACGTTGGGTTCCACGTTGGGCGCCATCAAGTAGTATAAGTTGAATAGAAGACATAATATCATCGGAAAGTTAGAGTTAAATAGAGGACTTGAACAGATCACCCACAATCAGTTTGAATTGAAAAACTTGAAAAACTATAATTTTGTCTAACTCAGCATTGAGTTCCACGTTGGGAGCCATCAAATATTATATCTGCTAAACTATTTCATTATAAATAATTTTGAAAATTAGTCATTGTCCAGATTGAGATTGTAGTTAATTCTTCTTGCGATTCCCCTCGGGCCTTGACAAATAGTGTCCTACAAATACCCTCCTGTCAAAAGAGGACACCATTATTTTCTAGTAAAATTCCCTCCGCTATAACACTAAACTATTATACGACTACGAACGACGACGACGATGATGATGACGACAAATAAAAATAAAATAAAAAAACCACACTCAAAACCAAACAACAAAAATTACTTCTAAACCTGCCGGACGAGATTTATGCTGTTTTTCTTCGTGAAAAATAGCAATACTTCTTCTTCTTCTGCTTTGGCAACAACTGGTTGTTCATTGGACTATTATAATATACCTTCCTCCTCAAAGTATACGCCATGCCTGTTAAGAGATCGCTCACATTTCCTAACATAGGTATATGGAGAAAGAAGTTATACGATCTTCCTGATGCTCCTATTTGCTTTTCTTGGTCCTTGAATTCTTTGCACTTACTCAACTAGATTATTGTCAACACTAGTTAAATGAACGTGTGATGAGCTGAGAAGGCTCTGATGGCAATTGTTGTGGAGCAATTGTTATGTAATTTGGTCAAGATGCGTGTTTTCTTTTGTTGTTGTTGTCCTGTTCAAGGTGATCAACCTTTTGAAATAGCAAAGAGCACCTTAGTGGAGTAACTCGAAAATACCTATGAAGACCCCTGATATTAAGGAATATTTATGTAGTTTTGGTAATGGAATGGCAGGACTCCTAACGTTGCTTTGGAGTGTGAAAAACGGTCTACATAGGTTTGTGAACCTTTCTGTTTAATTAGTTTTTTTGGGAATTTTTGATGTGTGACCGCACTGTTTAATGATGTGGAAAGCTTAAAAGAGCCGAAAACTGAACCCACTTAACCAATCTTCATCCAACAACCCCTCCAAAAGAAATATCAAATTAATTGCTATCATAAGATTCACTTCATTGCGTCTCTTGATGCTTAAAAAGAAAATTATATCTATGTTAGTTAATTGTTAACATTGTTCTTGTATAATTTTAGCTTCCTTTTTCATGAAAACGACACATAAATAAAACGATGACTGAACTCCAAGAAAATTCAAGAAAACAAAACAAAGCATCACCATCCCACTTAATCCCGAAAATGTAATCAACACGAACACGAACTGCAATTGCTCCAGCTTGATGCATCCCACAAGGTGACACACCGTCAAATAAGGGTCCTACAACAAAATCTATGCCAAAACATCATCACCTCCGCCTCCATCAATCGTGTGGCATAGGACACTCATCTGACAGTATTCCCAATTAAAATGTTATGCCTTACGTATATATAGGGTACGATGACATCGGGCTACAACGACGACGACGAGCAACTACATGATGCTGGTATCGTGAAGACCTACCTATTGTTCCTTCTTATTCGAGAGAGGATAATAATTGGCACATGGCGAATCTCTCCATCAAGCCTAACATCAAAATCATGCCAACATCATCGCATATTGACAACAGCAAGTTCGTGAATAAATTATCATCCTTTTCCCTAAGACCCGTGAATTGAATTTTAAAAAACAAAAAAAGTAAAACGAAAAAATAAAACTTAAAATATTTTGAAGCCATAATAATATTCAGGGTAAAATTAATTTTAATTTTGTTTTTATTTTCTTTAAATTGATTTTCTTGGAATAAAATAATATTCTTTCAATATTTATATGAATATTTGAAAAAAATCTTAACTTTAAGAATTTTTATTTATACCTTTAAGGTTTTTCTTTTGTTTTTTTTTCTTATAAACGAAATTTTCTTCAATTTGAGTCTAATTAAAATTTAGACTCTTTTTCGAAGGAAAACATTATGTAACTCGAATGTATATTGTGTAATGTTGTCAAGAGATTTTATTTGATCGTCAATTTATTGTCGTTTTCATAATTTTATTTGATTTTTATTTCAATTAATTTTTGTTTTAAAAAGGAAAGAAAAAAAGTCAACAAAAAAAAACAAATTCATTTCTTTTTGTGTCTCAATCCTCTTAATATTCTCTTGAATCCTTAAAATGTCACAGAACTCATTTTTTTCCATCATCGTCATTTATTTAAATTAAACAAAACATAATAATAATTAATCTTATAAAGAAACAAAATATTTAAATAATAAATACCCAAAAACCTCTGAGTTTTTTTTTGTTTGTTTAAGTTAAGAATTTAATTAAGTTTTCAAGTCTATTTTATTGTGATTTTAATTTTATGGTAAATTAAAAAAGAAAAAAGAAAAAATTCAACTCTTATTTTATAATAATAAAAAATTAAAAATATATAATTACACTATACAAAATAATTACAACTCTGAAAACAACTTGTATTCATATAAACTGCCTTTTTCTTACAGAAAAAAATAAGGTAACTCTAGCTTAGATTATTATTATTTTTCATTTTAATTATATTTTTATTTTTATTTTAAATAATTATTATTAATTATTATTGTTCTGAAGTCACATGCATTTGATGTTTCTTAAAAATAAAATAAAAAAAACCTACATAAATGAAAAAATATATACAACATGCGTATTTAATTATTTTGTAGAATGTATTGTATACATAGATTTATATTAAATAAATAATAAAAATATATACTGTGTGAAAAATGTGTTTAAAATATGGTCACATTATATCATGATGCTCATGATTGATCACAACAAAAATTAAAAAAAAAAAAGTAGATATGTAAATCTTAATTAAAAAGAAAAATACAACAAAATGCATAAATTACTCTGGTAGTTATACAAATTAAATAAAATGTGAAAAATTCTTTGTTTAAAATATAAAAAAAACTGTTGTTTTCTTATTTTTGGAAATTTTGGACTGATACAAATCAGAAGTGGGATGCAATACATATTTTAGTGAATTTTGTTTGTAATATACGCACACTCAAGGGGATATGAATACCCTTATCGTGATTAATCACAATGCGAGCAATTAGGAAGGGAGGATACTATTAGAAAGGATATACCGGTGCACATTGGTTTTGAAACATTGAGTCTGGTAAAGCATTCCACATTCGTGTTGTGCAACTAGAGAACGAATCTTTGTGGACAGTACGTCCAAAATCAGACTAAAGGGTAAACTGATGGGCATTCCAAGAAGAACTGGTATTACGGTTGAATTTTTTAAGGGGAGTAATGCAGCTGGCTATTTCATTAGAGCATTGTTTATGAAAGAAGGGATAGAAAAATGACAGGCATGAAACCTTACGACGGTGCTTAAGATATACAAAAGTTTCAGGTAGAAAACGGTCGCCTATAATTTTTAGAGCTCAATTTTGAATTCTGTCTAGGAGACTCAAGTAGGTTATCGGAGCACCTGCCCAGATATGGAAATTTTACTCAAGTTTCGGACGAATATAGGCTTTATAGATTGTAGCCAGAGAACTAGGGGTAAAAAACTTCTTGCATCTTCGGAGTAAAACCTAAACACTTAGCAGCATTTTCGGCGATGTCAAATATGTGTTCACTCCACAACAACTGGCTTGTAATGAACATACCTAGGACTGAAAGCTGTTCGGTCTTCTCAATGCAAGTACCACTCATGGATAGTGGCATTGGGAGAGAATTACGCTTTTGTGACAGTAGACAGCATTGAGTTTTCAAAGCATTAAAATCTTCACGGTTTTTGATTCCATTGGACAATGCTGTCAAGATCTGAATTTAATGAGCTTATTATACTCTGCCGTTGGTATTCCACATCCGAAGAACAAGGATGAGAATCTAAATACGAATATGGGTAGCTGAGGGTACTGCCATCAGCGAAAAAATTAAGTGGGTTAGAAGATTCAGACAAAAGATCAATTATAAAAATAAGGAAAAGTGTCGGAGACAAAACAGAGAACTGGGGCACACCTTAGTTTATTTTGTAGATATCAGTTTTAAAGCTTTAAAAAATACAAATAAGTTAGTTTTCGTGTGCCTCTATTTTATACTAAAAGGGGCCTGAAAAAGAACTTCTGCATAAAAGAATTGAAGATGTCAAAAAACTTTTCCAAGAGCTGTTTTGGATATCTTACAGCAGAAATTGCATTGCTCTTAGGAATTTCACTTTTATAAAGTCAAGAAAATTACTTCTAAAACATGGTAAATCCATTTCCGGTTCCAAAAATATTGGGCTGAAATTCAACATCTGTCAAACTAAGTTGTTAAACCAATTTTTTTTCTGTTGAAAGTCTGGCATTAACAAAAATGGATCTTACATCGCATACAAATTGGTAAAACCTACTACAAAAATGTCGATTCTGTCACAGCCACATATTGTGCTTTAAGAGGACAATATGGTTTACATAATCTTCCAAGCACGCAAGCAATTAGCAAAATTGTGAAGAAACTTGAAGTGACTGGATTGGTTACAGATATTATAAGGCCTGTGCATCATCTGATGAGCCCAACCATTACATCGGGGCGAAACGCATATATGAACACTTTTATACTGGTTTATATTTATTTTCATTTTCATGATTTTAAATAATATTTATTACAATAACTGTTTTGCTCGGACCATTCAAAATATTGCTGCTGTAATAGAAGTGTTGCTTAAGAATGTTGCCTGAATTTGTCGATTCCTCGTTATTCTCAGGAATTAGGACTGTCTTACGGTCAATTATGGCGTATTTTGGAATTGGATCTAAACCTTAATCTATATAAAGTCCAGCTCACACAACAACTGTCGAATATGGATAAAGTTTGAAATTTTAGAGATACAAGTATAACTTGACTATATTCACAACGTCGTAGATACGTCGAATGAGTGCTTGAGCAATAGGCGGTGGATGAGGACTTTTCCAAAAAAGCACTCAGTAGTCATGTTAATAAACAAAATTTTCGTATATGAGGGTTCTGAGAATTATTACGTAATTGAAGAGAGGCCATTACATCCACAAAAGTTGCTGGTTGGTGAGTGACAATTGTCACTGTCAATCCGGATCATTATGGTCACATGATAAGCGACTTTTTCTGCCTACCATTGAAGAAAACGACTTGGAGAATATGTGGTTTCAACAAGACAGTGACACATGCCATAAAACTCGAGCCTTACTTAAATACTAAAGGTGAAGCTACAGGCCGAGCGGACCTTGGCCTCAACCAACATACGTCTCCAGCCAGCTCGGTCCCTAGCTAGCTGTCACCAGTTTTGCACGCCAAATTGATTGAGGTCTTCACCCACCTGCGTGAGCCACCTAAGTCGCGGTCTTCCTCTACTCTGCGGTCCCTCGGGATTGGATTCGAAGACCTTCCGGGCTAAAGCATTGGACTTCAATGCTGTTAACTAAGTCAGTGTCGCTATACAACCCGTACAGTTCGTCGATATATCTTCTCCTACCTTCTCCATCTATGCGTACGGGACCCAAAGAATTTTACTCTCGAAGCATCCTAAGACGTTCTCATCTTTCTTTGACAGGGTCCAGGCCTCAGCGCCATAAATGAAAACCTGGATGATGATTGTCTTACAGATGATGATTTTAAATGTTCGGGAGAGGACTTTACTTCTCAATTGCCTTCTAAGTCCAAAGAAGCAGCGATTTGCAAAAGTTATTCTTCGTTTGATTTCAGCGCTGGTGTCGTTGTCTGTGTTCCATCTTCTCCTCCACTCCAATTCGATGCATAAAAGGCCGTAGATCACACGAATAACTTTTCTCTCGAACAACGCAAGGTGCTTTCATCCGCTTTTGTCATAGTCCATGCTTCAGAAACGTTCCACTGACATCACGCTTTCATCTACCAATTATGTAAATATAAATACCATCTGCGTATCTGAGTAATTGGATGGACCTTTGCAAGATTGTGCCTTTAGTGTTGACGGTTGAGAATTCTTTCCAGAACGATGTTGAAAAAGTCGCATGACAGTGCATCGCCTTGTCTAAAACCTTTTTTTACATCAAATGCATCGGTAAGATCTTTTCCGACCTTGTCATTTTGCATAAACGGTTAAGTTTGACAGGGATTCCAAAACTAGACATTTTTCTTCTCTATGGATGCTGTCATACGCGGCTTTAAAATCGATAAAGCGATGTAGGGTATCGATTTGAAGCTTCTTGGTTTTTTTCAAGATCTGCCGTAGTGTGAATATTTTGTCGATATTATACTTTCCTGGTCTGAAGCCACACTGATAAGGACCTATCAGGTTGTTGACGAACGGCTTCAGACGATCTTGTATGCAATTTAATGTATGGGGCACACTATGCTGAGATTTCACTCATCGGGCATGCTTTCTTCCGACCATATTTTGCAGATGAATTAGTGCATGCTCCCTACCAGTTCATCGCCTGCTACTTTTAATAGTTCGGCAGCTATTCCGTCGGCTCCAGCAGCTTTGTTTGACTTCAGTTTAGATATAGCTATCTTCACTTCGTCGAGGTCATCAAAATCAAATGGGGTTGCGCAACAGTCCGTTGTGGACCAGGGCCTAGTGACTTACAACTCTCAACCATTCCTGTGTGCGAGTACTGTTGTCAGGAATGGAAGGGACCTACAATTTTAGGCCGAATCCGAACGGCAAATTTGAGAAAGCACTTTTTCATGACAAGAATTACTCTTGAAGGATTTGTCAATTCCTCGCAAGAGGCAGTACCCGCTAAATTTTTTTTTTTTTAAATTAAGGTGGCACAGGCAGGGATTGAACCCAAGACCCCTTGAATGACAGTCCAACGCACTAACCATCATGCCACGGGTACTACCTTCGTTGAGGTCGGGTAGGTGGAATTGTTGATCTGCGTCGCCTAGATAGAGTGGTTCTATCTCCCTTACAGCGGAATTCGGTTCGTCATCGCCGTTATATAATTTGGAGAAGTGATCTTCCCACATTCTCAGCATCGACTGCGGTTCTAGTACGATGTTCCCCTGATCGTCTTTACATGCTTCGGATCGTGGCTGGTACCCTTGGGAGTTTTTTTTTGCCGTTTGGTCGCAATGTTGTCAATCTGGTTGCAAGTTAATTGATCAGGACATTTCCATGTCCCCTTGTGGATATTGAGATGTGTGAACTACGTACTAGCTACCAGAACGTTTCGCCCCGCAGCGAAATCGATCAGCCTGAATCCGTTTTCGGAGGTGGTGTCGGTGGCTGTATCTCCCAATTATGCCACCAAAGATGTCTTCTCTTCGTAGCTTGGCGATAAAATCTCCTAAGACAATTTTAATGTCATAGCCAGGGCACTGCTCATAAGTTTTGTCCAAGAGCTCGAAGAATATGTCTTTGGTGTCTCCATATTTTTCATCTGTTTGGGCATGCGCGCATATTAGGCTTAAGTTGGCGAATTTAGCCTTGATGCGGATTGTCGTGATGCGCTCGCTCACACTGTTGAAACTCAAGACTTTTTGCCTGAGCCTAGTTCCAACAACAAATCCACACCCAAATAGACGCTGTCTTTGTTCTCGGTAGCAGTCGCCGTAGTATACATCGCAGTCTTTTAGTTTGCGTTTGCCATGTCCATCCCATCGCACGTCTTGGATGTTGCCTTGCAACAGTTTAGGGCTCCCGTTAATTGTTCGGATGCACGTGGTCTGTAAAGGGACCTAACATTCCACGTACATATCCGAAGTTCGTTGTCCTTATTTCGTTTGCGTGGCTTGTCAACAGTGAATCCGTCCATATCCGTGGCTTGTTGGTGCTTCGCAACTAAAGGTATTTTTTACGTGGCCAGGAAGTCACCGTTGATTCCATCTCGAGAATTCGTCCGCCGATGACGGGAGGTGAGAGTAGGAGTTGATAGATAGAGGTGGGTTTTGAGAAAAACCTGTGAACGCTTGTGTCCTCTTGAATGCACATGTCTACCATTTGAGCATCAATTTGTATTCAGTGGCTGATTTAAAAAAATATTTTTAAAGACATTTTAAGAAACAATATGGCTGCCACGAGCTGTCAAATTAATCTTAAATAACAACTTTTACCCATAAAGCACGCCACCACAACACTGCTTGACTCTTACTATAAACTAAAAACTGCGTTCCACGCAGAAAAAATAAAAATAAGCTCGCGTCTTGTCTTGTGTCAATAAAAAATGATCAAAATTTGTACTTTTGAAAATAACGTTCCTAAAAGTATACCTCTTAAGATCGTGATCTTAGAGAATTATTGGGACGAACCCGAATCAATACATACTTTTCGGAATCTTAATCTTAGACTTATGTATTTTTTAAACCCTTTAAAATCTGAAGAATATACAGGGCCTGATTTTGATATACAAACATATTTTTTAAGGAAAATCATTCAATGCTAATTTCGTTATAAGTAAGAAGATATGATCAGGCCAATTCCAAATGAAAATTCCCAGGGAAATATTAACCTTTTCCCTTCCCTTTTTTCTCTTTTCCCTTTATAATAAACTAACTTCGAATGTGGGAAAAAATACTCCGAGAATAAAAATAGGTAATCTAAATGTCAAAAGAAATGTATTTGCTGCAAGTTTCTTCCCGATAAATTTGGGGGGGGGGGGGGGTTTGTTTAATCAATATGTAAGATTTTATTTATTTTTAAAAACAATAAATGTTAAAATATGAGGTTTTTTTAGTCTAAAACAACAAACAAGTGCCAGCTTAGAATTCTCTTGAGTTTATTGGAACTTCACCGCGATATTGCTTAAGGCTTCCAGTAAGGAAGCAAGGAGGAATTGTTATTGTTTTGGCATATGGCTGAAAATGCCTTAAATTTATCTGGGCCACCAAGCAAAAACATATCAAAATGGAAAAAGGTAAATTTACTAAACGAAAGTTAGATAATTCATTATTAAGAAGTGCGTGTTATTATTTTAGGTGTGGAGTAATAAAAAAAATATGTTAGAGCTAAGGCTGCTACAAACCTTAAGGCCAGAAATGGTACTGGCGGTGGCCCAAACAGTGAACAAAAACTTTCCGAATATGAGCAAGCTGTCTACGACTTAAGTGGAATTAAAGAGTCGATAGAAGGTGTAACAGCAACAACTTTTGCCCTGGAAACAAGAGAAAAGGTAAACAAAGAAAATGTTCAGCCTCCGGAAAACGAACCTGTAGTTGAAGGATACCTCTAGGAATTAGTAATTGAAGCCCTGTATGACGGAATCAACACCAGTAAATAATACAACGCAGAGGGGAAGTAGTAAAAAGAAAAGGATCGCCTCAGAAGCTTTTGATGAGGAACTTATGACTTAAAGGGAGTTATGTGAGCCAGTCAAGGGTATAGTTGAAGAAACTTAAGAAATTAGAAGAAACACCACAAAAGTTTACCGAGCTCTTGACAAAATTTATGAATTAAAAAAAAAATAATGAAGTTTAAGTTAAACGACACAACCAGCGCATGAAACAATTAAGTTTTTAAGTTTTAACAATAGTTGCTTAGTGTGTATGCACATGCATTTCATTTGTTTTGTTAAATGTGTGATATATGTTTAAAGGTTGATTCCTATATTTTGTCGTATTCTCTGCGCCGCTGTGTTATACTCAGATCTTTCTTGTGATGCGTTTGGTTGAACCATATCAACACTTTTTTCATTTCCGACCCCAGTTTGATACCCTCCCTCAGCAAAAAAAATTGAACATGCGCCTAATTTAATGATTGGTGGAATTCCAAAAAGCTTTCTTGTTGGTTCACTGGACATGATGAGGACATCATTTAAAGGAAACCTTGTTTAGTCTATAATACTTTTGAAACCTAAGAAAAAAATAATTTTTTAAAAGTTATGATAGACAACATTTGAATAAACTAATGAATGTTTACAGTCACTGAGGCAACTCCAAGGTATTCGCACTATTTCTTTAAGATCTTCTAATAGCCAAAAAAAATTTCTTCCCGGGGAATTGGAAAAGGAGAATTTTACTCTCGGGAGAACTAGTTTCCCTAGGAGTTCTTTTCCCTGGGAATATTTAGAATTGGGCTGGATTTTAACTATAAAAAACGATATCAGACAAATGACTGAAGGTCTTATATCGATTGTGAAGGATTGTCATAGATTTGATCTTTTACGTTACTGTAAACAAAATAGCCAAAAGTGTTAAGTTACAAAATTTTGGTTTCCAATCGTGATATATCACCAGCCCAAGAAATAAACAGTAAATATGCAATCAGTCTTGGATTTGTTGACTTCCAAGTGTGGTAAATCTGTTATCAGATTCAGAAACAAAATTAATCGAAAATGAGACAAAGTTTCTGGTGATCGGCTGACTTGACTGAACTTTAAAAGCCTGGAATGTCTATTAAAAGGAATCGAAAAACCTGAGGTTTCGTCAAAACTTCAGTTTGTCCAATTTTCTATCGTTTCATCATTTTCTTTAAAGACATAAACCCATCAATCATTGAGATAATAAAGTCCTTGGACCTTAATGCAAATTTTATTTTTGTTACTTATTAATAATTAAATAAGCCTAGAGTGGTTCTAAAATTAGTAAGATTCTTTGAATATGTTTAAGCAATTCTGTTCATTCACCATCCTAGAAGTTAATATTAATGTTAAAATATTGCAAATATTTTGCAGTGAAAAAAAAAATTTACGGAAACACTTGTTTCTGCTGTCTACGTTAAAATGTATGATTTGTGGAATAATAAATAATGTATTTTTTTGTATAATGATACTCTACTATAATTTATTACTCACTTAAAAAAGAAATATTAGCTCAGATTTATTTATAAAAACATGTTTTACAACAATCACCCATAATTCACTTCATACAAAACTCTAGACACAGCCCATAGTACAACAAGTTAGCAGTTTAACATCAAAACCATTAAAAGAGATTGACAAGCTAAATTGACATAATTCCACCTCGATGACAATAACGACAACCTACAATGTCGCCCAGCACACTTCCTCGGTCAATTAATTGGTATCAAGAGAGCAACATTCCTTTTGGCCAACATTCCAAGTCGATTTTTCTTCATATACAAATATTTGTATATTTGTTCGTACTCTATATGTATTAAAGGTAGGTCGATTAAAATGCATCTCGTCAATCTCCCCCGCCATTAACACTTCCCTCTATGGACTATGGGTATATTATAATGCCCTCTACCGGTGTAATGTGATTTTCTTCTCTTTACCACAAAAACGGAATCAAAGTTGCAGCAAATGAATTAAGATTAAGACAAAACCCCACCTCGGGGGTACTTACTCTCTGATCTGCTAAACTTCTTGAAGTCCGAGGCGAGAGGTATAGCAGCACTTCAGCAGCATATGGACATGCAATTCAACTGGACCTGAAAAGGCCGTGGTGGGCCGTGCGGCGGCGTGGTGATGTGGTGGAGGGGTTTTATACGCGAATCTCTTGCATATTTTTTCTGGTTTTCACACCCACGGGCGTCACCTTTTGGAACTTCAACTCGTGTCGTTGTTGGAGTCATAGTCGTGCCTTACCGGCTCAAGATCATGTTAAGCGACAAAAGTTGGACATAAAATCTGCGGTTCTATGGTTGTGGATCAACATCATCACTTCTCTTATTCTAGGATGAGTGAAAGAGTGAGAGAGATAAAGAGTTCTTAAGTTTGTTGCATGCCAAAGGCTAGTAGGCATCATTTTAAATATCTTTGGAGCTCTTTGACTCACCATCGCCATCCATATAAAATTGGAACCCAAAATGTCTGTGCCACAGATCGCAAGGATGGAGAGCAATAAATTTATAGGGTTCTCGGTTATCTGTTGTGATGTTTGGTCACATCTTTGTCCTTTGTTTTGAGCTCTGGACTTGGAACTGCGAATACACCAGAAATCACATAGATTTTTCCACATTTGTTGTGTATGTATGATGCGGGGAAAGCCACAACATCGCCATCATTTCGTCCTATATAGCTGTGCCATGGCCATCATCATCATCAGTTCATCAATTATTGTGCTGTATAAACTACAAGAAGAATACGCAGATACATCCAGAGACGGACTTACATACAGTTCAGATGTTTTGGAATTCCGGAGAAAATCCAAAGGTGGTTGATCGTGTTTCTCGGTGGAATTATTTCGTTATGGATGAGGACCATGTCGGATCATCGGTTTTATCCTCTGGATTACATGCGGTTGCGGATAGTGCATACAGTAAGGGTCGACCTTTTTCCATAGTCTTATGTAACCTACGGGCGTTATTTTTTTCTTTTCTTAGCAACCATTGGAATCACTCGATTAAGAGGTGGTGACGACGACGACGATGGCGATGGTTTCCAATGTTAGCATCGATATGATGGGGACAACAAAAATAAGAACGACTTCTCATTATTTCTCGAGTGAATTCCTTCTGCCTTAGAAGAAGCCTAAAGGATTCAAAGTGTGTGTGTTGGTGACTCTGGCTTGTTGATGCTTTGGATTGATGGTAATAGGCTGAATTTTATGACACTGGCCTTTCCATGGGTGGAATCATATGCACCACAGGAATGTGTGGTTATTTTAATTATTTTTGTTTGTCTTGTTTGGAACTCAAAGGTTAAAGAAAGGGACAAATTTTTGAATGTTTGATTTTTATGAGCAAAGTAGTATGAAGACAGTGATTTATTTAGACATACTTGATCACGAAGCTTCATTCACCCTCTATCAATGCGTTTTGAATGAAAAATAAGAGGGTTTTGCGGGACTTTGGATCAACGAGAAACAAAGCTTTTAAAGCATATTGTGTGGTTTAATTTAAAACAGCCCTTATAAAAGCAGCTGTTTTTTTTAAAGTTGTTATCTTTGGAATGTAACAAGTTATGTACTGCACCATTTTATAAATCGGTTCTATAAACGCATCAACATCGTATTGAAATCGTTAAAATTCCCTACGAAAATGGAACACATTTTGCAGACACTTGTTCGCAAACCTAAAGTACTTTTTGGTTGTCGCGTCGTGAAGCAACAATAAAACTGGTTGAGCATTTTGAGATGTTAGGATAAGTTAGTGAGAAAAAGAAGCCATATCTGTCAAATAAGACTGTAACTTGCATTAATACTTAACTTTGAATGCTTTTAAAAGGCTAGTTATAGCCATCATTGAATCGTATCCTTGAAATCAATCATTGGAATCTTTTTGACAGTTGGGTTGTAGCTGTCATTGAAAATTTCCTAATTGGAATTAAACATTTGAGGTTAGAGTTCACCAGATGTAAGCAAAACTGACAGGTAGAAATACAATCAAAATGGAACGAAAAGGGAAATCAATAATCAAAGCTGTTCATTGAAAACTTAAAAATGAACTTAATTAAAGCTGTTCTGGGTTTTAACTGATAAGTTTCATTTTAATAACAAACATTTGGCGTTTTTCTTTTTTAGTTCAGAGCAGAGCTCGAACTGTCAAAAGAATGATTGTGTTTCTTTTTGAGCTCTGATCGTTCAGAGCTTCGAATTCGTGTTTCTTTTTTAGTTCTGAACATGTTCAGAGCACGCTCTGTGAGCTCAAAATAAAATTACTGAGTAAACGGAGTAAATTGCTGAACACAAATAATTTGATATTTGAAAGTCGGGAAATTAAAAAAATTATCGTCAAAACAATAAAAATGGCAGAAGAGGCTAGTCGCTTTAGTGTAGAAGGGATGATAATTAGAAAAAACTGATTGCATATAGCATTTTTATGAATCAAATTTATTTCAGGAGTCAAATGGACCAACTCTTTTACTATTTTAATTAATTTGATTAAATAAGAGCGCCTTCAAACAGACGACATTTAAAATCATGACAGTTTAGTTCTTAAGTTGTTTCATAATTTAATCAGTGAGCTCTGAACATACCCTGCTCAGAACTCTACTCTACTCTACTCTGCTCGCTCAGACTCTGTTCAGAGCTCAGCTCTGAACTAAAAAAGAAAAACGCCAATTATAGATTTGACTCTCTTAAGCGCTTTTAAACCTCGAAACAAAATGTTCAATGATGAAAACTTTTAAAGCTAACTCAAACCATACGAAAATGATCCAAATTTGTATTGAAATGGAAAAAAACAAGCTGTGTTTTTACTTGAAAGGCGCCTGTATGCCATTAAGTGGGGAATATGAATCATTCAAATGCCCACCTCGGCTTCTTACGGTGGCATGGATCCGAGAGGTCCAATGTTCAATTACTCTTCCGCATAGATCTGGCTGAATTTGAGCGATGGCCTGTGTTATGTTCACCTTTAGGGCATCAGACGATTGTGGTCTATTTGCATAGACCTACGACTTCAAGGAACCCCACAGGAAAAAGTCAAGAGGGGTGAAATCACATAACCTTGGTACCCAATTCACATTACCATGAAACTAATCCCCAAGTCGTTCATGCAAAATGGCGATCGTAGTGTTTGCTGTGTGGCACGGCAATCAATGAAATATTAAAATTTCAATTCTTCGATTTCGTGCAGAATTTGTTCACGTTATCGGAGAAGAAAAGCGGCCAGGTTTTAGTCTTAAAAAACCTTATCTACATTCGTTGGCCTTGTTGAGCTGAATCTACGAAAGCTTTAGTTAACGGCTATTCGGAAGTGGAAGAAGCTCTAACCAGCATATCTTTTGCAATTGAGATCAAAAAGTCATCGTAAGGAATGAAGCAACGCACTTTCTTCAGAAGATTAGTGGTCTTTAAACCGCTTTGTTTGCAACATTTTGGAACTATATCTTGGAGCGTTTCAACCCTATAAACAAGATGTTGCATGACCCGAAAATGATTCTTGAATCGGCAATGCGTGCACTTGAATCATTGAATTCATTTGTGGAAACCAAACGAAATGGTTTTGATAAATACGAAGAAGCAGTCAAAACAATGTATTCCATACTAATGAATATGTACAATCACGCACTCGCATCACAACGAGAAATATGAGGTTGAATCCGCTCGATTACGGGAAAGCACAAGACGCAAATCGGTCACCCACGGAAAAATACAAAGTATCTGCCTTCATCCAAGTGATTGACCAGCTCTCCGTTTCTCTTAGATTAAAGATTACATGCCTTAGAAGCTGTACGTTCGAGATTTGGATTCCTGAATCACACCGAGAAGATGAATGCTGAAAATTTGCACGCTGCAGCAGAGGCATTGTATTCTGATGATTTGATGAGCCTAGCCTAGTCTTGGTAAAAGTTCAGAACTACATTCCCAAACCTTGCAATGAAAATGTATTCGGTTCTGATGGTAACAAATTGCAGTGGAGAGGTTAGGTAAGGTTATAGTGGCTGTCCAAGATGGAAACGGACACACTTAGGACAGTTTAATGGCCCATTGTGATACCACAAGAATCTTGAGGCTTCCTCCTAAGCTCAATGGAACCAGCTTGAGTTCCTTATGAAACATGAGAGGCTGATTATACTGATATGATTTAAATCGTTTAGATCGTTAAAGAAGAATTCTCCTAGGTAATTCTTGCATTTTCGAGCTAGAGCAGGGCATGTGCAGAGAAGATGAAGAACCGTTTCTTCCTCTTCCTCGTCCATACAGCTTCTGCAAAAGTCATTTGAGAATACGCCTAGTCTCGTGGCGTGCTTTCCTATTAGACAGTGTCCGGTTATGACACCTATTATCGAGCTTATATGCGATCTGCTTAGAGAGAGCAAGCACCTTGAACGTTTTAAATCCAGTGTTGGCCAGATGTTTTTTGTGACCTGACACGTGGTGATGTTGTTCCACCTGGTCCCTGCCCTCCTAGGAGCGTCTTGCATTAGCAGCAGTTTACAAGTAGCGATTGGTATGCCAGTACTTGCCAAACGTGGTAGCATGGGCTGTACTGTACCGTTCCTAGCGAGTTTATCTGCCTTACAGCTAACTGGAATATCTCTATGGCCCGGCACCCAGCAATGGTGAATATTAAACTGTTGCACCATCTCCATTAGAGATGATCGACAGTTATGGACTGTTATAGAGTTTGTAGAGACAGAGTCCAGAGATTTGATAGCGGCCTGGCTGTCAGAGAAAATACGGATATCACGTTTTCTTTGAGCCAAGACAAGACTTCTTTAATCGCCAAAAGTTCCGCCTGGAACACGCTACAATGATTGTGAAGGCAGAATGAGAGACTTAATTTCAGTTGTTTAGAGTACACACCTCCACCAACCCCATCTTTTGTTTTCGACCCATCTGTGTAAAAATGCAGTGAGAGCGCTCATTTTCAAAATAAAAATTTTAAAAATAGGATTTGAACCACGGTAGGACATAACCGTCTATCAGGGCTCTTTCTCCTGAGCATTTAAAGCGATTTACTCCGAAAACTTTATTTCAACGAAATCATCAACGATTTTTCAACAAAAAAAAGCTCAAAAAGTTGGTTCCGTTCGTTAACCCTAAAATTTAATTTCAGATAATTCTTTTTTCCGTTTATATTTATATGTGTTTGTTCAATACTAAAGGAATCTACAAGTTAAAAAAAAATGGTTTATTTTATTTTAAAAATAATTTGGGGCGAGGGGGCCTACACTCCTTCATTGCCCCCAGGCCTCAGGACCTCTAAATCTGGCCCTGATACCACACGATGATTTGGCATAAGCAACTGAATAATAAACAAAAGATTTGAAAGATGTCTCCAAAACGAAATGGCTGCCACGCGACTCCAAAATCTATCCGCACCAATTGAAAAACCCTTTATCAAAATCATTCTCAGAATTAAGAACGATTTATATTTCGGATACTACGTATAAGTATAGTGTGATTTTTTGCTGTTATCTTTTTGGAACACTGGGCTTATGGGTTTTAACAGCCCACTCACGTTTAGAGTCTTGAATCAATGTCAAATACCTTCAGCTTAGTCAATAATTTAATAATGAATCGTCTTAGCATGAAGTTTGTTCATTTTGCGAATTATTGAATTTTTTTACCAAACGTTATTGGGAAGCTTCACCGTGCGAATAACACACTCATTTTTTGGCGTAAAATAGAAGAGCTTGATATATGGTTTCAACAAGACGGTGCTACACAGCAATAGAAGGTGATTTAGTTTATTGGGCGTTTGGGACTCGTTAATTGGCTGCCAATATCATTTGATTTAACGTGTCTAGAGCATTTTCTGAAGCGCTATGTTAATGTTCATATCTATAACAACCAGCCCACTTGATTTGAAGTATTGGTAACCAATATTAAAACATTTGTTCTTGTGATACCATCCGAAATATAAGAATGTGTATGCCAAATTTGGACTAAGCGAACAACATTTGCCTTGAATAATTCTCAAACATTACATATTTAATTAATTTAGTACAGCTGGGCGTATGCGCACTTTTATTATTTCTTTTCAATATTTCTCTGTGAACCATAAAATAAAACTTTGACAAAAAGTAATGAAATAATTGGTTTATCTTCATATTTCATAATTCCAGAGCTGATACTTAATTTATGTAAATTATGAAAATCTTTCGAAATTGACTTGTTGTTGAGTGAAAATCTCCTCTTGCCTGCTTGTAAACACACTTAAGAGAATATTGACCTTTTTTCAAAAAGACTCATGGTCTTCTAAGAAAAGTAAAATCTCAGCCATTGTTCCAGGAAACTATTTCTTCTATAAAAACCAAGAATACAAGGCATAATAAATTACATTCTTTTCAAATAGACGTAAGCACACTATTTCATCAGAATCAAAATAAACAACAAACAACCCCCTTTTTTGGTCTACGTGTAGTTTGAAATGCATCCTTAGCTATATAATGTTCAAAAGAGGAAGACTCCACTTTAAAATACGAAAAAAGAAGTCGAAACTGAAATCCTTCTTTTTTTTGTAAATTTTCTCATCCCAGAATCCAGAGAATGAATAATGAATGCATTGAAAAATCTAATAACGTAACTATTATCATCAATCTTCAGTAACGGCCACAGCCGAGCGACATTCGTTCGTCGTCTTTTGGTCGTTGGTTGTTGGTCGTTGGCCGTTTGGTCGCTGGTCGTTTCGTTCCACAGGCTGATGTTGGTTTGCCAGCAAAAGCTTAGCTTCATTCTATCGGAAGGTGGTTCATCCCACTCCGGGATGTTGGCTTGATGATGATGATGCATATATATTCTATAAAGAATCTAACTCCTCATCTTTCTCATCGCTATAATCGTATTCAAAATAGAATTTCCCGGGTTAGGAATCCAAAATGGCAAACGTTTGGTCCTCGTCCGTCCGTGCGTCGTCGTCAGTCGGACGGTTTATTCGTTCATTGCCCATTTGTTGGCCAATGCACCGTCATCAATTCCAGACTCTGTTTACTTTGGAAATAAACCGCATAGAGTTACTTTTTGTTATTTTCCCTCGCCAGGCAAGTGCGGCGTCGGCGGTGGCGGTGGGCGCACAATAATAATTCTATATTTCGATGATTTTTTACCTGAACGCAATCCTTGCAAATGGTGGTTGAATTGGAGGCGGATGTACGACCGACAAAGCACGGCGCGGGGGAAGTAGAAGCAGGAGGAGAATACTGTATTTTGTGCATTGTGCGAATTTCCGACATCGATTTATCAAGTTGTGCACAATGACGACGCAACGCGAACGTGGAGAACAGGAAACTGCAAT
Source organism: Eupeodes corollae (assembly GCF_945859685.1). Taxonomy (NCBI): domain Eukaryota; kingdom Metazoa; phylum Arthropoda; class Insecta; order Diptera; family Syrphidae; genus Eupeodes; species Eupeodes corollae. Next base: position 42,071,599 of record NC_079149.1, read on the forward strand.
ATGCGAATAACTCACATATATATTCTAGTATTATGTTGAAATCATTGTGGATCACCATGAAATGCATTTTACAATCATCAATATTGACTGAGGTTGGGGTTCTTATCCTGAGCTGTTGTATGTAAGCTTACATCAGGAAACGCACTCAACTTAAATTGGTTCGGTGCTGTAAGGTGCGGAGAATACGAAGAGTTGGGGTGGGTGGTTTTATTTGTTGACTGTAGAAACGCAAAATCAGCAGAAATGATTAGACTAATTAATTTAATAATCAAGGTAAGGATTTGATAGTCTAAAAGATAAGGACTGAGAGGTTTTTATGCTTCTGGGTTTCTAACTTTAGATTTTGTAATTTAAGCTTACAGTATGATAAACAAAGACCACATCTATTTTCACAGCCAAAATGCATGAGTGAAATATAAAAATGGCGCCAAACGTCACATGCATACAAGTTAAGGTTGCACAGAGCCGTTTGAAATTTCGTTGAGACACCGTCTAGAGATTTAATAGCAGCCTGACTGTCAGGGAAGATGCGGATATCGTAGGTTGATTTCAAGTTTTCTCTTTGCCGGGAGGACCTCTTTGGTCGAAAAAATTTTCGCTTGGAAGACGCTACAATGATAAGGGAGGTGAATTGAGATGGTTAGATTAAGCTTTTCTGAGAACACAACACTACCAACTCCCTCATTTGTCTTGAATCTATCTGTATACAAATGAATGCTTTTGTCATCCAGAAGTTTTTTGTCTTTCCATTCATCTCTGGATGGAATGGATACTTGGAAGTTTTTTTCTCCAAATTGAGGTATTGGAGTAGTGTAGTCTATGTACTTTGGTATATCACCAAAGAGGTTCAAAATGATCGCTTATGCAGAGATATGCAGTGCGTTGCACTCTGCTGAGTTTGTCGTAGTATGTGGCTTTCCCCAGTGCAGTCCATCATACTGCAACCCTATACATAAGTATTGGTCGGATGACCGATGTGTATAGACAATATGTTATGCGAGGTTAAGAACCCCATTTGCTTCCTATGGCTTTCTTGCAAAGGAAAAGTGCTACTGTAGCTTTTTTAACCCTTTTCTGAATATTAGTTTTCCAACTTATTTGGTTTTATTGGTAAAAATTAGTGGTACACCTTTTATTGAAAGAGGAAAATTACTGGGATCTTGTATTTGATGTAAAAAGTCCGTAGTGAGCATATTTAGTGCATTTTGGAGGAGGTCTCTCAGTGTATTAGGATGTTCTCCTGTGACGGCGATAGCAACATCATCGGCATACGCAACCACTCTGTAGCCTTCCCTCTCAAGCGATATTAGCAGTTCTTTAACCACTATGTTCCACAAGAAAGGAACAGAACACCACCTTGCGGAGTGCCTCTAGCAACAGACCGTTTCGTAAAAAAATCCGCCATCTTAGAGTTGATGATCCTGCTTTTTAGCATTAGATTAATCAACTCACAGAGTGAGTATTCGACGTTTAGGTTCGTCATGGCAGAAGTGATAGTGGATGTGTCAACGTTGTTGAAAGCTCCCTCAATATCCAGGAAGGCCACCATAGTATATTCCTTTTTAGGGAGTATTTGATAGTTCTTACTAGAGTGTGCAAGGCTGTTTCTACGGATTTCCCTTTGCAGTAAGTATGCTGAAACATCGATAGTCTCTTATCAATGATATTACGTACATGGATATCAATCAATCCGAGAATGAATGATGATAGGCTAAAAGATCTTAGATCTTTAGGGTTGACATGCGAGCATTTGCCCGCCTTGGGAATGAAAACTACCTTTACTTCTCTCCATCGCTGAGGTATATAGACCAGATCTAGACAACTTTTGAAGTTCATCTCAATGATGGGCAAAGTTATATCAATGGTATGTTGTAGCTCAGCTGGTACGATTTGATCTAGACCTGGAGATTTATAAGGTTCGAAACTATTCAGAGCCCATGTCAATTTTTCTTTTCTAATAAGACCTTGAGGAAATGTTAAGTTAAAACCCGACCCAGGACGGTTTGTTGTATTAACGGATTTGGAGCTATCTGGAAAGTGGGTATCTAATAACAGGCTTAGCCTTTCTTCGCAAAAGTTAGTCCATTATTAGTTATTCATTCATCTGAGTTTTTAAGACAACTAGGCATGGTTGGATTTGTCGAAAGAATCTATTTTATTTGAAAGATGTAACGAGACAAGAGTCATATCTAATATATTTTTAGTATGTAGCGGTACTACCCCACGTATGATACGCATTGGCGTCACAACCGTTAATTTAGTTGGTTTTACGTCTTGTTGATTCAGCGGCCGTGTTCTCCGAGAAATGGGCCCTGATGGTCGTGGCCCAGATACGCTGATACCAGCCAGCAGGTACGGTTGTCGATTACCATACTGGATATGGTGACGTTTTTATCACTGAAACTAGGGAGAAAAAAACCGTTTAGACTACGGTTTACTAGTATGCAAAGGAAATGGAACGCTTTCAGCCTTTGTATATATATTTGAATAGTACTGTAATGAGAGGAACGCTCGACCTGACATCTTTTCATCGACTTCCTAAACAATTCGCTCCACAAGTTTTGCATGTTGAATGTATTGGGGTTTGGGTAAAAATGAGCGGGAATTCCAATATAAAATAATAAATTTCCAGATTATTAAAAAAAACAGAAGACAGAGGAGAATGTATACTCAGCGAAAGTTCGAGGGAGGCAATGAAACGATATTTTTGTTATAATTTATTATTTATATTCTGTAAAAGGTGGTTTTTTGATTGGGAATGCAGTAAATTTAAAAAAAGCACAATAACACAAAAAAAAAAGAATTCGAAAATAAATAAATTGGCAAGCACGAATCATTTTAAAATGAGACAGATATTTTCAAACCATGCTAATAATAGTGCCACATTTTTTGTTAAGTTTTCTTTGAGGGATAAACAATTAAGAAGAATAACTTACACAAGGTACATTAACTTTAGAAATTTCTCGAGAAAATTCAAATTTTATTAACTTCCCATAGTGAGACATCGTAATTGGTTCAATATGTCGAATTAAAAACGTTGTTATTTCTCAACGTTTCAAGGGCCCTAGAGTCGAAATAAAAGCTTTTTGGAGAGATGTCTGTGCGGTGCGTGTGTGTGTACCTACTTCAGTGCGTCCGTACTTCCTCAAGTTCTGGAACTTTTTTTCGTCGTCCATAGTTCAAGAACCAATGGAATCAATACAGATAATAATGCAGAATTATGCAGAAAGGACTCTCAAACAAATTGAGTGGGTGGTTTTTTTACCATAGCAATTCAAAAAAAATTTAAACCAATGACGATAGCGACTTGAGTTAAATTTTATATTATATATTGTACCGTGATACCAAACTAGTATAAACTTTAAAAAAATATTTGTCCCACGAATATTTTACAAACAAAAATATCTCCAAAATAATTGTATACAAGGAAAAATAACGTATTTAACATCTGGTAAAATGTTTGCCAACCTAAACAGATACTGTCGTACTTATTCATGTACATATTTAAACTCTGGACCTATCTGCTTCCAAAAGGATAAATACAGAAAAATATGTTTCCCAAGGTACACATGCATAAATTCTCAATTTTTTCAATTTTAAACAGTTATTTCGCACTGCAAAAAATTTAAGAAAAAAGTCTGAAGCTACTATTAGAAGGTCAACGTAAACGGTCAACGCGTTGACTCTTTGACGTTAAAAAGACGTCATTTGTAGATCTACAGTTGAAAACCACAAAATAATTATGTAATATGCTTACACTGTACCAATTTTAACATTTTTGTCACCCTTATATGAAAAAAATAAACATAACTTTGGCTTAAATAAATATTATTTTGTCTAATCGTGTGATAGTCAACGTCTTAAGCATTGAACATTTAGATGTTTTTATGACTTCAGAGAGTCAATGCATTGACCTTTACCTTTAATTTAAGCTTGAGTCATGGATTATCTCCAATCACGAAAGGACTTAATTCCTTACAAATCTCGTTAATACACACCAATCTACCGTCCTTAATTCTTACTTTTCTACAAACCTAGCCACCCACTAAATAGATAGATATATAGATAGAAAGATAGATAGATAGATAGATAGATAGATAGATAGATAGATAGATAGATAGATAGATAGATAGATAGATAGATAGATAGATAGATAGATAGATAGATAGATAGATAGATAGATAGATAGATAGATAGATAGATAGATAGATAGATAGATAGATAGATAGATAGATAGATAGATAGATAGATAGATAGATAGATAGATAGATAGATAATAATTTTTATTTCCATTAACAAATTTAACAAAAACATTATTAGGCTAGTATTCAAAATTAAGTATGACAATAACTTGTTTTTAAGTCGTCTGCCAGGTTAAAAAAAAAAATTAGTTAGTTAAATTAAAGCAAAGCTTAGCAAGTTTTAGCAAAATTATTTATTATTAAACAACGATATTTAAGCGAGTCTTTTAAAAAATTGTAGAGTTTCGGGTAGTAAGATCCATTTAAAATGTTTAGGAATGTTGGCTGATCTAAAGTTACATTTCCAAGATATTTTTGTCGGTATCCCCTAATTATGGGGCACACGCCAATGAAGTGGTAAGTATTTTCTGTCGCATCCTGATTACTTAGGGTGCATAGGCCAACAGAGTCGTTGCGAAAAGCTTTAGCATTTAAGTTCAAAAGACGACACCTTGCTTTGAAGATTAAGCTGATCATGTCACGGACATTATTATCTTTAGCTTAAGCTTTTAAGTTCAAAAGACCGCACTTCGCTTTGAAGTTTAAGCTGATCATGTCATGGACATTATTATCTTCAAAGTATTTCAGGACTTCCACATACAAAAGACAATATTCGTCGTGAAACTGTGACTGCATTGCATTGCTGGTAAAATCACCCCATTGCTTTTCTACTAGCTTTGTCAGCAGCAACTTGTGCATTTGATTCCATTCTGAAACTGCAGTTTCGGGACTGAAATTAATCTCCATCTCTTGGAAAAAGCCTGACCATTCCTGGGCCCAATAAATATTTTTCTCGATGACTTCTTCAGTGAGGATACGCGGTAAGCGGTAACGTGCCATTAACATCACTCTACGTTTGTAAGGCAGATGTAGCTTTAATGTACTTAGGAAAGCTTTGGAAGACCCGTTTCGATGTGTGTTGTATAGTTAGGAGTATTATCAGCCAGACCAAAGCATCTTTTGACGAAGAAAGGTTGTAGTTTGAATGTGTTCCTTGTATCCCCACACTTGCGCACAGTAGTGCTTTATTGACTTTGTTGCTGCATCGTGCACTTTATATTTAGCAGAGTGAGTAACAAACTTGTCGCGTTGGTTGAGTTTTTCAATGATGTAAGTCTTTTTGTTAAGTGACCAAAATATTTTGTAAGAGAAGTAAACGCCAAGATATTTGTATTGATTAGTTATCTATATCTCACCATTGTTGAAATACCAATTTTCAGCTGCTCTTCTACCTCAATTTCTAAAAAATACTATTTCAGACTTTTCTAAGTTGACAGCAAGGTTCCAATTATTGCAATATCTGCCGAAGCTATCGATGATCGATTGTAGGGTACTAGGTCTGTCAGAAAGAAGAACTATGTCGCCCGCGTATAACAAAACATTTATTTGCATACCATTCACAGTGAGACAAGTTGGAAGTTCTAAGTGTAGATCGTTTAGGCATAGTACAAATAGAAGGACACTCAGTACGCATCCTTGTTTGACTCCTTTGGATGTCTGGAAGAAGCTAGACGTACAAGTTCCATCCCACACTGTAGCAGCCGTATCTTTGTTCAATAAACGTATAATATATATAATCTAATACCAACCCCCCTCCCCGCACCACTTTCTCAATGTCTCATATAACTACTAGTTTTAACCTCTTCAATCAAACCCATATGACCTAAAGATAATTTTCAAACTTTTAGGTTTAAGTTGTATTTTTCTTCTTGCACATACTGTACGATTAATTTCAAACGGATGCTCTCTAAATCGCAGGATTCCTCTTTATCCTCGAAGTACTTTGCGTTTTGGAAAATCTCTTCCTGGTTTTATTTATAGTGGGGTATACTCTATTAACTGGCAACCTGGCATAGTTCTTCTTCTTCTTCACCTTCTTGTCTTGAGACATTGAGAACACTTTTCTTCTGTGGCTTGAACATGGACATCCGCCAACCGACCGCGACCGACCAGCCTAAGACTGGTGCTGGTGCTGTTGTTGGTGCTGTTACTAAAACCTGGAACTAGTGCTGATGCTAGAGAACGGTTACATAATTTGTTTTCCGCCATAATTCATCAAGAGGCGACAAGAATATTTTTCTCTTTTAAATTATTTCTACCAAGAGAAATTGGCTGTGGTTTTCCTTGATGCTTTTAAGACCTCTGCATCATACACAAAACATATATCTTGTGGTAGACGCGCTATCACTTGCAAGAAATAGCATGCATCAAGCTCAAGCCAAACTGTTGAAACTGAAACCGAAACCATCAACAGAGATGCAGAGCTGCAGAGCGAGCATCCAGAACTCGTTGGAATAGAGTATAGAGTTTTTTGGACCTGAAGCGTTTTCGTGTGATGGAGTTTTGAGTTGATACCTTGGTATTTGGTATTTGGTTAGCACAGGTCTAATATGCTCTCTAAAAGAATATCAGGTGATTCTCTATGCCACCACAACTTCTGCCACCATCATCCCCATCACAACTGGTGGAGTGTAGACTGGAGTGGAGTTTGGTGCTTGGACCTCTGCGGTATCAATTTGCTGTGTGCGCGCAAGCGCGTTCGAATCATATTCTAGAAAAGAACTGACATGTCCATTTGTATCTATCTATTTCTTGTGGTTAGAAGCGCGAATCTGGCGGCCGGTGGATGTTGAAGAAGAAGGAAACTTTGCGAGGACTATTGGCTAAGCTTGGCCACCAACACGCTTCTTTGGCTATGGATAGTTTGGTGTAGGCTTTAGTTTTCAAGAGTTCTGTAGTTCTGTGGCAGTACAAAAGAGTAATGGTTGAGGGTTTTTGTTTTTTTGTGTTTTTGTATCAAGCCCGCAGCTATAATGATGATTAATTGAGTAAACGTCAGAAACGTGATGATATCGTAATTATTTTTAAGTTTTTGTTGTAAAATTGTGTTTATTTTGTTCTTGTTTTTTTAGTGTCGTTTCGTTTGGCCATTTTATTGGATGACTTTTCTGATTACATATAAATTGTGATGCATTTCGGTGTACAGTTACTAGTAAATATCTTACGTCAAACCATTACACTATAGTAATTCAGTATCACTTAAGTGCATACAAAAAAAAGAAAGAAGTCAACATTAGAGTTAAGTCAGTTTCCAGCTCAATTTATTGACTCACTCAAGTTTTTTGGTGAAGCGATTTATAATATCTTTGGATATAAGTTGGAGTCTTATACGACATTCTACCAACCAACGAGAGACAGAAGCCGCTTGCTTTGACAGCTTGATGAAGGATAAATTGCAGAAAACGCGTGACATAAAATTGTTGTGGCTCTCTATTAATTACACCCGACCGACCGACGACGACGACTTGGCCGGCGCCCAAGGCGCCTTCGTGATGCATGTTGTTGGGAGACGGGTATTTTTGTTTTTATACTTGATTTTATAGGTAAAGGTATGTCTTTATGGCCCTTGGGGTGTTTTTTTTTTGTGTTCAATGTTGCAGCTCACTTTTCGGTGCTCATAGTCACGCTAGAGGTGTACCACGCTCTTATTATCTTTACATCAAGTTAAAATCTAATAAAGTATATGCAATAGTCCATCAGAAAATATGCAAGTCATTTGTGCATGTTGGTCACATGGAATCGTAAAAACCTGTTAACCTTAGCATTTGGTCAATCGCTTGAGAAATCTTTTTCAAATTTTAAAAAGTACCAATTAAATGGAAAACAAATACAAAATATAAGGTTGAGTCCTAAGGGTGTCTTAGGATGAATCATTTTAAAATAACAATTATACAAAATCAATTTTATGCGCGTGACATTAAATTAATTATAATTTTTGCATTAAGAAGCAAAAGAAAACTTAATTACTATGTGCTAAAGTAATGACCAATTTAATGATAGGGTGGATTTTTTAAAAGCATGTAATTTTATTGAAGAACCGGAATATAAGGATTTTCATTTCAGTTAAAGGTGAAAGAGTCAATTCACTTATATCTGCAAGGTAACAAAATTGTTTCAATTCAATATTAAAATTGTGATAATTTACTTTCCATAGGAAGTTATTGTCATGGATCCAAATTGTCAAATTGAAAATGTTGACATTTCTCGACGTTTCAAGTTCCCTAGAGTCGAAATAAAAGATTTTAGAGAGATAACTATCCGTGCGTGTTTACGTACGTTCGCGACGTTTGTTTCGTCGTCCATAGCTCAAGAACCAGTGGAGACATCGACTTTAAATAAATTTTGTTATTCAGATAATAATGCAGAAAGATGCATTTTTTAACTATAGCAGTTTAAAAAATAGGTGAACATTTTGGTCAACCCTTAATATTTCACGAACCAATGGCGCTAGACACTTGAATTAACTTTTATAGTATAAATTGTAACGTGATACCAAACCAACATATTTTTGACAAAAAAAATCCAATTAGCGTTTTTTTTTTTATACATCGACAAAAACTGAAAAAAAATTGACACCTTGAAAATTTTACGAATAAAAACTGATTTCATTGCCAAAACAATTTTGTGCAACGAAGAATAACGTTTTAAACATCTTGTAACATTTTGAGAAAAATCTAATTGACAGTTTTTTTTTACAAAACACTACAAACCTAAAACAAATTATTCAAAGTTCGTAAATATTGATTTTCGACTTAAACATCTTTTCAAAAATGTTCGATTATGGCTTCAAACTAATTTTATTTTATAAAAAATATTGTTTTAACATTCAGTAAAATTTTAAGAAAAATTGAATTGGAAGTTTTTTTTACAAAAATTAAGAACTTAAAAGAAAATTTAACAAAAGTTCGTAAAAATAATTAATTTTCGACACAAATACCTTTTCAAAAATTTGAAATATTGGTTTTAAACTACTTTTATCTTTTAAAATATATTGTTGCTAACATTCAGTACAATTTTGAGAAAAATCTAATTGACAGTTTTTGTATTAAAATAAAAACCTAACTTGGTAAAAATTTACTTTCGACTCAAAAAGCTTTCAAAAATTTGAAATATTGGTTTTAAACTACTTTTATCTTTTAAAATATATTGTTGCTAACATTCAGTACAATTTTGAGAAAAATCGAATTGACAGTTTTTGTATTAACATAAAAACCTAACTTGGTAAAAATTTACTTTTGACTCAAAAAGCTTTCAAAAATTTGAAATATTGGTTTTAAACTACTTTTATCTTTTAAAATATATTGTTGCTAACATTCAGTAAAATTTTGAAAAAAATCTAATTGACAGTTTTTTACAAAAATAAAAGTTTAAAAGAAATTTTAATAAAAGTTTGTAAAAATTGATTTCCGACTCAAATATCTTTTCAAAACTTTAAGATTACGGCTTCCAACGAATTGTAACTTATAAGAAATATTGTTTTCAGCTTTCGCAAAAATGTTGAGAAAAATCGAACAGACAGTTTTTTAACAAAAAATAAAAAACCTAAAAAAAAAGTTACTAAAGTTGGTAAAAATTGATTTTCGACTCAAATATCATATCAAAAATTTGAAATTATGGCTTCCAACTAATTTTCACCCAAATATATTTTTAAAACATTGAAATATTGGCCTTAAACTACTTTTATCTTTTAAAAAATAAATCGAACTGACTGTTTTTTGTCAAAAAAAAAACTTGGTAAAAATTTACTTTAAAAATATTGTCTTCAAACTTTTTTATTTCACAGAAAATATTGTTTTCGATATTCAGTAGTTTTTTATAAAAATCCAACAGTCACTTTTTCATAAAAAAATTAAATCTACAAGAAATAGTACGCAAATTTGGTAAAAATTGATGTTCGGTGCTTGATATCTCTAAAATTCATTGCATTCATCCAATTTTTAAAATTTAAGAAATGCTACAATAATTTGTTTTCGACTAAAAATCTATTAACCAAAACTATACTTTCAAACTAAACTATTTCTTTATATGAAAAATATTGTTGGTACAAATCGAGAGACGGGATGGGAAGTTATCAGTATGGGTCGCAGTATCTTTTTTTCATTACCATTGTGCTTTTATTTTTAACAAACATCAATTAACAAAACAAGAAAATACAAATAGTTAATTATCAAAAAAAATTTGCAAATATAAATAAAACATTTAACCTATTTTATAAGGTCGTGCATTTTTTTTTTAAATGCGTCCTTGAACAAAATTCTCTTAAAATAATTATTATTCACAGTGCTTCAGTAAATAATATTTATTTCAGAGAATTTTATTTCAACACCAACAAAAATAAACAAATTAACAGCACATAAAACCCTTAAGCACTAAAAATCAATCTCGGGACTTTTTTAATTAAGCTTGTTGACTATTTAAACAAATTAATGTCACGAATGTTAAACAATCTATATGTATAAATAAGTACAAATATACATATGTACATGTATTTTAATTTTTGTTTGTGTTCTGCGTGTTTTCTTTATTATTTACAGACTTTTTCAGATAGAGGTTTCCTTTTGCAAAAAGATGAGTTCAAGCTCTTTACTCACTTTGCGGAGAACTTTCTTAGAGTGGTATGCAAAAAGAAATACAGAGACCGAAATCGATCTCAAGCTGTAAGTTCGAACTCATAGTGTTGAGATCTATCTCTCAACGAAAGCTTTATGCGAGAAAGTTGTGATATTCAAAAAGATAAGCAAACGCTTGATTACATGAGACCGATCTCACAAATTGTTGAGGATGGGTTTTCCCTTGCACAAAGGTTATGGAGCAAGATACAATTCCATCCTTAATCACTTCTTGTTTTTTTATTTTCGCTTTCAGAAGACATTTTTCCTTTTTAATTCGACTGACCGCACAGAAGCTTCTATTTAAACTAGTGCCAGTGCATTCTCAATTAACTGAATCAGAACCGTATAAAGTGAACCCATTTTTTTGCATATGAAACTGAGTACGAGTCCGAGACTGCTCGATAAATCTCACGTGCGAGTTCAAACTTGTCAACTCTGACTCTGAAACTTGCGGCTTGCTCAGAGAACGAACACCGTTTTATCAATTTACAAAACTCTTCACTTTTATTTCCCAAGTTTGCCTAAAAAAAATATTGGTTTTTAACATTGTTTTCTACTCCATCGAGATGTGCAGCAAAAGAAAGGTCTATTCAAGCTCCATTCACACCTACATTCCAAAAGCTTCTGCAAGTTTTTGTCTTCGATATATTTGTGGTAACACTAAATTAAAGAATTTTGAACACGACCTTACACAAACATCTTCCCATGGCGATATATCTGCAACCAAGCCTTCAGGCAAGGGAATACTTTCACGAAAACGAACTTACCTTTCCATCGAAGTATAAAACTCGACACTTTTTTTCCTAAGTTTTTTTTCGAAAAAATCATGGACTAACCCCTTGCTTGTACCGGTACCATGATGGTTAGTGCGTTGGTCTTGCGTTCGATGCCTGCCAGCGCCATCTAAAGTTTTTTTTACGGAGTAATTCTTGTCATGGATGTTCAAATGGTAGACATGTGCATTCAAGAGGACACAAGCGTCCACAGGTTTTTTCTTAAAACCATCCTCTGTCTATCAACTCCTACTCTCACCTCCACGTGGTGAACATCGGGTGCCTAGTACCTCAACTGGAGATTGGGTTCCAACCCCAGTGGAAAGTTGTTGGGGGCAGCAAACGAGAGAGGTGGGGAGAGGTGTTTCCACTAAGGCACCTCTCCTTATCCAGACGGCAGCGGAGGAATTCCCGATCAACGGTGGCGTCTACAGTTCCATACGCATCAAGGCTAAATTCGGCAACATCAGCCTGATATGCGCGCACGCCCCCACAGAAGAGAAAGATGACAACACCAAAGATATGTTCTTCGAGCTCCTAGACAAAACTTATGAGCAGTGCCCTAGCTACGATATTAAAATAGTCCTTGGCGATTTTAATGCCAAGCTAGGAAGGGAAGACATCTTTGGTGGAATAATTGGGAAAAACAGCCTGCACGAAAACATTTCCGACAATGGATTCAGGCTCATAGATTTTGCTGCGGGGCGAAACGTCATGGTAGCCAGTACGCGTTTTCCACACCTCAACATCCACAAAGGAACTTGGACTTCTCCAGATCAATCTACCGTCAACCAGATTGACCATATTGCGATCGATGCCAGACACGCTTCCAGCATTATGGATGTACGAACTTTCCGAGGAGCTAACATCGACTCGGACCACTACCTCGTTGTAGCCAGGGTAGCACTTCGGATTTCCAGACCCAAGGCAAAACAGGGAGGTGCTGGGAGAAGATACAACGTCGAACGGCTACAATCGCCAGAGATCGCCAAATCCTTTTCCGACCGAGTGACAAGTAACCTCTCTCGAAGTTCTCTGCCGCCAACACAATGTATCGAAAACCAGTGGCAACATTGCCAAGATGCAATCAGAGAAGCCGCCTCTGATGTGCTGGGTTTCAAACAGCCACCAACAAGGAACCCCTAGCTTGAGGAATGTCGGCAGGCAAATGCAGCCAAACAACAGGCATAAAAGGACGAGAGCTGCTCGTGAGCTCTATGAGCAGAAGAGGCGAGAGGAACGCCGACTTTTCAGAAGGAAAAAGAGAGGGCATGAGAAGCGTGCGGTCGAAGATGTTGAGAGGTATAAAAGCAGGAATAAGATTCGAAAGTTTTATGAACAGGTGAAACGAAATTCACAGGTACATAAACCTAGAACCGAAGGCTGCAAAGACGAAAGTGGAAACATCATAGTGGAACCGCAGTCAATGCTGAGGATATGGAAGGACCACTTCTGCAGACTGTATAACGGCGACGAAGAACTGAATCCCGCTGTCAGGCAGGATGACAAATTCGATATAGACGACGAAAGCCAACAATCCCGTCCTCCCGACTTAGACGAAGTAAAGATTGCCATATCTAAGTTGAAGTCTAATAAAGCCGCTGGAGCAGATGGCTTGAATGCCGAGCTCTTTAAAGCAGCTGGAGATAAGTTGGTTAGGAGCATGCACCAACTTATCTGTAAGATATGGTCGGAAGAAAACATGCCCGATGAATGGAACCTCAGTATTGTTTGCCCGATCCTGAAAAAAGGAGACCCTCTAAACTGCACCAACTATAGAGGAATAAGTCTACTTAACATCGCCTATAAAATCTTCTCTGCCATAATATGTGAACGTCTAAAGCCCATCGTCAACAACCTGATAGGTCCTTATCAGTGTGGTTTTAGACCAGGAAAGTCCACAGTTGATCAAATATTCACATTACGGCAGATCCTTGAAAAAACTCAAGAGCACCAAATCGACACCCACCATCTTTTCATCGATTTCAAGGCCGCATATGACAGCATCTACAGGGACGAGCTGTATAGAGCCATGTCTAGTTTTCGCATCCCTGCCAAACTCGTCCGTTTGTGCAGGATGACCATGGAGAATTCACGCTGCTCCATAAAGGTTGGAAACAAGTTAACAGAACCTTTTGATGTCAAAAAAGGTTTTAGACAAGGTGATGCGCTCTCATGCGATTTTTTTAACATCGTGCTTGAAAGAATAGTGCAGAGCTCACACGTCACCACTAGAGGCACTATCTTTCAAAAGTCTGTCCAATTACTGGCATATGCTGATGACATTGACATAATCGGAAGAACTCAGCGTGATGTCAATGGGGCTTTTGTGAGTATTGAGGCAGAGGCGGCAAAAATGGGTTTAACGGTTAATGAGGGCAAAACAAAGTACATGCTGTCGTCTAGAAAGGACATACAACACCGACGTTTTGGTCAAAACGTCACAATCGTACCTTTGAGGTAGTCAAGGACTTCGTCTACCTAGGCTCCGCTGTAAACGCAGAAAACAACACCAGCGCTGAGATCAAACGCAGAATAACTCTTGCTAACTGCTGTTTCTTTGGACTAAGAAAGCAATTGAGTAGTAATGTCCTCTCTCGAGGGACCAAAGTGTTGCTATATAAGACCCTTATCATCCCCGTCCTGCTATACGGTGCAGAAGCATGGACCATGACAAAAGCGGATGAAAGCACCTTGGGCCGCTTCGAGAGAAAAGTTCTTCGTGTGATCTACGGTCCCGTATGCATCGAAGGGGAGTGGAGGAGAAGATGGAACGACGAACTGTACGGGCTGTACAGCGACGTATACTTAGCAAGAAGAGTAAAAGTCCAACGACTAAGATGGCTGGGTCACGTAGAGCGCATGGAAACCAATGCTCCGGCCCGGAAAGTCTTCGAATCCGCACCCACAGGACAGCGCAGTAGAGGAAGACCGCGGATCAGGTGGCGCGCACAAGTGGAAGGTGACCTCACCCAACTTGGAGCGCGAAACTGGAGACATCTAGCTAGGGACCGAGCTAGATGGAGAAGTTTGTTGGGTGAGGCCCTAGTTCACACAGGACTGTAGCGCCACCTTAAGTAAGTAAGTAAGTAATTCTTGTCATGAAAATTTCTTTTTCAAACCAGTCGTTCGGATTCAGCTTTAAACTTCCTTCTCGACAACATTACTCGCAAACAGGAATGGTTGAGAGTTGTTAGTCACTAGGCCTAAGTTCTCAACGGACTGTTGCGCCACCTAATTTATTTATAACCCCTTGCCTATAAAACAAATGTTATTTTCAAAATTTGTTCACACCCCAACGAATTTCAGCAATTTAGATGAATTTTTGAACTATGTATCGTTCACTTAATATTACTTTTAAACATAAAAAGATGACAGCTTCAAAAGTGACAGCTACTTAAATAGTGCCTAGTTCAAAATGAAATTTAATTAATCGTAAGAAGAAAGCATGTTTATACCCAAACTTAATGACTGATTCGACATCAAACAGTAATAAGCCGAGAATAATTGCGAACATGTTTGCAAACTACTTCAAAGATGCTTTTTGCAGATTATAATACTATTAGTTTTCCTAACACAACTACCACTGTTATAAATTTTGCCCACTTTAATTCTATCAATTTCGTTATTAGTGAAGATACTGTCCTTAAAAGTATTCCACAACTTGACGAATGTTTTAGTCTTGGTGCCTACGGTGTATCATCATCATTTTTAAAGAAACCTGTTATGTGTTCTTTTCAACACGTCCTTAAGTAACTCACTGCTTCCTTTTATCTGGAAGAGCTCCTTCATAATACCAGTACACAGAAAGGTCCTAAAAACGAAATAATGAACTATTGCTAAACTATCTTTGATACCTAAACTGTATGAGTCAATCGTATGTAGCGTCCTTTCTTTTCACTGTAGTTCAAATATCTGTTTGTTAAAAAACTTTTGATGCTTTTGAAAATGTGAACAAGTAGATTGTATCTTTCTTGATTTCAGCAATACCTTTGATAAATTGTGTCATAAAACATTACTTTCAAAATTATCACAGTAAGGTTTTAACGACAATTTCGTAAACTGGATCTCCTCATACTTGCAAGATAGACGTTATAGTGTTCAATTTAGTAATGAGTGTTCAAGTTCACCTGTTGTGAATTCTGGTGTCCCGCAAGGTAGTCACCTTGATTCTATTCTATTTCTTTTATTTATAAATGACTTGGTTTCGATCACGCAAAATTCGTCTGTCCTAATATATGCTGATGACAATAAAATAAAAAAAAAATTAACTCTGCATCCGACTGTCTTCTCTTGCAAGAAAACTTAATATTATTCGGGGAATGGTGCAACAATAATCGTCTTGTTTTAAATGTTGACAAATGTAAAACCATGAGTTTTACACACACAAAAATTCCAATCGTTTTTAGTTACATTCTTGTCCTTTAAGTATAGTATATGTATTTTCTGACTTGGGTGTTGTCTTAGATCCTAAACTAACATTCAATGAACATATTAACTTCATAGTTAAAAAATCAAATAGAGTTATAGGTTTTATTAAGAGATTTGGCCGTGACTTCCGTGATCCATATCTTTTAAAATTACTTTTGGATTCATTTGTAAGACCAGTCCTGGAATATGCTTCTACAGTATGGTCACCTTACTACGCCGTACACGTCACAAGACTAGAAGCCGTTCAGACATGATTTTATCGTTTTTGTCTACGATCCCTTCCGTGGTTTCAAGATATTCATACATTACCGCCTTATTCACATAGACTTTCTGTCATAAATCTTCCTTCTTTGACAAATCATAGGATGTACTTGCAATTTTGTTTTATTGTCGGAATAATAAACGGACAAATTTCATCACCATCAGTTCTTGGTAGTTTAAACCATTGAATACTAATTTTAGCAGATCAAACTATGGTGTGCATAGCCCCTGAAATCAATTAAATGGAATGTATAGTAAATTTCAATCTTGTATTTATTCACCAAATAATAATATAAAAAGTATAAATCGCAAATTAAAATTTTTCAAAAGACTAGTTTAAGTTTTTAGGTTTTAAGTAAATATTAAGAATTGTTAACGTTAGTATTCAACGAATTATAAATAAATAAATTTAAATTTCGAAACCTTTTTTCGAAAACCCTATGTAAAATTTACGAATGACAATATTTTTTCTTCTAAAAATTTATTAGTATTCATGAAATTATAAATAGAACTCTTTGCTTTTACTGAAACGTGCAAATCTAAGATCAAACAAAAACCGGGAAACGTTCAACAAAAGCCAGATTTGTGTATAAATATTTCAATCATGTACAATTCATTCAATAATTGTAGGTTAAACAATTTTTTGTTGAGATATTGCAGACATTGACAACTAAAAGTAAAACTTTCATTAATTTTTTTCTAAAACAAGGTCTGTTGATAAGTTATTGGACTCCAATACCATTTTTTTGAACTGTTTTATTAAAATTTAAATATATTAGAGTTTATTTTTAATCGGTAAATATTCAAAATGTCAAATATTTGTTCAATTTTTTCAATTCAATATCCGAGATTTTCTGTTTAAAAGTCAAGGCAGACAACGAATTCAACTAAGAACAATTGAAAATATTATTTGCTCTTAATTGATCAATACAATTTTTTTACCGAAAGCTGGTAACCCCCTATGAATCATCAAAAAAAAAACTTGACTATAAATATAACGTGCAATGGCAAAACTAATTTAAGTCTGATTTGTTTAAACAAAGTGAGAAGATGTTTAAATTAATTATTTTACTCGTTGCTGCTTTATTTTGTGCCAGTGAGTTATTTTTATTATGATTTGTCTGAAAACAATTAAAAACAATTCACGTGTTGTTAAATAAATTATTTCAATAACCTTTATTAAGAAAAGTCTATATAGATTCATGGCATGTGTAGATATGAATATTAACTTGTTGCAAAAAAGCTTTTGCCGGGGTAGCAAAAGTTTAACTTCTCATCATATTCAAATTAGAACTAAACAATTTAATAGAATTAATATTAATTTTGTTCTTAATTAAGGTACCTATGGAAATCTAGTAACTCCAGCTCCAATAGCCTGCACTAAACCAAACGAAGTCTACCTACCACAAGGAGCCGCCCCAAACTGTGACACCATTTGCAGCACATTAGGGGAAGAATGTAATATAGAATATATCCAAGCTCCATTTGGTTGTTATTGTAAAGAAAATTATGCTAGAGATATTAACAATATTTGTATACCAATTAAACAGTGTCCTCGAAAATGTCGTGTTTAAAAAAAGATTTTAAAAAATATGTTATTTGTGTATTATTGTTCAAGAAATAAGTTTAAACTTTTCAGAGACGTGTTTGAAAAATGATTACATTTCTTAAGCATGTTGAGCTCAAGAAATTTTACATAATTTATGTGAACAAAAACTTGATTTTGACTATTCAACTTGTATTTCCGATGTTTTTCTTTTTCAGTTGTTTTTATATCATTAAAAATTATTTAACTTTATTTGAGTAAACATACAAAAACTGATTTTCTTTTAAAACAAGTAAATGATTGAATGCATGTTTAAATTTCCAAAAAATGTAAGTCTATATTTAAACGATATCTTTATTATGTCAACAAAAACACGAGAATTTTTTTAATATTAAAAATTTGTTTACTATTCTTATTTGCTTTCGAGATTAATAAAAAATGAAACTTTAAATCAAGACACGAGCTATTTATTTAAATGTTTGTACTTTTTTTTAATTGTGTTTGCTTTTATTTCAGTTAAAAATATTTTTCGCACAACAAATATTTTTGAAACATTATATAATCTCAAAAATAAAGCAGAATAAATATTTTGAATTTTTTGAAACAATTTGAATTATGCACTGTAAAAAAAGTACAGTCAATGTTTTTGAGATCTGCGTATGTTTCAATGCTCCATTTCCCACCACTAGGGAAATTAGGTTTCAAAACAAGGACTGTTTCCTGCGTTTTCATATAACGATTTATAATTATGAACTTTTGTTTAATGTTAATGAAGAGTACGCAAAATTTGGAGCAAATTTAATACAAACTCCGTTAAAAAGGTACGTACACGCCTAAGTGCTCCAAAATAATATGGTCGTTTTAAAAAAGAAAGGAGACAGCTAGGACACATTTGGCAAGATTAAGATCTAAGACTTAGTATATGTAAACAAAGGGGAGCAAAAAGGGTTCTTGACAAGCCGCTGTTTCGGGAATGTGGCAAATTTACACAAAATAAGTACATATATGTATAATAAAAAAACATTTCCACTTCATTGCTTTTAAAGTAAATCTACTTTAACTATGCAGTCAAATTTCGTCTGAGTGTTTTTTTACGGTGTTGTTCTGAAATGAAATTGTTCTAATCTAAGTAAACATTTGGTTTGTTATGAGATTTTTGCAAAACTCTTTGAAAATAAAATTTACTATAAAACGTGTTAGCAAAAATAAGTAATTATCAGTATTACTTTTTTACACAAACTCTCAACATGATGTCAAAAGTGATTATCTTAGTCTTAAGTGCTTTTTTTATAGCTGGTGAGTTGATTAAAACAAATATAACTATACCTTTGGTATAACCTTGAATATTTTTGAAACGTGTGTTAACACTTTTTTCAAAAAGAGGCTAGAGTGCGACCCACACTGATAACTTCTTATGCCGTCTGTTGATTTGTCTTGTTTAAAAGTTTGTAGGTTTTCGTGTTGGGTTAAAAAAGTTGTCAGTTGAATTATTCTTAAAAGTTTAAAATTACCAACAATATATTTCATATAAAGAAATAGTTTAGTTTGAAAATCTAGTTTTGTTGAATAGATTTTTTTGTCGAAAACAAATTTTTACCAATTTTAGTACCATTTCTTAAATTTTTACAAATTGGATAAATGAAATTAATCTGAGAGAGATCAAGAACCGAACATCAATTTTTACTAAATTTGCGAACTATTTTTGTTGGATTTTTATAAAAAACTACTGAATATCGCAAACAATATTTTCTGTGAAATAAAAAAGTTTGAAGACAATGTTCTTAAGTGTTGAAAAACTATTTGAGTCGAAAGTAAATTTTAACCAAGTTTAACTATTCTTTTTTTAAGGTTTTTACTTTTTTGTAAAAAACTGTCAGTTAAATTTGTTTCACAGTTTTACTAAATGTTGACAACAATATTTGTTAAAAGATAAAAGTACATAGTTTAAAGCCAAAATCTCAATGTTATGAAAAGATATTCGAGTCGAAAATCAATTTTTACCAACTTTTATAATTTTTTTAGGTTTTTATTTTTTGAAAGAAAACTGTCAATTCGTTTTTTCTCAAAATTGTTCCCAATGTTGAAAACAATATTTCTTATAAGCTTAAGTTAGTTGGAAACCATAATCTTTAATTTTTGAAAAGATATTTGAGTCGAAAATCAATTTTTACCAACTTATGTTAAATTTTCTTTTAAGTTTTTATTTTTTGTAAAAAACTGTCAACTCGATTTTTCTCAAAATTTTTCCCAATGTTGAAAAAAATTTTTCTTATAAGATAAAATTAGTTGAAAACCAATTTTTCAAATTCTTAAAAAGATATTTGAGTCGAAATCCAATTTTTACTAACTTTGAGTCATTTTTTTTTAGGTTATTTTTTTTTTTTATAAAAAAGCTGTCTATTTCATTTTTCTCAAAATTTTACCAGATGTTAAAAACGTTATTTTTTGTTGCACAAAATTATTTTTGAGATGAAATGCTTTTTTATTTCTAAGGTGACAAATTTTTTCTTCAGTTTTTTTGATTTATAAAAAAAAACCTTTAGGTATTTGGATTTTTTTCCAAAAATATATTTGTTAGATATCACGTTACGATATATAATATAAAATTTAATTCAAGTCTCTAGCTTCATTGGTTCGTGAGATATTTAGGGTTAACCAAAATGTTCACCTTTTTTTAAACTGCTATGATAAAAAAAGCCCCCACGCAATTTTCTTGAGAGCCCTTTCTGCATCTTTCTACCTTATTATCTGTATAATAAAATTTATTTGAAGTCGATATCTCTTCTGTTTCTTGAGCTATGGACGACGAAAAAAACGTCTCGAACGTACGGATGTACGAACGTACGAACACACGCTCGTACAGACATCTTTCTAAAAATCTTTTATTATAAAATCGAGAAATGTTAAAATTTTCAGTTCGACAAATCGGACCCATTGCAGTAACTTCCTATAGAAAGTTGAAAATTGGATTTAAAACAGTAAGGGAAAAATTATTATAAATCAATAAATTAGGTGGCACAACAGTCCGTAGAGAACCAGGGTCTAGGGACTTAAAACTCTCAACAATTGTCAATCAGTGCTCTTAAACAATTAAAAAACAAGACTCGAAAGCTTCAAAAAAGTATTTTCACCATTGAACTAGTTTGAAGAAAATCAATAATATCGGCATAGTAATTTGATGCAATTTTGTTTTAATTGAATTTTGTCGAAAATGTTTTTTTATTTAAGTATTGTTTTACTTTAATGGACACCAAACATTTCGAAGCTTCATTTATCCCAAAAATGCTGAAATAGGACCGCATTTTGAGTTGTTCACAAAATTTAAAAATTGTTATGACAAAATGCTCGGAATAAAATGGTCGTAATTTTGAAACTGAAGAAATCGGAAATAATTTGTTCCAAGTTTTTGCTCTCTTTTAAAAGGCTTACAAATAGGTTAAAATCAAATAATGTCAACTGTTTCTTGAAAAACTTGAATCATTCTTATACTTACCTTTAAGCTATATCAATCCAGGTCAGGTTCCTGACCTGTCCTTCTATGAAGGACTTCATTTCATATACGAGTCGCTAAAAAAACCCTTAGGTTGTTACGAAGGCATCTATTCACGAAGATTTGCAGTTTTCTTGTTATGGCTGAAGTAACCTTCCAAGTGCTGCACTGATTCGACATTTGTGCGAAGCAGTGGTACCTTTGTCTTTAAGCTGATAGAGTTATTCCTCTAAATCTTTGACAGCAAACCGAACGCCACTTTTGCTTTACCGATGGGGCAGATGACGGCTTGTGCGGTTTCGCCTTAGATGGAGACGATATTTCCAAGGTATTACAAGCTCTCCACTTTTTCCACCGGTTGCGAAGAAATATTTATTTAAGAGGATGGTCAGGTTCCGAGTCTGATCATTTTTGTTTTGCCGAAATTAATTTTCAGCCCCACAACTTCTGCTTCTCTCTCCACACTTGTTGTCATTTGATGGAGATCCATGATCATATGAGAGACATAAAGCAAACATCGTCGGCGTAATCCAAGGGCTTTAAATAGGATGTCAAAGTCCATTGGATCTCTCCACTACCTGACAGAGCTGAGAGCAGTACATATCACCAATAAAAACAATATTTTCGAAAGAATACAGCCCTGTCTGGCTCCGCTTCGTATTTCGAAATTATCTGACAACCTAAAATCCATCATATCCTGCTTTAATAATAGCCACTAGTTTTTCTGGGATGCCTCTCCTCCGCAAAGCTAATCATTTTTAAGGCCATCAAAGGTATTCTCGAAGTCGATGAACAGCAGGTGTAGTGGTGATTGATATTCAACGCACTGTTCAATAATGATCCGCAGGGTGGTAATATGATCAATATAGGAGGATCCAGGGCGGAATCCTGCTTGTTCGGCATCGAGTGTGGCCTCAAGGTGTTCTCTGAAGCGTTCCAGTATGACTTTTGCTACTATTAGGCAACGGCAGGTAGAAGGCAAATTCCTCTCTAGTTTTTAGCACGTAAGGTCTTCTTTTTTTGGAAGCTTGACGATAATTCCCTGCTTCCACTTTTGGGGGAAGCTTTCTGCGGTCCAGGCTTCTTTTTATGAGCGGATGAAGCAGTTCACTTGATGACGTTGGCGCTGCTTGTAAATGAATCATTCTTATGAGTGATAAATTTTAACATTAAGAAAAATTAAGTATTAAATGAAAAATAAGATAAATCATAAATTCGTATTGCAAAAGCACGTTTACAGCTGAGTATTGTATACTAAGCAAAATTGTTTCTTTGATGATATTTTTCTAAGCAGTTGACTTTTGATAAAATATTTGATCCAAAATTAGTCAAACTTTATGTAAACCACATCTTACCTTACTAATTTTTAGAGTTAAAAACTGATTTAAAAAATTAAATTACTATTTCTTGTTTTTGAAAACTCAGTACACTTTTTCAATAATTTTAAAATATTTTCAAGAATTTCAATTACTAATAACATGTAATTGAAAAGCCTCAATTACTTCCAATTTATTTGTGTAAATGTTATTCAAAACAAAAGTATTAGTCAAAAGAGCAGAAATCATTGCATTTTCCAGTAAAAAATGATCATAAATGTAATTTAATACCAACTTATTTAAATTAATAAATAAATCAGTCATCTTAGCTAAAATTAAAATTGCTTTACCTCAAGAATTTGTACGAACCGAGTACAATTTTCAATTACATGTAATTAGTAAATGCATTTTTAAAATTACAATTAAAAGTAATCGAAAAGCATAGAATGTTATTGTAATGGGTCCGATTTGTCAAATTGAAAATTTTGACATTTCGCGACGTTTCAAGGTCCGTAAGAAATCATATATCATCATTATAAACCAAAACAGCTGAAAAAAAAATGTGACTTAAATATCTTTTCAAATCTTTGAGATATTGGCTTTAAACTTTTTTATTTTTTAAAAATATTGTTTTTAACAATCAGTTCAATTTTGAGAAAAATCTAATTGACGGTTTTTTTTACAAAAAATAAAAACTTAAAATAAATTTAACAAAAGTTTGTAAAAATTTATTTTCGACCCAAATATCTTTTCAAAACTTTGAGATATTGGATTTAAATTACTTTTATCTTCCAAAAAATATTGTTGTCAAGACTCAGTAAAATTTTGAGGAAAATCGAACTGGCAGTTTTTTTACAAAAAATAAAAACCTAACAAAAAAAAACAATACTAAAACTCGGTAAAAATAAGCTTTTAAAAATTAAAAATATTGTCTACCAACTCTTTTTATTGTACAAAAAATATTGTTTTTGATATTCAGTAGATTTTTTTTATAAAATTTTGAAGAAAAAAATAAAATCTACAAAAAATAGTATGCAAATTAAGTAAAAATTGATGTTCTGTTCTTGATATCTCTCAAATTAATTTCATTCAACTAATTTGTAAAAATTGCTACTAATTTGGTAAAATTTTTTTTACAATAAAAATCTATTTAAAAAAACCAGATTTTCAAACTTAACTATTTCTTTATATGAAAAATGTTGTTGGTAATTTTAAAATTCAACTTACAACTTTTTTACCTAACATGAAAACCTACAAACTTTTAAGCAAGACAAATCGACAGAGAGGATGGGAAGTTATCAGTGTGGGTCGCATCCCAGCCTCTTTTTTCAATTAAAATTACAACTAATTTAAACGAATACTTTTTTCAATTATAACCATGTGTAATTGTAATGGAAAAAAGTCAATTACTAATTACTTGTAATTGAAATAAAAGTTGAATGAAAAGTAATCATTATTTGTCGGATGCGTAGTAATTGTACACAATTAATCATATCTAATCCAATTTTCTTGCATCTTTCCAGTTATTTATGCTCATCCCGCTCCAACAACTTGTGATCAAAATGAAGTTTATCTACAACAAGGAGAAGCACCAGATTGTGAAACGGTTTGCAGTGAATTAGGAGATACTTGTTATGTTAATTACATTTGGCCACCATTTGGTTGTTATTGTGAAGACGGCTATGCTAGAGATGATAACTATGATTGTATACCAATAAGTGATTGTCCACCAAAAGTGTCCACCACTCCTTCTCCTTCTTCTTCTTCTATGGAATTTGAATAAAAATGTTTTATATATTTTATAATAGAATATCATTAAGTCATCTGTATTAAATGCTCATAATATAATTTTGAAAATTATACTTAAAGTTACGTCTTATTCTTGTTGTTTTCTAAAAAAACTGTTATAAGAAGTGATTTTCAAAAAAATGTACTAACTCTGTATTTATGTTTTAATTTTTCAAGACAGCGTTAGTACATTTATTGGTCCTTTCCTGAAATAATAAATAATGTAACTTTTTGTTCGTATTTTAGAATCTATGTCAATTTAGTTCAACGAACCTACAATATTTGTAATCAGTTAACGTTAAACAATTTACATACTTCATTCGCTTTATCTCTGATGTTATGACAAGGAAAATGTCGCAATATTTTTGTTAACAAACAAAAGTATTAATACACATAACTAGATCTTATGAATTTGCTCTTGTGGTTTAATATTTATTTTAATATATAGGGTTTACTACAGTTCCCATAAAAGCCGAAAACTTTTAGTTTCTGAAGACATTTTAAGTTGCAACGGTTTTAATATTTAAAATATCATTTCTTTAGCTAGGTACACTGGGCGTATACTTGTTTTTTTTTTTTTAAATACAACAGAAGATCTTAAATAATTTAAAAAAGGCAAAACTTTCAAGTAAAACTTTTACAAAGTAGAAAATAGATACAAATTTGTTTTTAAAACAATTTAACAATTTTTTTTTCAAAACCATTGCTTTGATCCAAAAGCAATTATAGCACAATTAAGTAACTTACTTTCTCCTTCCAAATAAAAAGTACATGTGTAAGTATACAAATTTTCCATATAAATTAACTAAGAAGAAAAAGAATAATTTCCAAGTTACATTGGAGACGAATCAGCTAAAGAACCATGTTGATCAGAGTATTTTGTGTCTTGAGTATTGTGGCTATTGTTGCTGAAAGTGAGTTAAAAATTATTCTTCAAGTGATAAAATGATTTAAAATAATATTTAATAAATAACTACGGAACAATAAAATTTCATTCCTATAATATTTCTATCTGGAATCGGTCCAGTAGTTAGAAAAAATTGTGTTTTCTTCTGAAGTTTATTTATTATAAAGTTCTGATACGAACAAGATACGAATAAGATAATAATTATTATTCCAACGGAAAATTACAATACCAAGAAAGCTTTTAACACGTTCTAAGAATCTGGTGGGTAGTACCCGTAGCATGATGGTTAGTGCGTTGGACTGTCATGCCAGAGGTCTTGGTTTTGATCCCTGCCTTTGCCATATAAAGTTTTTTTTCTCTGGTACTGCCTCTTGCGAGGAATTGACAAATTCTCCAAGAGTAACTCTTGTCATGAAAAAGTGCTTTTTCAAATTAGCCGTCCGGTTTAAAGCTGTAGGTCCCTTCCATCCCTGAACAGGAATGGTTAAGAGTTGTAAGTCACTAGGCCCTAGTTCTCAACGGAATGTTGACCCACCTAATTTATTTTTTTATTTTATAAGAATCTGGTGGACAAAAGATTGATTTGTATCAAAGGCTATTTGCCATGGTAAACCATCTTAGATAAACTGGAGGTCAGACAAATCCACTGAATCAATTTTATTTATAAAAAAGTTGGTAACGTGGCTCCGTGACGCCTATCGAAAAGTTGTTCTCATCCTCATTTTAAAAATCAAAAAGGATCCAATGATGCCATCACTTTACAATTTAAATCAAACTATGATTTGCTGTGCAAGTGTTTCTCGCTCCAGATACTTCAATTTTGTGGTTAACGTAGCCGCCGAGATAAGAATGAGCCCAGTCAGAAAAACTGCCTAAGATAAGTAGTACTTCTTCAATTGCTGATTCAACTTGCACTTGTAAGAAAAAAAGCTGAGTTTTTTAAAGTTCAAGAAAGTTTATATTATTTTGAACCATGTAACTTTATCAACTAAAAAGAAATTGAAAATTTCACAAAAAAAGATTATTTTAGTATTAAAGCAAAATTATGTTTAATTTTTTTTTAGCTGGTGATTACAAACCAAAAACCCCTCCACCTAAAACAACAACAACAACTGAGCCAACAATAACTATAAAACCTCCAACTTATCCACCAATTTACCCACGATGTTGTGGAAAAAATGAATTTTATCTTCCTCCACATATAGGTTACGTATGTGACGTCTATTGCAATGACATTGGAAAGGAATGTCTCAAAAACTTTGACATTCTTGAAACTCGTAGATGTTTTTGCTTGCCTGGATTTTGTAGAAATAAATTCGGCGATTGTATATCGTTTTATGATGCTTTCGTTAAGTGCTATTGATTGCACATAAATAAATTGTATTTAATTTTAAGAAAAGAATGTATGTATGTACATATAAATAGCGATTTGTACTTGAAAATGTATTATGATTAAAATAGTTGTTTGTTTAAAAAGACGAAATAAATAAAAACTAAATATTAGTGTCAGTTTCAATACTTTTTGGATCACTTTTTTCTTCTAAAATGTCAAAAAAGAAGTTAGATCTTTTTGCAAAAAACTGTAAGCTCATAACAACGCCCAAAAAGCTGAAACAAAAATCGACAAAAAGAAACCCAAAGCGAATGTCGTCAGATCCGAATAAATGGCTGCGTTCAATCTCAGGCAGATAGGGTATCCGGATACCTTTTTGTTAGTGTTTTACTTGTAAAATAACAGCTGATCAAAAACAGCTGAGATGTCAAAAAAGGAATCCAAAGGTATCCAAGAATTTCTGGGGTATGTAGGTATCTGACAGAACAGCTGATTCAACATCTTTAAATTTCAAGAATCTTTAAAATTGATTTCAGCTTTTTATTTGTTGATGAACAAAAACATACAAAATATAAGTTGAAGTTGTAATTGAGGATGTTCTGTACATTATAGAGATGAAGAAGCTATTTGCCTCCGAATTTTAGAAGGTCATTATGACCTATCAACTTCTGCTCATTCGGAAATAAGATCGAAATTCTTCCAAACTATATCTAGGTATTGTCATTCCATAATAGTTCTTGTTTCTGTTAGGATAGTTTTCTGTAAAACGTAAATCGTTTAAAACCGGAGATTTCGCAATTAAATTATTAATCGTATAGAATTCGATTGAGCCAAGAGGAAATTTAACATAGATAACAAATTAAGGTTATCTCTTATTTATTAAATTGTTACGCACCTATCAATTCATCATCGTCCGACGAATAAGTTGAATTATCCATTAAATGTTTTATTTTACAACAATTTTGACTTCGAAGCTTTAATATTTCTCTGCTTTTTGTGAACAGCTGAAAGTTGTTTTTATTTTTTGATAGCTATCTCAATACAGCTATCCAACTCGTTCAACAAGGTATATATGTCAAAAGAGAAACGTCGTAAAAAAATGTCACTAGAAAAACGTCACAAAGCCCAAATAAAATGTCATATCATCCTCATCCAAACCAACTTTTAATCCCGGTGCACACAAGCGTTTTTTGACGCCGCGGTACCGCAGCGGTGCCGCAATTGTTCAGTGCACACTTGCGGGTTTTTTCTCGCAGGACTCAATCTGCAGTTTGCGTTTGGCTTGCAGCAATGGAGGTTTATAAAAAGAAACGAGTGATTTTCGCGTATCTAGATCATAAAAACTATGTTCTCAAAAATAAACGGCGTTATTGGGTACATCCTTTTGTTGATCATCGGCTAGCAAAAGGATTATTTTATACATCATTTACAAATATAAGATAAAATTCTGAAAAGTTTTTTAACTATTTTCGAGTGTAAAATCTTTTGATGAGTTGGCAGTTAAAGTTTCACCAAAAATCAAGTCTCAGGATACACATAAGGATGAGATTGTCCATACCCCCAATTGAAATGCTTGCATTAACTGTAAGGTAAGTGATCTTTAAGTAAAGTACAGTACTATGCGCTTCTGATTATAGTTATGTAATTTTAATTGATAACTTAGCTCTTTACATACATATTTACATAAACAAATCAGGTTATTATATACAATGAGATTCTTTTTTTAAATTCCAGCTCTGAAAATGTCCAACGTATCTTCGTCCCTGTACATCTGGATATCCAAAGTTGTCGATGACGATGACGCTGGAGATACTGGATTGTCAATATTTTACGGGTTTGGTATTTGGTGTGAGTTTGGTTTTGCCTTCATTCGCGTAGTAATGTTAAGAATTTCACTTCGAAACTCTAGGTTCTGGTCTTCTGTAAAACCACTTATAGATGGAAGGATACTTTCAAAAAAGGATCTTTCGGGATTTATTTCTGAAACAATTGGTGAGCTTGAAGGAATCGGAGCATTCATAAAATCAATCAAAGATGACTAATGTTTCCACATCCTCTAATACTTCATTACTCAAACTCGATTGAGTTTCTGTTGTGGCACCAGCAGCTTTCAGATCTGCACTTGATATATAGAATTGGACGCACAACAATAGGAAAGATAATAAGAATAGTTTGCAAAGTTTATTGGAAGAATCTTTTCCAGAGTTGACAGAACAACGTTGAAAAGAAATTGCGGTAAAAATCTACATAAATATAGCCAGTTTCCTAATTGCATAGGTGCTATTGACAGGAAGCACGTGCGAATACGGAAACCAAAGATGAGCGGGTCGCTGTTTTACAACTATAAGAATTTTTTCTCCATAGTATTGCTTGCGGTTGTAGATTCAAAATATAACTTTGTTTACATTGACGTTGGAGCGTTTGGAAAGGAATCAGATAGCATTGTATTCGAAAGGACCGATTTTTATGGAAAACTTATAAAAAATGAATTAAACATTCCCACGGAGCAGCCTCTTCCAGGTACTATAAGTCCAAGTATGCCCTACATGTTCATTGGTGATAAAGCTTTTGCACTTTCAAAAAACATTATGAGGTCTTTCGGCGGTGCTGTGCACTCTATAATTATGTAAGAGCTAGGGATGGGTTTAATATAGAAGATGTAATGACGATAGAAGGACTGAACAACAACATAACTCTTCAGGGCCCTCAAGAGCACCTAATCAATCAATTGGAGCAAGAAATCAGTTGGCAGATTATTTTATATCTGATTTTGGTAGTGTACCATAGCAAAACAACTTTATTTGAATATTATGAAACACTTTTTTCACTTAACTTGAATTGAAACACCTATGTTACATACTATTTGTATAAAAAAACTTACATATTTAGTTTTTGGATTTATCGGATTTCTCCTCGAAATCTTCGCAAAATACTCGGCAAACATTTATCCACGCCGCCCTTTTCTTTTACCGGTCATGGTATTCCTCGGAAGCAATATTCCATATTCCTGGACACTTTTTTATCTCATCAATAAATAATTCGATAACAATTTCTTCCATCTTTTAAATCTTTCTAACAAATTTAATTTGCGGCAAAATGACGCATGTGTGCACCGATCAATAACAAACAATGTACTGAAAGACGCAAAAGCGTCTGCGAGAATGACGCGCGGTGACGCAGCGTCATCGCACGTGAGTGTGCACTACTCTATTTATTTGCGAGTACTGTATGACGCAAAAGCGGTGCAGCTGCGTCACCGGGGCGTCAAAAAACGCATGTGTGCACCGGGCCTTATTGTCATTAAAAATGTCATAACGCCATAAATTTTTTATTTGCCAAATATTTTGGGTGGTTATGCTTTGAGAACATATCCCGAATCCTATAGTGAGCTCTGGCAGGTGGATTGCATGGAAGTAGAATGTACTCCATATATATTTGACAGTTTATAGGCACTGCGAGCAAGGCTAAACAAAAACTTTGTCAGAATGCCCAAATGTTTAAACACATGCCATATTTTGGGCGATATGTCGATTAGTAACTTAGGCAATATGATATTTTAAAATAGATTTGGGGCTTGCGGCATTTTCTTTCGGTAAAGTTTTTGAGCGATAGAGCTATTTTTGGTCGATATGACTTTTATGTTTTTTTTTGAGAAATAAAACTCTGGTTCCAATTCTATAATAATTCAAGTTTTCTTCATTAATTAAAAATACGTCTTACTCTAAGCTAAGGTTTAAGGAGAAGACCAAGTCTGATCTATATCAAAATGGATGTCCATCGGGAATCTACGTATTTGGTATAATTTCTAAGTTGGACCAACTTCTACAAATAAAAGGCATTGCCATGTAATTGGTTAAATTTTAGTACAATTATAAATATTTAAATATACCACAATGAAATTAATATTTTAGCGTTATTTTATTAAGTAATGAGGCTTCTTTTTATTTGGAATGTCATAAAACCCAAAAAAGTTCATCGCTATGACATTTTTTACAAAATATAGTTATTTTTTTAAATAAAGGACAAACAGGCCTGGACATCTTTTTTTGGATCTCTGTCAGAATAAACAATAATCGCAGTATTGTACCCAATAAGCTGAATCACACTGTAATTGTAGTTTGTTCCAAAGAAAAACAATTTTATTGACAGGTGGTGAGGTTGAGTCCGCGCAGAATATTGATTTAATTGACAGTTAAGAAATTAACAGTAGCTGTCAAATGTCTCAAACAATGACAACTGACAATGACGTTTCTGGGGATATTGTGACACAAAATTTAAAGTTTACACGCTTTTGACAGAATTTTTGCATTAATAGACTTCAAGATTGTTAGTTTAATCTAATACTTTTCAATAAGGTATCTATTTCATCATCTTTCTTCCGTGTATGAACTTGTGCGTAGGAATAGGAAGCTTATGTTATGATAAATCTAGGACAGCATGAACTACAGTGATAATCGATTGACATTAATCTAGTCCTAAGCCTTTTCCAAAATCTCAAACTTTATTGAACATTTTCTAATAAACTATACAGTAAGTTATTTTCAAAAGTTCATATTCTGCAACCTTTTAAACCCACAATCTAAGACCAAAGAATTTCAAAATTGCTAACCCACATCATCAGTCATAATCAGGCAGATGTTCATCGTGGTGACCTTTAAATGCATCATACTTGTACCAATCCCACCTGTGACCAAGTCAGGCCTGAGTCGATTTGGCGTATAAACCTAGTGATGCTGTGTGCAAACAATCAGCACCTTTTCACCCCAATACCATATCACATTATGGACTTAATGTCATCACACAACCAACTCCAACCAAAATTAACTCCAAACTAACCATCATATCAAGGAAAATATTATGATCCCATCATCGAGATGACCGCAAGTATGAAATCAGCTTCCATAAGACCTCCTAGCTGCATCATAGTCATATAGAGAAGCATGATTGTAAACCTGAATCCATAATGAAGAAGTGCCTCTATAAGTTTTGTTGGAAGTGGCAGCAGCACCAACTCTCTGCTTCTCTGACATTGATCGCTCGGACTCATCACGCGAATCAACAACTACGACAACGAAGACGATGGAAAACCAAAATCGATAGAAAGCTTTATCTCCACATCCTGGCTGAGCTGCTGCCGATGATACCGCCCCCCATGTTCCACACACAAATTGTTAACATTAAAATGATGATATAATAGACGAAGGGAAAGATCATGGCCTGAATTATTTATACATTGCGTTGAACGGCGCGAGTTTGTAGACTTGCTTATATGTAATTACTAACCAATATCAATTATACCGAAATGGTCCCAGTCCCGGTCCCCATAGATATCGATGACGATACCCAGAAATAAAGAAAACTTGATGAACACCGATTCCTATTGCAGATTACCCATCAATCATGGCCCAAGGAACAATCGACAAAGACGTAGACGTGGACGTGGACGAAGACATTGCCATTGCCGGGCCGTTTTATACAGCCACCGCAACGCGAAGCGCCTATCCACCACTACCAACGACATATGTTCATCTACCCCACTATCGCATGTGAGGTTTGATAGCAGCCGCCGCGCCACACTGCCGGCCAGAAGCTTGCATATTTGGTTGGTAGACCTTGTCTTGGACTTTTAAAAATAGCACATACCCGGGAGGAAGACGAAAATGACAATGACGATGATGTCTATGATCGTACCTTTGTACTTATACTAAACTTCGGAACCTCTGTTAGGCCGACCAAACAGTCGCAGTCCGCAGTCTGCAGTCACAGTGAATGTTGCCGTAGGGAAAAACCGCAGTCTATTGCATGCTAGCGGTTCTTAAATGCAAGGCTCTCTATTAACTCTCCTTTAAAAGTTGGACCTTTGTGCGTCTTTTTTTTTTTAAATCGTCTGCCATCTAGTGCCGAAGTCGATACGTGACGAACAGAAAATGGGGAATTGTCATGCAATTACGACGACAAGTCAAATTAATGCTAAGCAATTTTTGTGAAGTCTTAAATAGGCACCATTCGATATAGTGTCCCAGAGCTCAGCTATCCAATCCCCAGCATATGTCCTCTCGCGCAAAGATAGGGTGCTTTAAAAAGGACAAAACAACAACGTCAAAAAAGATGTAAGACGAAGAAAAATAAAAATAATAATTATGGTCATGCGGCAGCAAGCCTTTCACACGCAGCTATAACATTCAGCTACCATGGAGGTGATGATGGGTTAGCAGTAGCACAATAAATAATGGAATCACCGTAAACGCCTGGAATGGCTTTAACTTGCAACTTACGACTTGCATTGCAACTGATGGTGGGTTTGGGGTTTGGCTGATAGTTTATCTTGCACAGGAGGAGTTGACAATATAATTTTTTAAGGAAATCCAAAAAAAGAACCCATATACATTTTTATGCTACTTGAATATTTTAAGGATATGTTACTTCTTCTTTAGAGTCTTGCATTAAACTGTGGGAAATAAGCATTCAAGGTCTTGGAGGTAATTTAAATACAGCCTGCAGGCATGAAAACACTTAAAATTTTGAGATATTAAACAGATTTGTCAAAATGTCACAAAAATATTAATGAGGAAAGGGTCACCATGAGCTGCAAACCAGTGAATATGAGAATAAATCGCTTAAGGCAGTTGGCCATCAGACGAAATTTCGGAATTATTATTGTCACACAATTCACTCTATCAAAACAAATGAACAAAAATTTAAAAGGACTTTTGTGAACATTTTATTGGCTATTCTAATGCTTAAGATAAGTACCGTCAATTGTGACATCTAAAAATGTTGTCACTCAGCTGTCTGTTCACTGGCAGATGTCATTTTATTGGCTAGCTCATTTTTTTTGCGTCCGCGCTGAATCTGAAATATGAAAGGACAAAAGTTGTAAGCAAGTGACTTTTGACAATTTAAAACATTTTCTGACATTGGCTAACACTGAAGTTTCTGCCAACGTTGTTATTAGAAATTTGGATAGTTTATAAATATTTCTAAAATGTCTGATAATTTTGTGAGACAGAATAATAGAGTAGTACCTGTGGCATGATGGTTAGTGCGTTGGACTGTCATGCGAGAGATCTTGGGTTCGATCCCTGCCTGTGTCACTTTAAGGATTTTTCACGGGTACTGCCTCTTGCGAGGAATTGACAATTTCTCCAAGAGTAATTCTTGTCATGAAAAGTGCTTTCTCAAATTTGCCGTTCGGATTTGGCTTAAAACTGTAGGTCCCTTCCATCCCTGACAACAGTACTCGCACACAGGAATGTTGCGCCACCCAATTTATTTATTTTATATTAATAGAGCAGGAGAATCAAATAACAGGTGTTTTTAGAAGTATGTTTTTCAATCTGGGAATACTTTTTTTAATGTTAATCTTTTTGACAGCTGTCACTTGATTTTGCTATTTTACAATAAATTGATTCATTTCTGAACAACATTTACAAACCATGCAATTTCTTAACCAAAATCATGGTTCGGTTAGCGTGGCGTATCACATGCTCCGCTAAATATTTTGTCGAGTTAATCACCCAGCAGTGTCGCTTTCACGCTACGTTTTCTCTAGAAGGCCACATGCCCAATATCATTTTTAAAACATAATGGCAACAAAAACACCCGTTCTAAACACAATTTACTATACGATTTATAGAAATTCAGTTCGTAGATTTCTGTCAGCAAAAGTCAGAAATTTGTAGGAGAAATTTTGTTTTCTGAGATCTTAGAAATAATATAAACTTGTTAATTATAAGCTCGTAAAATTCAAAGGCATTTATGGACAATTTTTTAACGTATTGTTAAATTTATCAATTGTATGTATTTTTCTTATGAAATTTGTCACGGGGAAATTAAAAAATTTCCACGACTGCTAGTGTTATTTTTGTAACATTGGTTTTAGACTTTTTTTAGATTAGATTTGGATTCTTGCTTACATTTGGGATTTCACATAATATTGGGTGGATGAATGTTTTCCTCTATATTTTCCGTAAAATGTATTATTATTAGAATTCAAGTTTTAATATTTAGTCTTATTATGAGTTTCACAAGAAAAATATTTCACTAGGGCCTCTCCCAATTGCTAGATGTCTCCAGTTTCACGCTCCAAGTTGGGTGAGGAAACTTTCCACTGATCCGCGGTCTTCCTTTACTGCGCTGTTCTGTGGGTGTGCATTCGAAGACTTTTCGGGCCGGAGCATTGGTTTCCATGCGCTCTACGTGACCCAGGCATTTGGTCGTTGAACTTTTACCCTTCTAGCTACAGCCCGTACAGCTCATCGTTCCCTCCGTAGATCACACGAAGAACTGTTCTTTTGAAATGACCCAAGGTGTTTTCATAATCTTTTGTCAAAGCCAATGCATCTGCACCGTATAGGATTTGGTACTCAATTGCTTTCTTAGCCCAAAGAAACAGCGGTTAGCAAGAGTTATACTTCGTATGTTCTCAGCGCTGGTGTTGTTTTCTGGGTTTAGCGGAGCCTATAGGTAGACCAAGTCCTTAACTACCTCAATGTCGTTGGCGACGTTATGACCGAGGCGACGGTGTTGTAAGTCCTTTCTTGACGACAGCGTGTACTTTGTTTTGCACTTATTAACCGTTAAACCCATTTTTAATACCTCTGCCTCCATACTTACAAAAGGTCAATTAACATCACGCTGAGTTGTTCCGATTATGTCAATGTCATCAGCATATGCTAGCAATTGAACAGACTTTTGAAAGGAAGTGTCTCTAGTGTTGACGTGTGTGCTCTGCACTATTCTTTCAAGCACGATGTTAAAAAAAAATCGCATGATAGCGCATCACCTTGTCTAAAACCTTTTTTGACATCAAAAGGTTCTGTTAAGTTGTTTTCAACCTTTATCGAGCAGCGTGAATTCTCCATGTTCATCCTGGAGAAACGGACGAGTTTGACAGCGATGCCAAAACTAGACATGGCTCTATACAGATCGTCCCTGTTGATGTGGCTATAAAATTGATAAAGAGATAGTGGTTGTCGATTTGATGTTCTTGGATTTTTCCAGGATCTGCCGTAATATGAATGTTTGATCGATTGTGGGCTTTCCTGGTCTTTAACCACACTCATAAGGACATAGCGCAGTTTGTTGCCAATGAGCTTTAGACGTTCGATGTTAAGTAGACTGATTCCTCTATAATTGCTGCAGTTAAGAAGGTCTCCTCTTTTCAGAATCGGGTAAGCAATACTGAGGTTCCATTCATCGGGCATGCTTTCTTCCGACCATATCTAAAAGATAAGTTGGTCCATGCTCCAAATCAAATTTTCTCCAGCTGCTTTAAAGATCTCGGCATTCAAGCCATCTGCTCCAGCGGCTTTGTTAGACTTCAGCTTAGATATGGCAATCTTCACTTCGTCTAAGTCGGGAGGACGGGATTGTTGGCTTCGTCATCTATGTTGAATGGATTATCCTGCTTGAAAGCGAAATCGTCGCCATTATACAGTATGCAGAAGTGGCTCTTCCATATCCCCATCATTGACTGCGGTTCCACTATGATTTTTTCACTTTCGTCCTTGCAGCCTACGGTTCTAGGTCTATATACTTGTCAATTTCGTTTTACCTGTTCATAAAACTTTCGAACTTCATTCCTGCTTTTAAACCTCTCAACATCTTCGACCGCACGCTTCTCATGCCCTCTCTTTTTCCTTCTGAGAAGTCGGTGTTCCTCTCTCCTCTTCTGCTCATAGAGCTCGTGAGCAGCTCTCGTCGTCGTCGAGGTTCATAAATTTGAGGAAAAATGGCGAACAATTCCAAAATCGATATAAACATGAAATGTAGTCAATCCAATTTGAAGTTTGATAGTTGATAACTATTTGAAATCAGAAAACTTCTCATTGCTATAACAATTTTTCTAAATTAATAAAAGTCTGGATCATTCATGATTTTATCAACGCTTATATCAATTGTATAATATTGATCCTTGATTTATCAAATATCAATTGATTGCTGATGCTAAGGATGATTGTGATAGAAAATTAGCTTTTAAGATGAAAGAGTAACCGTCTTAGAAAGCCTGTTATCCAGCCGACAACAGATTTTGTAAGTCGGGCCCTTGATGATGATGAAGAAGATGTTGGCGAAGACATTTCCGCTGCAGAAAGGATTGTACCTGTTTAACCGCACCTGTACAGAACAACGTCGAAGTCGCACTTTTGAAATTCTTAATTTCTGTTTAAATGTTTACAATATCCAATTTTTGTTGTTTCCACTCTTCAATTAATCAAGTCTTCTACCTTCAAACCTTTACTGAAATACCAAAAGTACTCAAACAAAAAAATACATGTGCCATATGTTATTGCCATTTGCCTGCCTATGTGCAATCTCATTCTTGCAATCATCAATTTGCCTATGAGGTTTATATCCTGTCAGCCCACACAAAGGTCTTAAATAATAATTTTCCCCACTCATTCCATTTAAGAAGAAAAAGCAATTCGCCACACTTGAAAATCACCATCAAGGTGCCTTCAAGCCTCTCTCCCTCTCTGTAGGTCTCTAGTCCCCTCCAATTCTAAACTCTCAGTGTGTGAAGTGAACTGATGCAGTCGTAGTCGCAGTGAATAAAGTGTGTTCAAGAAATACCACTTGATTGATGGCAAGGTACTTAAGTTAAAAAGGATTATAAATGGCATTATTTAGTATCTGGCACTTCAATTGATACCCAAAGACACAGAAAAGCAGATGCACTGCACATTGCACAACCTACAACACAATCTCAATACCAATCCCACTTCCACCGGATTCATGGATTCATGCGGACACTGGGACGCGCGTGTTCATCCTAAAGGCAAAGGGAAGTCTATAGAATATAGCAGATTGCATATGGCGATAAGGTCGTCCCATAAAGTGAAGAACCTATGCGTCCGCGATGCCAGTGTGGAAATATGGACATAAACACTTATTGCCTTTCTCATATAGGTTTCTATAATATGATGCCTTCCAATTCCAACTCTCTGGTTATAGAAAGATAGACTTTTGTGTCCTCGTATCAGAAGTGTAGTAATGTTCCCTGATGTATCATTGGATGTAAAACTTGCATTCGTGCTCCGAGTCTAAGATAAGGGACTGCATCTATTCTTGGCCATCGGCAGCATTGGAATAAAACATAAGTCTTTTGCACTTAGTTTTGGTATAAAGCTGATGATGAGGCGATTTTTTGTTGTTGTTGTTTCTGTTACAAGCCAAGTCACCTTGAAATACACTACAACTGTGAAAGTCACAAAAATGGTTAAATGTCATTCGAAGAGTAGAAACAAATGATGGCACTTATTGGCACGATAGTACAGGGAATAAATATTATAAAGATCGCTTCGTGTATACAACAAAAAATCCAGAGGCCAGCACTCTTCCAGAGACAGACATTAATATAACACTATAATGTTTATTCACTGGACCCAACACCCAAGGCCGGAAATTTTAATGATTCTGTGAGACTTCCATGCGGCTGAGGGGAGTGCATGTCATTTTTCATTGGAACATTTCAAATTGGCTAAATTCATTACTGATCTGGCGAAGTCGTTTGTGGTAATTTATATCAATAAGCTGGACACAGATAAATGTAAAGGGCCATGAGAGTCAAGGAGTTTGGTCTTGACCCTAAGTTGAGAGGGTTATTTTTTGTTCATAAATATATATATGGAGATTGAATTTATTTTGTACCTAGACCTACCTACACATTATGTAGAAGCAAGCTTGATCTTGGGGCAAGTTCTATGAGGGTAACGGAAAATATATTTCAAATAGAAATGTTCTTACTGGAATAGTTACGCAATAAAGATGTCGCTGCGAATGTAATCAAAAATAATACCTCTTTAAGATTCCAACGGTTTACCACCAACTTCTGACGTGTAATATCTACTGTTTTGTATGCTTATATTACAGAATCCGATGAATGAATTGCGGATAGATTCGGAAAGATTTTTTGAGATTTTGGCAATGGCCCAAATGGAATTGCAAATTGGATTAATATATTTAAAGATTTTTCGGCGAAAAATTAAAAAATGTATCTGTGTGCATCAGTTCGAATATGAGGCACTTTTAGAATTAGGTGTGTTTAGAAATATGACACATGATTTTCAAAGAACAAGGAACAACAATAATTGTTTGTGTTTGTTTTTTCAATATCATCAAAGAATCCAAATAAGTTAATAGACTTTTCACACCAAACCCAAAACCGGGTTTTCGTCAAAATGTTTTGGAAACCCCGAAAATCGTTCACACCGTTTTTATTTGACATTTGTAAAATCTTGTATTGATGAGAAAATTTGTGAGTAAAAAGTTTTGTTCTTCTCAAATTATTTCTGAAAATAAAATGAATTTTAACCAATTCAAATTGATTTTGATTCAGAAAAAGGAAGTTGAACAAAATATGAAGATTTTGTTAAACTTTTTTTTATTATCTCAAGCCTCTATCATCAAAAAAACGTCGTTTTCTTTTGCTAATCTTGGAATTCGAAAGAAAAGAAAAGCTTTAACCGTCGACACCCTTAATTCGATAATCCTTTCCTGTTATTAAGCAAAAAATCAGCGCAGACAAGGCTGTAACACTAGTCTCGAAGAAGAGTTTCAACTGAAATTCTGGGCACGGGTGGATTGGGCTCATGGCATGAACCAACAAGAACTACAAGCTCGCTTGGCTGGAGCTATCCCCTTTGTTCACTTCAACCGGTCCGAACAATTCACTGAGGAGAATTGTCTCGAAAATATATCATAGAATCAACAACAAACAAAACTGTTACCATACAAATTCATTTTATTTAAAACATTTTCGTCTTCTTTCACAACAAATTCAATTCAAAATACTGATCTTTTGTTGGCCAAATGTGCCTTCAAAATACATATATTATATGGCCGTCCGAGCAACTTATAGGCGGAGTTGAACGATTTCGTGTAGGTCCTTAGGGCCGGAGCAGAAAAGGTCAATTCCTAGTTCCAGATTCGTACCAAATTTACACTCTTCCAAAACGATCACTGAAGCTGTTATGATGGGCTGCAATCTCTCCATGACTATCTCTTTGGCTTCTTCCTTTGAGGACTCGCGTGGCTTGTCCAAAGCACTGAGCATCTTTTTGATGTTGGCAGGCTGTTCATCAAGGGGCGATAGCCCAATGTTGTGGTTTTATTTACTGGAACAACGATTCCCACATTGTCGAGTGTTTTGGCGCAAATTTTCTTAGCGCGCTGCAACTAAGCCTCCTTAACCTTTCAAACATCAATACGAACTATGAACAATCTTCAATTTAGTAGCCAAAGTGAATT
The DNA here is from genome assembly GCF_945859685.1 of Eupeodes corollae. Lineage (NCBI taxonomy): Eukaryota > Metazoa > Arthropoda > Insecta > Diptera > Syrphidae > Eupeodes > Eupeodes corollae. Next base: position 42,111,388 of record NC_079149.1, read on the forward strand.
CCGATTCCTCGCTTACATTCACCGATGCTTTTTTTCTCGATGTTGGCAATGTTTTTTCTGTTGCCATGCAGCTCCCCCCGGTGTAGGTTTTCGGCGAAAACTGATAATTTCACGAAAACCGGGTTTTGGACTTGGTGTGAAAAGCCTATTAGTAAAGCCTTGAAAGTCCGAAGACGTTTTGAAAGCATATGTCATATACCAACACCAATATAAAACTTTCTGAACAATCAAATTGCTGAGATATGATTCACTATTTACCTTTTTCCATTTTTAATTTAAAATTTAATTACCGTTAACCGAAATAAAAAAAAACGACATTATGTCACTGCTATAAAATATCTGAAAACGCGACTAACGCTTGAAACTTGAATGTTGTGAAGTTCTAACCATGAACTTATGCTGATAACAGAATCAGATTTATGACACGAAGTAAGTTTTTAACATTTTTACTATAGTAGAAACGTCATATTTGACAAACCTCAACCTTCAGTTGATCTTACAAAAACTATCAAAAATATTTTTGTCTACAAAAATAACAAGTACATCATGAGTTGTATCTTGTACTTTAAGTAAGATTATTTATTCCTTTTCCGATTTGAAAAAGAATCGTTCAACACAAAACACGAATTAAAATTATACAGAAAACAAATAAATGAGAGAACAATAAAGATTAGCTTTCAATAGCATTAAAACACGATGAGCTGTTCTTTAACATAAGTAGACTTGACTTGATAGTAAGGGAGATTTTTCTTGGCTAACTTTCCAGTCAACTTTCCAATAAAGTTGTCAATATGCTATTTCATAACTCAAACATTAAAATGTACTCTAAACGATTGAAATAATGGGCAGGTTCAAACAACATAAGGGACTTTATTTGCAGTCAGCTGCATTCCTTGAACGTACATTTTGAGCAAGTGAAATAGTTAGTTTTACAAGTGTCATAAACTTCAAACTCAGAACTTACCTTTAGCTAACTTTCACCTTCAGCTTACCGTTCAAAAACTACCAAAAACATTATTGTCTACAAGACACTCCTCAGGCGAACTACAAGTCCATCCCAATTTGCATTTTGTATTGAAATATTACTTATTTCTTTTCCAATTTGACGAGTTACCATTTACACCAAATAATATATGAAATTTTGCGAAAAATAAATACATACATAAATCGTAGATTAATAAAGTTCAACTTTCAGTTAATTAAAAAAACATGATCGATTGTCAATCTGACATAAGTTGACTTGACTTGATAGTTGGGGAAATTTCCAACTAACTTTCCAGTCAAATTTCCAATAAAGTTGTATTAATTGGAAGGCAATTTTTTGACAGCTGGCCAATCGGATGCTAGGAACTTGCCTTACTTTCAAATCCCTTATGTCGCCTGAACCTTGCCAATATCCTATTTCATAGCTCAAACAATAAAGTGTAAGTACTTTATGCGATTAAAATAATACTTTCATAATTTCATTCATGACAAACATTTTTCTTTATATGTATTTTATTCTATCATTGAAACCGATCCGGAACAATTTTTGAATCGATATTTGACGATGTTTCTCTTTGATTAGAAATGAAATTATATACTGAACGATCGGAAATCACACAAAGAATTTTTTTTGTGAAAAAAGGGTAATTGTGAATTTGTTTTTCTCTAAAAATGTATTTTTCTATTTTCCGGACAGCTGATACTTTTATTCTCAAAAGTGAAACAAATCGTTCCACTGGTTTGTGTTCCAATTTCACACAATTCCAATGACAGATTTCTGTGACTAAAAGCTTTTCGGTGGATTTCAATCCGGAAATTTTTTTCAATGACAGACATTTTTAATGATAGCTATAAACGACCTGTCAGGAAAATTCCAATGATGCAAAATTTCAATGATGGAAACCAGTAGTAGCTATAACTGGCGCCTGATTGTTGTCACTTTCTTGCTCAAAATAAGCAACACATCTTTAATTTTATAACAATTTTGAAGTTTGTCCCAAAAATGACGAAGTCAAATTATTGGTATAAAATTCTTTCTATATTTGGATCACATACAAAAATAATTGGTATAAAAGTGGCAAATGGTCTGTCAATATTCTGTGTTATGTCAAATAATTGGTAAAAGAAACAGAAATAATTGTGTTTTGTCAATATGACCAAAGTCTTTACAGAATTGATTGATGATGAAGCAATAAAATTCAAAACTGAAAATCCAAACAAAACTAACCTTAAAACACGGAAGCATAAATCTCAATAAGATTAAAAAGACACAATCTAATCTTGAAAAAGCAATCACAAGGTCTGCGTCCACGTCTACGTCTACTACGTAAAGTCGTAGACCTTCCCAATGCGCATGTCCATCGTTAGAAAAATCTTAAATCAAGAAAATTGACGATGCTATGATTGAAATTACCTGCTAAGAGGATTACTTCATTCCATATTATGTACATATAAATAATATAGTAGAATCTCTGGAAGAGTATCCTTTCTTCTGTGTTCTGCTGAGTACAAATCACAAGAACACACAGATAGGACAAGCGATTGCATCATCTCATCGTCATCAGTACTTCTATAGAGATGCCAATTCAGTAGATTTAAATATTTCACGTTCAAGTTAAAATAAAGAAAAAAAAAACATAGTTATGGTGAATTGCAAAAGCCAATAGAAATGATTTTGGGATAAAATTGTCCACAATTACGGAGGTGATTGTGGAGATTCAGACCAACATTATTTCCTGGTTCTGACGTTGCATGATGCTGATGAACCATGATGACGCAAGTACTCTAACTCTACTCCTCCATTTGAGGATTGATCGGACATCGGTCGGTCGCATTAAATTGCCTCCATGACGATTGCCACTCACATCCTCAGTTATATAAAGATATCTATAGGTATAAGCCTGTAACATCGATTGATCTTCGAAAAAATAAGTTCGCGTCCCTATCCCAAGCTGTCATCATAGTTCTCAATAGCCTCATCTCAATGTTTGTATTCATGGTCGTCACTATATACAATGTATCTATGAACTTGAAGGAAATAGTCTTGGAAGTTCGTCGCTTCTGGACTTTTTCCCGCACCATTGTTGGTGCATTACACCGATTATATGCGGCTATATCTTGCAGGTATATAGGGATAGGTATTGTTCCAAAGTGTCTTAGGTTGGTTGAAAATATGGCCCTCTGGGGTTGTGGTAAGTCATGGAGTGTTAGGTAGAAGCACAAATATATTGTGTGAATGCTTAGGATCTAGAATTGATGGATAAGGAACGAATAGGCATTGTGAATCAACGAAGAAGGATTATATTCCAGCTAGGTTTTATACAGAACTATAATCTTCATATTAGGTATACAAAGATAATATGCATATGCATACGTATATAAAGGTTATATTTTGTCTATAGCTTTAGATTTAAAGGTTTAGGATGGACTGGACATTGACTCTTATGAGGAGTTGACGAATCCGTCGAATCATTTTTTGTTATCTAAATAATTCTATTACTATTATGTAAAATGTAATTTAAACTACATTCCAGGCTGGGATGTTACCCACAATGATAAATTTCTATTTGTGACCGTTTTTCGATGTTTCTAAGTCTTACAAAACATTGGGCAGGTTCAGGCTACATAAGGGACTTGAAAGTAAGGCAAGTTTCTGGTATATGATTGGCTAGCTGCTTAAAAATTACCTTCCAATTAATAAGTCAAGAAAAATCTTAGTAAAGTAAAGTTCTGAGTTCTTCAAGGAATGCAGATGACTGCATATTAAGTCCCTTGTGTTGTCTGAACCTACTCATTAATAACAACATTTTTTGAAAAAAAAAACAATTATTAAATCAATTTCTTTCTTTGTTTTCAAGAAACTTGAATTGTAAATTTTTAAGATTTCTTTAAACAAAATTTTCAATTCAAAAATAAAATGTTAACACCAATATTTTTAATACGTTAAGTTTTATTTTAATATATATATTTTAGTCGACTTCAATTTTTACCAATTATTTGTATAACCTTTTTTAAATTTGTATTTCTTCCAGAAAATGTCAATTTGTAATTTCTTATAAATTACTCACTAAATTAGAGAACATTTTTTGTCCAATCATTAATACTTTTCGCAGTCTATGCGATGAAAGACATTTGATGGCTAATTTTTTTAAACCTTCGGTTGGTTTTATAAGGAATTTCTAAAGATTTCCATAGAATTCTAGTACTAAACATAGCCTATTTTACTCAGTGATAATGTAGCTTTCTAATTAGAAAAGAATTATTAAAATCGGTCCAGTACTTTTTGGGTTTATTCGTTACGTACAAAAATACAAATCTTTCCTCTTTCATTCATAAGTGTAGATTAAATGCTCACAACAACGTTTTAAACAGAATCAAATAATTTTTAAACAAGTAAAAATGTATTATCGTGATATTCGATAATTTTAATAGTTTTCAGTAGTATTTTTTGCAGGTTTTTATTCTTTTTAAAGAACTGTAGTTTTTTTTTATTTTTCTGAACATTTTACCAAATGTTCATAAAGACGTTTTTTTTTATATGAAAAAAAAAATAGTTTTTAGCCAATTGTTCGTAAAGTATTTGAGTCGATAATAAACATTTGCAATTTTTGGAAGTATTTAAAACTTTCTTATTTGTCGTATTGAAAATTTTGACCTTTTTCGACGTTTCAAGGTCCCTAGAATCTAAAAAAGAACATTTTTAGGGAGATGTCTGCGCGTGCGTGTGAACCTTCTTTCGTACTAGTAACTTACAACTCTCAACTATTCCTCTGTGCGAGTACTGTTGTCAGGGATGGATGGGACCTACAGTTTTAATCCGAATCCGAACGGCTAATTTGAGAAAGCACTTTTTATGACAAGAATTACATAACAATACATTACACACCACTCAGCACATAAATGTACAGAGTAGAGAACACAGCACCTTGAGCGACTACACCTTTAAGGTGATAACAACACAAGACATTTACTCGTATACAAGACAGAACGACAGAAGAGAAAGAACACATGACAACAGCACGCGGTAGGTTTCGAGATGGTCCCCCATCTATCTACTAACCATCTATCTACTAACATGTGATGCTTGATTTCGGTGATCGATGGGAACCGAAGCTTTTTTTTTAATTCATTTTTATTAATTCAATCTTAAACCTATCTTAAAGTTAGACAAAAATTCATAAAACTAGCCTAATTAACGATAATTTACAACTAGCTTACTGGAAAAAAGGAAACTAATATCAATATCCTTTTTTATTTTTACTTAAAACTACTTAAAATTAGGTCCTTAATATAAAACCTAAAGCTTACTTAAACTACCTGTTCTACCTATAAGCTACTTAAAACTAGAACAACCACAGCAGCAAATCTAACTATCTAACATTTGTTGTTTTTTGATTTTTGCTTGTAATTATTTTTTGGGTTACCATCCCTATTCTACTTAAAACTAAACCCTAAAACTATAAAACAAGTATATAAGCCGCCCAAAGCTTAAAACCCCATTCCAACTACCCACTATCAAGTGCCGATTGAAGCCACCAAAACTGTTTCTGCTGCTTTACCCTATCAGTTCGCTTCCGTTCGGACACAGCCCTACTGTTCCGATTGTACAGGAGTCGCCCTTCCACGGTTCGTCTTCTGACGTGGTAGATTAGCGGAACTGCCAATACATCCTGTTTTGTCTCCAAGTTCTGGACATATATTTTAAGTTTCCAGTCGTCGCAATATCGCTGAATATTGTCGAAATCACGTTGCAAGGAAATTCTAATAACCTCACCCTTTCGGTCCGTTTTGTACATAATTAAATCGTCGGCGTACGCAATTGCCTTTATTAGACTACCTATAAGATCGCTGATTTAAATGCTGAAGAGAATAGGCGAATTCACCGCTCCCTGTTGAAGACCATTTTCAATTGAGAATGTTGTAGTAGAAATTACATTGCCACTTTTGACAACAAACTTTCTACCGTTAAGCGTATCATAAAGTGCATACAACAATGGTTTGCTTATGCCAAGCCTGATCAGGTTTAGGTAAAGACCCTCTAACAATCCGGTGCCAAAGGCCTTTTCCAAATCAACCAGAACAGCACCTGTGCATTGTTGTTTTGATTTATTCCATTGGATATCAGAAAGGAGCTTAGACGCAGCATGAATTGTGTCATGACCCGCCTTGAACGCGAATTGTTTATACGGAATTATTTTGTTATCCGCAACCCACTATTGTTGATCTCCTAAAAAACTTTGCTGATGCTCGGAAGAAGACTAATCGACCGAAGATTTGACGGGTTGGAGTTGTCCACAGCGGGCTTTCAATGCACTGGATAATATGCATTATTGAAGAGTTTGGTGTATATGTCAATTGCCTCCATCGATAAATGTCTTAGTACAATGTTAGATATACCATCGGCATCTACTGACGTTTTGTTTTTTATTGAGTTGAAGATGAGCAGAAGCTTAACATTCGTCACTAACAAGGGACTGGCCCCGTTTGCTCGGAGAGTATGGCATTTGCCAAGGAATCGCATGAAACCGCGGTTCTCAGATCATCATTGTGTCATATCATTTCGAAGGTAAAAGTGATTAAGTAGGGCTCTGTTTTGTAGGTCATGGTTGGGGCGAATGCAAACATTCAACTTATACACTTGCTGGAAAGCAGCTCCCACCGCCACCACTTTTTCCTTCGGACCTTCAATTCAAGGGCGGATCCAGACTTTTCATCAGGGGGGGGTCACACACTTACTATTTAATTTGGATGACTCATATGAAAGCATTCCAAGATTCCAACAGTTTTCTAAATATGCCATATTTTAGAGCTAATAGGAAATTGTTTTGAAACGTTGCTTTTTCCAAAAACAAAACGAACTTTTCTTGTTTTCATTTCTATTAATGCAAAACGCTGCAAAAATTTAAAAATTCAGAAAATGAGAGAGGATCTGATTACTCTCGTTATCAATCTGCTTACTCGTATTTTGATCTTATAAAGGCGTCAAAAAAAATTAAAAATTATAGAGACAAACAGGTTTGATTCTTGAATTCAAGAAAATAGTTGCATTTTAGTACATAAATTCTCTAAAAAAATTAGATTTAAAAAAAGTAAGGTAAGTAAACAAATAAGTTGGGAAGAAAATTTTTGTAGCAGGTACTCACAAACTACACGTTTCAATGCTTTTATATCAATAGATATGAAACTTTTATTATGTTTTTCACTTAGCCATTATTTTAACAAAAGTGTCACTTAATTTTTTTGGGACATTTATATTATTGAAATTCTGGTTTGAATCTTAGTTCTAGAGCATCCAAAGAAAAATTCACTTCAAAAGTAGATTTAATTAACTTTTAAAAATCTTTTGTATTCAACAGAAACCTAATTTTGAAAGAAACGGACGAACTTGATAATTTCTTCCAAAAAGTTAAATGTTTCCTATATTTTAAGATTTAAAAATGTACCTGCAAAATAAGTTTTTCTCAAAAATTTAAATACCATTTTATTTGTCAAAAAATCTAGATTAACCTATTTTTTTTTCGAAAGTCATTTTAAATTTTGTCTTAAGAAATTTTTTGGTATAAGCACTAAATAAAGCGCTTATAAATGTATGAACATTTTACATTAAAATTTCTTCTAAAAATGTTGTCCCTGAAATATCAGGTTTTTAGTTTAGTATTTTATTAAAAATATCAAGTTTTTAGTTTAGTATTTTATTAAAAATCAATTTCATACAAAATCATCATCAATGTGATCATTGACAAGAGCTTGCACAGGAAGAGAAGAATTTTGAAATCGTTCCATTAGTTCTTGAGAAAACTTAAAAACAAAATTAAGATTTTTTGAATGGTCACCTTCTGGAGCAATACGAAAATATGTTTTTCTTGTAGAATGAGGCCAAACAAAGAACACAAAATTTAGAGAAAGTTTTAGAAAAATCGCATGTTATTGTTATTTTTCGTATTAATAAAATGAAAACAAAAAACGCCTTAAACTAATCGGCTGAAAATCTTAATTTCAATCAACACAATTAATTGGACTGTATGGGCCAGGAAAGACAGGCAGACGAAAGCAATCGGGGTACCCACTTTTTTCGGCTTCTTTACCGTCGTAATGTCATATTTGATTGAAAACTCTAGTCTGAAATTGTTTACTTATGCAAGACTTGCTATATAGTTCTTATATGTAATCACTTCAATAATCACTATTTATGTTTGTCAAAAAAATTTAATAATAAAATTGAAGGCTAGTTTAAGGAATTCAAAGGCAACTTAATATAAAATTCATGATCACTTATTCAAGATCTTCTTAAGAATCGGAATATTTGTTCTTTTTCTTAGAAACAATTTGTATAAAATAATTTAAAGCATGACTAATGTTTTTTTTAAATTCTAAATTAAGCGAAAATTAAAATTTGAGTTGTTTTCGACCACAAACCACTCTTTGGTGCATTTCATTAAATTACTAATAAATCTATAGATGAAATCCTTACTTATACAACTTAACTGTATAAGCTTTTTGGCTCATGTGACCCCCCCTGGATCGTCAATTGGTCAAAAGTTGATGAATTTGTGCTGTGTTTTTGGAATAAGGCTGAATATCCGATTCATATTATGTTCTTGGTCCAATTTTCAGTCAAAAGTAGTACTTTTAGCAACAAAATTTAAGGAAGTTAAATATAAATGTTGTTTTCATATACACAAAATAAATGATTCAAAATATAATGGGGGTCATATCCATTAACGCAATACGATTAGTTTTAAATTGAAGGGAATTCCTACGAAAAAGCAAACAAATGATCTCCCAGGGGGGGGTCATGACCCCTACGACCCCCCTCCCCCTTGGATCCGCCATTGCTTCAATTGTGTAAAAGTCATCGTCAAAGATGGTTTATCTGTTCTCTTCAGTTCTTTGGAGTTGCATACACGGAGGTCATTATCGTTCTTTTTCCTGAATATCTTGTTGATTTTAGGGAACATACTGAAGTTCAATACACTAACCATTATGCCACGGGCACAACTAATAGTTAACATACTCTGCAAAAACAGCAACAATCTTTTGTCCGCTTGAGACAAAATTGCGGACAATGTCCATGTACGCGTCCAGGTAAGGAAATGTCCACTTTAGGGAATATATGTATAACGTATGGAATTCCAATTCAAGATCTACTGTCGGGAGAAATTGTCCGGTTAGTTACTAGGTCTCACACTTTAATCATAAACTATAACGACTAGTTAGCTTTTAAAAACAAAATTTAAGTTTTGAAATTCTGAAATTTTGCATGCAATTCAAGCCATTTCTTCATAATACTCAATAAAATTTTAAACCCGACAAAGTCAATTGAAGTTGGCTTGAAATTACGAACTCTTCATCTTTGAATTTTTAAAATCAATATTATTTACACATGGACAAAACTTTTATAAATCCACAAAACCCTCTCCCCCTTCCAAAACAAGTTCTTACAACCGCTTCTGTGCCGAGTTCATATGCATAAAGAGAAGGACGTTTGATGGCCAAGGCTTATATGAAGTAATACTCCATTTAGAGCTTTAGCAGTTTTCGTTAGACAAATTAACATTTCACCTTTTTATGGAAACGAAAGGAGTTGAATTCCTCTTCCAAACATGTACATATGTATGTTATATAAGTTTGGTTTTTAACACTTCGACTCCATCCATTTTCTGGTTTAAATAAATTGCAGGCAATTATTGTGATTTATAATGGAAACATTATTCTACTTGTTTCCTATAAGAAATAATGACTGCATGTCGTTTGGTTTGGATATTGATGTATGAAGAACAATCGATTAAGAAACTGTTTTTTAAGACATTCTTCTTAGAATTAAACACAATTAAGTGGCGCGAGTCGAATGTTTTGGCGAATTAAAAATTTGGTGGTATTACCAATGGCAAACTCCGTAGTTCGTCTCTGAAAACAAAACTTCTAACATTAAAAACTGAAAATGAAATGTCATTCATTGTCATAAATATTTATAAAGTCAGATTGAAGAATATTGTTTTTTGTGCAAAAAAGTAAATAAAAATAAAGATGATTAGCAGCGTTGATTTGTTTTTCGAGGATGAAAAAGAAGATGTAACAAATAAAGAAGAAAAAATCATGATCTGCAGATTGAGGAGAAGTTTAAGAGATGCTTCCAACCCACTGGAGTCCCCGTTTGTTTTTGGAAGAGTTTGACTCTTTCATCCACAAACTTTCCACTGCTTCTACGCCATTCGTTGATTTTTGTTGACTTGGCTGATGTCATTGCCATGGGAGCATCTTCAACTTTAATGTCTGCATCATTTGAGTCGAGTTGTTCCACTGTTGCAGTTGAATTTGTTTCTGCTGTAAACTAAGCAAATTGTCAACTGCCGGTTCCAAAGGGGACAAAGACAACTGCCGAAAAGGTCCTCCTCCTGTTCCGACTACATCCTTTTTATTTGTCGCGATTTTCTTCTTCAGTTTTAATATATAGTCCAGCCAAACCTATGAAATTTAATTTTTTTAAACCGTTTTGTAATATTCTTTGGTACGTAATTTGTTCTTACATTTGTCGATTTTCACACTTTTTTTTATGTCGCAACAAAAAAATCTAGACAACTACTTCGCATTCAAAAAAACTGTGATTTTTTCAAAGTCACCAAGAATTAAAGTTCGACCGCTTCAGACAGTTGAAGGCGAGCATTCGCCAATTTTAATAAATCGACATCCCAATTCGCCAAATTTTTGAAGTTTAAGGCGAACGTCAACTTGATGAATCGCAAACAATAATGCGAAAAAGTCACATTCACTTATTTTTTTAGGCAAATCGCGAGTGATAATACGGCCCTAAGTTTAAGAGAGTGATATGAAGAGCAACAAATTCAGGAATAGATTAATACGGTATATGAGAGGTGGAGTTTATTTTTATATTTCCTAAGGAAGGCGTTTTTCTGAGTATCTATCTACAGAACACCAAAGATATGAATGCAAATTTGTAAATTGTTTATATTCGCATGAATTAAAACTTTTTTCCCTTTCAAATAAAAGAAAATTCATCGGTTTCATAAATGTTATTTTAATAAATAAACGATGCGACGATTTCTTTTAATAGAAATTATTTCGAATAAAAATACAAATTAAATGTAAAAACTACACGAATCAAGCATAATAAATCAATAGAGAAAAAATACACAAAAAATGTTTATATTTTTTCTCATAAACAAAAAAAAAAACAATAACTGTTTTAGTTATACGAATGCATTTCAAATAATTTTTTAATGCTTTCAATTGTGAGTTCCGTGGAATTGTTTGATTTGTCTTTTGTCATGGAATTATAGATGTTTTCCTCAATTGTATTTTTAACAACAAATCGATGAACAAATGTTGGCCTAAAAAAGTGTTTAAACAAGTTAATAAGATGAAACATAAATATCTATTTTTCATTTACTTAGTCTGGCCAATACGATGTATCCGACCGATAGCCTGAAGTTCTTCGCCAGGATTTAACAATGGCTCAACCAGGAACACATGAGTGGCTTCAGTCAGATTAAGACCTTGTGAGTTCTTTTTAAGCGACATTAATAAACACGTAAAACCCAGTATTTCATTCTAAACAAATATTTAAAAAAAATATATATATTTTTCTTTTTTTAAAGAAGATAATTAAATTAAAAAATAAAAACCTTAAATTTTTCGACGCATTGTGGTGTATTATTTATTATTAATCTAATTCCATTTTCGTTTAGAGCTTCACTGATGACTTTCAATATTTGTTGCCAATGAGAAAATATTATAATTTTTACGTTTTTATCTTCATTTTTAAGTTTTATGACTTCTTGAACAATTGTTTGAATTTTGGTTGAATAGTCTCCTTTAATATCGATACCATCTTTGTTTGTTTGCTTACGAGTTACAAAATAAACACTTAAAGATAAAATTAATAGAAATTAATTAAAAATATTATTTGTGTAATTTTTTCTTACTATAAATCTTACTTTGTATATTTTTGATGATATCTACAAATCGAACAAGTTAATTTATTAGTTTTGTTATTTAGCTGGGATATAGTTTTAAGACAAAAGAAACACAAATGATGACCGCATTCTAGGACAACGTACTGTAAAGATTGTTAAAAGTTTAAAATTAAGTAATTTTGTTAATATAAATATAGAAACTCTGCATGTACCTTCGCTGGATCTTCTGCATGACATATGGGACATGGTCCTGGATCAGTATCTTTTTCTAAATGGTGGATGTATTTTAGGCGAGCATATTTGACTACAAATTCTTTTTGTGCATCATCAAAATTTATTTTGGATTCAGCAAGAACGTCTTCGATCTGTTGAAAGAATAAATTTCGATGTCAGCTGTATATTGTTTTGATAGAAAAAAAATAATCCAAATTTGGATTAAATGAAAAAAAAGACACATCATTTTATTAACATTCCCAAAACTTAGGGAGAAGTAAAGTACAATGCTATGCGGACTCTCACCCTTGGAGTTCAAATCAAGAAACTGGTCCTTTAGGTTGAAGGGGCGTCATGGTGACTTGCCCACTTTACTGATACAGAAGGATTTTATGTTAACAACTCACGCAAATGATTTAAGGACAAAGAACTTTGGATGTGCACCTCGAATGTTTGGTCCCTTAGTAGATCTAGTGCGGCCAAAAAATTAACGAAGGTTGCTATAAAGCAAATATTACCACATGTCTCCAGCCAGCTCGGTCCCTAGCTAGCTGTCTCCAATTTCGCGCGCTAAGTTGGTTGAGGTCTTCACCACCAGCGTGCGCCACGTGAGTCGCGGTCTTTCTCTATTGCGCCGTCCCTCGGGATTGGATTCGAAGACCTTCCGGGCTGGAGCGTTGATGTCCATTCGCTCTACATGACCTAGCCTAGACATACATTCTGTTAACTAGGTCAGTGTCGCTGTAAAGCCCATACAGTTCGTCGTTATATCTTCAACTCCATTCTCCATCTATGCGGACGGGACCAAAAATCACCCGAAGAATTTTTCTCTCGAAGCATCCTTAAACGTTCTCATGTTTCTTTGACAGGGTCCAGGCCTCAGCGCCATAAATGAGAACCGGGACCAAAAATCACTCGAAGAATTTTTCTCTCGAAGCATCCTAAGACGTTCTCATCTTTCTTTGTCAGGGTCCAGGCCTCAGCTATGTAAATGAGAACCGGGATGATGAGTGTCTTATAGATGGTGATTTTAGATGCTCGAGAGAGGACTTTACTTCTCAATTCCTTCTAATTCCAAAGAAGCAGCGAGTTGCAAGAGTTATTTTTCGTTTGATTTCAGCGCTGGTGTCGTTGTCTGTGTTTATAGCGGTGCCTAGGTAGACAAAGTCCTTAACTACCTCAAAGTTATAGCTGTCCATTGTGACGTTTTGTCCAAGACGTTGTTGTTCAATGTCCTTTTTTCATGACAGCATATACTTGGTCTTGCCCTCATTGACCACTAAACCCATCTTCTTCGCTTCCGCAGCAATGATCAAAAACGCTCCACTGACATCACGGTTTGATCTTCCACTTATGTCAATATCATCAGCGTATCTGAGTAATTGGATGGACCTTTGGAAGATTGTGCCTCTAGTTTTGACGATTGAGTTTTGCATTATTCCTTCCAGAACGATGTTGAAGAAGTCGCATGCCAGTGCATCGCCTTGTCTAAAACCTTTTTTGGCATTCTCCATCGTCATTCTGCACAAGCGAATAATTTTGACAAGGATATCAAAACTAGGCATTGCTCTGTAGAGCTCTTCCCTATGGGTGCTGTCATACGCGGCTTTAAAATCGATAAAGAGATGGTGGGTATCGATTTAAAGCTCCTGGGTTTTTTCCAAGATCTGCCGTAGTGTTAATATTTGGTCGATATTGGACTTTCCTGGTCTGAAGCCACACTGATAAGGACCTATCAGGTTATCGACGAACTATACTGATATTCCACTCATCAGGCATACTTTCTTCCGACCATATTCTGCAAATGAGTTGGTGCATGCTCCCTACCAAGTAGTCGCCTACAGCTTTGAATAGTTCGGCAGCGATGCCGTCAGCCCCAGCAGCTTTGATTGACTTCAGTTTACATATAGCTATCTTAACTTCGTCGAGGTCGGATAGGTGGAATTGTTGATCTGCGTCGCCTGGGTGGATTGGTTCTATCTCCCTTTTAGCGGAATTCGGTTTGTCATCGCCGTTGTATAATTTGGAGTAGTGGCATTTCCATATTTTCAACATAGACTGCGGTTCTACTACGATGTTCCCCTGGTCGTCTTTATAGACTTCGGTTCATGGCTGGTACCCTTGAGAAGTTTTTCTTACCTTTTGGTAAAATTTACGAACCTTATTCCTGTTGTGACATCCCTCTATCGTCTAGATCGCGCGCTTCGCGTGCTCTCTTTTTTTTCAACTAAGTAGCCGGTGTTCCTCTCTCCTCTTCTGCTCGTAGAGCTTGCGAGCAGCTATGGTCCTTCTGTGTAACGCCGTTTTGTATGCCTATTGTTTCGCTGCGTGCGCTTGCCGGCATTCGTCGTCAAACCAGGCGTTTAGCTATTGTGACCGTGTGAAAACTAGCACTTCAGAAGCGGCATCTCTGATGGCTACAAGGCAATGTTGAAACTGGTTTTCAATGCTTAATGCAGGCAGCATAGGACTTCTTAAGAGGTTACTAGAGACTGGATCAGAAGTTTCTTGTGTCTCTTGCGATTGTAGCCGGCTAACGTCGAAGCTTTTAACAGTACTTCTTTGCTTGGCTTGGACCGGGTAATCCGTACCCGTACCTTGGCTACAACGAGGTAGTGATCCGAGTGAATGTTGGCCCCTCGGAAAGTTCGGATATCCTGTATACATGCAATGCGTTGGGCCGCACAAAAAGATAATGAAAAACTGCGATGTATATTCTGGTGGCTGCTATCGAGAAAACCAACAACGGCTATTTATGTACATGCGGTTTTGTTATGAGTGTTAGGCAACAAGTGTTGAGCTATAAATAGATTTCTCAACAAGTGCCTAGAACATGCTCCCATATTATCAGATTACACATCACAAAAAAAATGGAAAATCATCCCTATATGGAAAAAAGTGTACCTACGTTGAACAGTTCTCTCTTCTAAGGCAAATCATGTTTGACATTTCTTCAATAGTAAAATGTAATTAATAATGTAATATGCTTGAACGCCAAATATTCTTTTTTATAAAAAAAAGCAATATTCCGACACGTGTTGATCATCACAGAAGTGATTCCGGGTAGCATGACGATATCATCCTCACAAAGGAACGCTTTAATCTTAGTATTCGAATATTTTACACCTTCTGGTAATGCATCGAATGTTCTTAATAAAAAGTGTGAATAAGCTTGGCATAAGTTCATATCCCTGTCTCACACCTGTTTATTTCCAATATATTTTTACCAACCCAGATGGTTAGTCTGGTTTCTATATACAAACTCGAAGGACTCATTCGAACTTTAATGACACTCCGGGTTCAAATAATTTATATATTAACTCATTTCGGTACCTATATCAATGTCACTTTAAAATCAACAAAAAAAAAGTAGTTTTGTATTCCTGTACAAGAATAAGTCAGCTTTACTCCTGCTGCCTTTTTTATATATTTGGACAATTCTAGAACCTTTACTTCGTTGTAGTATAATTCCATGTTTGAATATTTGGTTAAAAGCATTTGCAAGATTTCTTATAAGTTGGTCTGCTTTTCTATATATTTACAGCTGTGTGAATCTTCCTCTTTTGATATGGCCATATCAAGAAACCTGACATTAAAGCCCATTGGGCGTATTGAAACGTATAAGGGCTTATGAATATTGCGTTCATCAGTTTATTAAAATGAGTATGTAAACGTAACGTTTGGATCCAAGCTGCGACTTCTTCGCAAAGTTTAATATTATTTGCTATTAAAATTGTTGCTCACACAGAACACCGAATAAACCATTTAAATGACATTCCTCTTGCACAATGTTATTGTTATTTTTTGAATTATTTAGAAAGAAAAAATGAAAATATAAAATTATGAACATACCTCATAATCATAGACGTTAAAATGTGTTTTCTCTTCATCGTCCTTCGCTAGCGATATTCTCATCTTACACATGGCCAATTCATCATACGCCTTAACGGTGTACTCTATTTCAATCCAAAGTTTGACAAGTTCCTGCAAAGAATGGACCAAGAACAAAACACCACATTAGTTTTAGAAACCTTGGTATATGTATTTTATTTATGAAACCTACTTTGTACTCTGTTTTCATTAAAGCAATGACCTCAAGCTGGGATTCGCAATCTTTGACAAAGCCTCTAAGATTTATGTTCTGTTTAACAGCCGACAAAATACCTAGAAAAACAATAATTTATTTTGTTAGGTTATTTGTGTTTTTCGGCGAAGAGGTGCGGTTTTACTTTTCACAACAGTTTCCTGCATTGTTGGATTCCATGTTCCTTCAGCGATACTTGTTTTCTCATCAATGCACTTATCAAATATCAAACACTCATAATTTTTCATTAATTTATCTGCTTCACACAATTGACAGAGGATTTTCTTTTTCGTTTTCTTAACTTCTTGTCCATTTTCTTTCTAAAATCAAAAATTTAACATTTAAAATCATGTTTCCACTTTTGAGTCTCCTCTCTTATACCTTTCGAATATGACAGTCGTATGCACTTTTAACAAAATCATTTATCATTCGCCATTTACCAACCGGAACAAACATCCTTGGACGGACATTTTGAAGAAAGAATTCAAACGATTGGAATTTTTTTGATAGATCCTTTCGAATTTTAATGATTTTTGTGTACCAAATTTCAAGTACCATCAGAACTGTATTGATCATTCGAAATCTTGAAATAGGAATAGAGAGCTTAAAAAACAACATTAAAATGCTAGGCAAGGATATACGAGTACCTTTCATATAAACTGCTGCTGTGTAAAACAAAAACTTCATCATTTATTTTAATAACCAATTGTTCATCAAGATTTCTATTTTTAAATTCTTTTAAAACACTTTCCCATACTTTACATGAAAGTGTTAGATTTTTTTCATTCAATGCTTCAACTGATGACGCATAGGCTATTTCTGCAGCTTGAAGATTCGAAGCATAAGGTTTTAGATACTTCCATTCGAGGGCATTGAATTGTTCTTCATATTCAGTTATGATTGGTGTGTCCTCGGAATTGATCATACGATAGGCTTGAATTGCATTATGAAGAGCATGAATTTGGAGAAGACTATCCACACTGGAATTGGTTATTTTATGTAGAAAAAGAAAACAAATTTAAATGGAAGGTGGACAAACGAAAGAAATACCTTATGGGATCGGTATATTTTTTAGCAAGATCCAGAACACGTTCGTAGTAATCGATGGCAGCTTTGTAGTCCCCCTTGAGAAATTTAAGAGCCGCCATACCTTAAGAAAATGTATACATAAAATATTTTGAAACATTTCGATAATTCAATTATATTTTTATTTGGTTAATTTCTGGATCCATAGAACGCTGGAAGACCGAAATAATAGAATTTGGAGGATTTAATATTTTGCTTAGATTAAGATAGAGGTAGAGATGAAAGACACAAGTAACCTTTGCTAGGTGAACAGATGTGTGCTAGAGGGTGCCGTTTTTATACCATACATTTGTTTGAGCTTTGAATGAGAGAATAAGATTTGGTAGAAAGACCTCTAGGGCTTTCTTCGCATACACGAAAGGAATCAGGTGTTTGATTTTTATTTCGGAAAGCTTATTATCGTTTAGGAATGTCTTACCCAAATAAAATATTATACTGGCCATTTCATTACGGCAAATTAATAAATTTACGAATGAAGAACTTCTTTTGTTCACTAAGAGGCTACGGACAGTTAAAAATAAAATCGTACACATTTTTCAACTGATAGAAACCGATTGAACCACGACGAATATTAAAACGGGGGAAAAGGAAACCGGAGTTGGGTGAAGCATTACACATTCTTGAATCTTGATGTAGTGCTAAAACGAGATGTTCTTGCAATCGCCCTTCAAGTGTAAGTATTATCATCAATCAATTGTTGCAACTGACAACATTTTTGATAAAAATATTGTTAAAACAACGAAAGAGAGAGCGACGGTAATCAAGCAATGTACAAATATTGATTTTAATTATATTGTTTATCATTTTCAATACTGTTAAAAATGACTTAAGCATTTCATAGCGACACATTCCCCAACATGATAGTTATTCTCCAGTTGTGAATGGATAAAGCCTGAAAGGTTTTTTCCCCCAATGAATGATTTCTAAAGAACAAACTTTCTAATAACAGATTTTATTTTGAAAATTCCGCTATTTGGGCAGCTATCACTTTTGAAGCGATCATCTTTTGTTAAGTAAAACAACGTTATTACTAAAAATGGAACGACTGAAATTTGTAAGAATTGACTTCAAAAGAAAAATCGGGTAAATTGTCCAATAAATGAGAACCGGGATGATAAGTGTCCTATAGATGGTGATGGAGAAGCAGTAATTTGCAAGAGTTATTCTTTGTTTTATTTCGGCGCTGGTGTCGTTGTCTGTGTAATTAGCGGTGCCTAGGTAGACAAAGTCCTTAACAACCTCAAAGTTATAGCTGTCCATGGCGACGTTTTGTCCAAGACGTCATTGTTCAATGTCCTTTTTTGATAACAGCATATACTTGGTCTTGCCCTCATTTACCACTAAACCCATCTTCTTCGCTTCCATCGCAATGCTCAAAAACGCTCCACTGACATCACGCTTTGATCTTCCAATTATGTCAATATCATCTGCGTATCCGAGAGTAGACAGGGATGCCAAAACTAGACATTGCTCTGTAGAGCTCTTCCCTATAGACGCTGTCATATACGGATTTAAAATCGATAAAAAGATGGTGGGCATCGGTTTGAAGTTCCTGGGTTTTTTTCAAGAGCTGCCGTAATGTGAATATTTGGTTGATAGTGGACTTTCCTGGTCTGAAGCCACACTGGTAAGGACCAATCAGGTTTACGTTGTTTACGAATGGCTTCAGACGTGCACATAATACGGAAAAGAGGATCTTATATGCAATGTTAAGGAGACTGAGACTTCTGTAGTTGGCGCAATTGAGAGGGTCTCCTTATGTATCAGGCACACTATGCTGAGATTCCACTTATCGGACATGCTTTCTTACGACCATATTTTGCAGATGAGTTGGTGCAACCTCCCTACCAAGTCATCGCCTGCTGCTTTGAATAGCTTGGCAGCGATGACGTCAGCCCCAGCTTTGTTTGACTTCAGTTTAGATAAAGCTTTCTTCCTTCGTCGAGGTCGGGTAGGCGGAATTGTTGATATACGTCGGCGGCGCCTTGGTTGAGTGGTTCTATATCCCTTACAGTGGAATTCGGTTCGTCATCGTCGTTATACAATTTGGAGAAGTGGTCTTTCCATATTCTCAACATAGACTGCGGTTCTACTACGATGTTGCCCTGATCGTCCTTGCAGGCTTCGGTTCATGGCTGGTCACCTTGGGAGGTTTTTTTTACCTTTTGGTAAAACTTTCGAACCTCATTCCTGTTGTGACATCCCTATATCTCCTCGATAGCGAGCTTCTCGTGCTCTCTTTTTTTCTATCTAAGAAGCCAGTGTTCCTCTCTCCTCTTCTGCTCGTTAAACTCGCGAGCAGCTCTGGTTCATCTGTGCTGCGTCGTTTTGTATGCCTGTTGTTTTGCTGTGTGCGCTTGCCGGCATTCGTCGTCAAACCAGGGGTCTCGCTGTGGTGGCCGTGTGAAACCCAGCACTTCAGAGGCGGTATTTCTGCTGGCTGCAAGGCAATCTTGCCACTGGTTTTCAATGCTTAATGCAGGCAGCATAGGACTTCTTAAGAGGTTACTAGAGAATCGATCGGAAAATGACATGGCAATCTCTTGCGATTGTAGACGTCTTACTTCGAAACTTCTCACAGTACTTCCTTCCTTTGGCTTGGATCGGGATAACCGTAGCCATACCTTGGCTACAACGAGGTAGTGGTCTGAGTCAGTGTTGACCCCTCGGAATGTTTCGACATCCTATATACTGGAGAAGTGTCGTGCGTCGATCGCAATGTGGTTGACGGTTGATTGATCAGGAGATTTCCATGTCCCCTTGTGGATATTGAGATATGTAAACTGCGTACTAGCTACCAGAACGTTTCGCCCCGCAGCGAAATCGACTAGCCTGAATCCGTTTTCGGAGGTGGTGTCGGTGGCTGTATCTCCCGATTATGCCACCAAAGATGTCTTCTCTTCGTAGCTTGGCGATAAAATCTCCTAAGACAATTTTAATGTCATAGCCAGGGCACAATACTCATATGTCTTGTCCAAGAGCTCGAAGAATATGTCTTTGGTGTCTTCATCTTTCTCCTCTGTTGGGGCATGCGCGCATATTAGGTTTATGTTGGCGAATTTAGACTTGATGCGGATTGTCCCGACGTATCACGACAAAGGTCAAGTCAGTGATATTAATAATTGAGATTTTGAGCGATGCTCAAGAAGAATTTTGAATATCGCTGCTGTAGACCGTAGTATTGAAGATTTGTAAGGAATGCATTGCACAATCGACATTATACCCTTTGGCTTAAAGCTTTCAAAACACAGTCATATATTGGGCATTGAAATGCATCAAAGTGATACGGATTTTCATCGAAAAATCTTTTTCAATTTTCGGTGATGAGACACTACATTAATAAGCAAAACTGTGGCATTTGGGTTTAGAAAAATCCAAGAATGATTTTTGAAGAGCCTCTTCCTCCACGACTTGTTACTTTTTGGTATGGTTTTAGAAGTGGGTTCCGCTTTAATGACAGAAGAAAGCATTGAGATTTTAAAGCTTAAATTAAAGTTAATAATTCTTAATTGGACAATACTGTCAATATCTAAATTTCAAGAGGAAGAGTGTGATACAAGAAATGAATATGAAGAAGTTCGCTTTTTTTAGAAACACGTCTTACAAATGCTTTTTCCCTCCATTTAGAGTAGGAACAATAGAAGGGATAATATCCGGGCCATCATTTAGTACTCGCATGATACTATATAGCCATGGCACTATCTGGCAGTGTCGAATTTAATAGAAAACTATGCTGAAAGCAATTTGGGTTTATCTAACGACAATGCAGTGATCTTAACTTATTCACATCGAAGTTA
This sequence comes from Eupeodes corollae, assembly GCF_945859685.1. Lineage (NCBI taxonomy): Eukaryota > Metazoa > Arthropoda > Insecta > Diptera > Syrphidae > Eupeodes > Eupeodes corollae. The sequence continues at coordinate 42,132,486 of NC_079149.1, forward strand.
AACTTAAAGATTAAGAGCGTAATATTTTCATATGAGCAGATAACCTAGCATACAGTTAATGTGTGTTTGTGTTTTTGTTCTTTAAGTTTATGACCATTTCATTTTAATTCAATTCGTTTACCATTGTAAATTGATGCCATTGATCGCAACTGATTTTTACATTCAGTTTCATTTGTTGTCTTCATATGATCCAAAAGTTCTTGAGGCTGTAGAAACTTTTTCACAACAGTTTCTGATTTAAATGATTTGAAACACAACACCGGAATTGAGCAATCTTGACGTAGCTTCAACATTGGTTGTAATATCTGAAAAGAAAACAAAAACAAATCATTTTAAAGACAAAATTTAAAAAGAATGTACTCTTCCTAACTTTATTTAAAACTTTGGTAGCGACTCCTTTGAGATCCGAATGACCCTTGATTTTGTTATAGAATGCATTTAAGCAATCGGCATGCTCATCTGAATAAAACAATTTCTCAATATTGTTTAATTCAATAAAGTGCAGAATCTCGCTTTGAGGTGGTATTCCGAGTTCCTGGTCGACGTCTGCCTTGCTTGTTCGCCACATGACCTTTTGCAGAGTTCTTATCAGTTTCTCACATCGATCATCATTAAATTCAGCTGCTAATTGCGTCCAAGTATCAACAGCCTCCTTAAAGCCAATAAAATCCAGGAGACTCATAAGATCGTCCAGAGAGCTTTGAATAGGAGTTCCTGTCACTGCCCAACGATTTATTGCTTTCAAACGAAATCAACCAAGAGCATAGACTGTTTTTATTCAAAAAAAGAAAAGCTTAAAAATTACCTGGCAACTGTTTGACAACCAACGCAGCTTTTGATTTTGTAGACTCCATCTGGGCTTCATCCAGACACACACGCCACCAATCGACAAGCAGCAATGGTGAATTCACCCGCAACTTTCGCCGAGGCCTTCGGAAACTCATCTTCGTTTCGTTTGCTGCAGTAAAGTGAATTTCACTTCGAAGGCAAGTATAATCGGTCAGAACGATGTCGTAGCTTGCAAGCTCCCTGGGACTGATCTTCTGCTTGGAAACACCCTCGTAAAGGCAAACCCTGAGGGGTGGATTTGTGTGTTTATTGATTTCGGACAGCCACTGCAGTTTAATCGTTTGCGGAGAGACGATAACAGTGGCACATGAGGGAACTACAACGCCTTTCATTTCCCAGCATTTTGGGCAAATGTAACCTTCCTCCTTGCAAAGGGGAAAATCAATGTAAGAGCGAATACATTGCTTGTGTTGATAGAGGAAGCAATTTGTGCATTGTTCGATGTCAGTCTGGTTCGTTGAGGTACAAACACAATGAAACTTAATTTCTTGGCTTTCCTCAAGACGTATTCTCTTTTTCGCTGGCTCCACACTGTGTGACCTTGAACTGAGAGTCCTTGGATTCAAGAGTATCAAAGATATGATTTCCACAGTCTTCCCAAGACCCATCTCTTCAGCTAGAATACCCCCTAGAGGAATGTCAAAGTCTTCTGCTTTCACCACACTAAGTTCAAGAGTCAACAAATTTACATAGTATTCGCATCCCTCGGTTGAGATTAACTTTTCATAAAACTTTTGGAACTTTTCTGATTTCAATTCTCGGCGAAGCAACCATTTTATTGTTTTTTCTTGGTAGCTTCTAAGTCTGGGCTGCAGACGATCATTTCTGGCGAGTCCAACTTTTTTGTCCGTATTGTTCGAAGCCTCTGCCAGATGGGCAGTTCTGAGTAGACCATAGAGTTTAGTTGTAACTTCGTGTATTTTTGTCGTTCGTTTCCTGTTTGAAGCAGGAGTTTCAACAGCACGCGTTTGGGCAATGGATTGGAAGGACGGAAAGCATATTGAGAGGACCTTTACTCGAGATGCTCGGTTTCTACCCGGCTGCCGGGTTCCATCGTGGAATATTGTCAGGTACTCCGCATCGTCACATTTTAGTGCGACTAAACAGAAATCACGATGTTTGGAAATATCTGAAAGGATAATGAAAGTATAGAATTATTATTTGTTCCTGGGGGAAATAACTTAATGAATCCTCCTTACCAACTGTGTAAGTTGGGTCCCAGGTTATAAGAGGTTCGTAGAGTTTGCCATTATGAGTAATTGTAACTGAATTGTCGTCGGTTTCTTGATTTGTTTTCAAAACTGCGATTTTGGATAAACATTTCACGGACATCGTTATAAAGAAACAGAAATAATAAACAAAAATTCAATTCAAATTGACATTTAATGGAACTGTTTGATTTAAAATTTGAAAGTGAGAAAATGCGCAGCGCGAAAATTATATTTTGCGCTTGGGATGTGTTGAGAGATAATGCAAAATATGATTCCCCTTTAACACGACGAAAGTAGTAGGATGTTTTGATGAATTATTCTTTTGCAAGTTGTTTAAAAAATTGCTTGTAATTTCAACATTAAGAAGAAAAACTTCATTAAGGAAGTAATTGATAAAATTGAGAGTAAAGGCATACAAAATCGGTTCACAGTGGCTTGACTTGTACGTAGAACTCTCATGCCAGAGGTCTTGAATTCAACACTTGCCTATTTCACTGGTACTGCCTTTCGTGAGGAGTTGACATTTATAATCTAAAAGTAATTCTTGTCATGAAAAGTACTACTTAAGTCACTAGACAATACTTCCCAACAGACTGTTACACCACCCAATTTTTTCATTTAATTTTTACCTCACACATTTCATATCAACCAGTTTCACAATTGTGTGTTAAAACTGAACTTAAATCGTTTATCTTGTCGATTTCAGTGAGCCAATTGAAGTATATTAGAATTCACTAGAACATCTCTAAACAGGTTAATAGCAAGTGAAGTAAGGCACGTGGGTAACAGTAGCAAGATACATTTCTACTTTGCATGGACACCACCAAGAAATGGTTGCAGAATTGTAAAACTGGACAAACATAACCGATCCATTTAAATCTGGGGTGGAATCAGCTAAGATGATAGTTGACTATCATTTTTTTGATAGTCAAACTGACTATCACTTTCATTCCGTCTGTGTAAGATGATTTAACTCAATTCAATTCGGTTGAGCAATTTCAGATTCGAAATGTCGAAATTAGTTGTTGCCTTGGTGAAATTTTAAATTGAAACTTAGAAAATATCTAAATAAATAAAAAAATAAATAAATTAGGTGGCGCAACAGTTCATGAAGAACCAGGGCGAGAAATGTTGTCAGGGAAATATCTAAATACAAGTTTCAAATTGGCTGATTTTGAATAAAATTCTTACTCTTCTTCCTTTTTTCGAATGTCGTAAGCTTTGTCGGCCAAAGGAATGTGTTTCTTTAAAGAAACAAAGTGAACTAAGAAAATGTTCCAGTCATTTGTTTAAGCGTCTGGTAGCTCTATTCGGAATAAACATATTTGTTCGAAAACGACTATCACATTTTTTTGTGACAGCTTTTTAGGTATCAATTTGACTATCACCTTATGCAGATCAAATTCAATCATTTTGATTGTCATTTATCAATAATCAATTTAAAAAAGGCTTTTATAAATTAAATGGAATATTATCAGCCATTTGTTCAAAAAATATCTTAAAATTACGAAACTTGCAAGCAAAAAATGATGGCCAAAAATATTAACCCAAAATAAGAAAAGTTGGTAGCTGACCCAGAAATAACCAACAAAAGCGAAAGAGAAATTAAGTATTTGCTATCGTATGGTTGGTTCGTTGTTTCCCCACATACGACAGAGCCAATCCTTGGCTCGTTGGCTCGGGCTCGGCTCGTGGATTTTTGACTTGCTGAAAATCCAAACCGAGGTACTTCAGTTTCCTCACACACGACCGATTTTGGATCGGTTTGGGTCCATTCGGATCTTTGGCTCTGTCGTGTAAGGCCAGCTTAAGAACAATATGTTTAACCATTTTTCTATAAGGTTTAGATTTTTTTAATTTAAAAACTACTTTTACTTTTATTTTGATGATGGTGATTGCATCAGAAAAAATAGTCGATCGCATTTTAAAGTTTTTTCACACCAAAATAATGTTTTGAACTTTGCTTTTCTAAAAACTAAACTAAGTGCAGATTTTTATATACGTCAAACGTTGCAAGTGAACTTGTGAACCGTGTACTGTCTGAATAAAAATCTGAAATAAAATTTGTTGTGTAAGAACTCTTGTACGACAATTCACTACTGATCCCATTTCACCTGTGTGATCAAGCATGTTCGCTGAATTTATAAATAGTACCTAATATCATCCATTCAAATTTTAGATAATTAATACAAAAATGGAAACGTCTAATATATGTAAATTGTTGTGCCATGGAATACGAATTATATAATCCATGACTAAAGTGTCTCTTTCGAAAATAGTGAAACTATTTTCAAGAAGTCAGTGATGTGAAGAATAAAAATCGTGTGCGTCGCTGAAGAACAACTAAACATAATATGTATTGCTTCGCTGTATTCTGAACTTTTGAAGGAAGCTCAGATTTTAGTTTGGAAAGAGGATAGGGTCTGAAAGTGTTTAAAGCTCTGTTAATGTAAGAACTCAAATCAGTCATTCAAAACCAACATCGTATATAAACTAACTTATTGGATCTTAAAATTCATCAAAAATAGTCAGACTTTCATTAAAAACCTTCTTCAAATATGAAATATGTCTCCTTAATCAACGTGTCTTTTTTGTGTTTTTGGGCCTTGTGATGAATGAAACTATTGCTGTAAATTTAGCAGTGTATTCCTTTTTATGTTAAATATTTATTTTACGTAGATATTTTTAAAGCTCTTTTATTAATTAAATAAAAAACACTTTAAGGCTTTGCGATACATTACAATTAAAGATAATATAGCCCCAAAACTACAGATGGAGGTTCTTTCCTTGGACAAAGAAAGATATGTCTTCCTAAATTAGTAATATTATCGTTTTTAACAATAATTTTTTTATCTTATCACATTTTTTGTTTTACTTACTTTAATAACCTGAGTATCCTCCATTATTATCCAAAACTTTTTAAAGTCGTCACGGCATTGGCTCTATTAACTTTCGGCTTGTTGCTGGGGTATGGAATACCATTCTCTTTGAACCGCTTCCCACAATTAGTTTCCATTCGTGAAAAATTTACCCTTAAACTAACGCTTAAGCTCACTCCACAAGTTCTCAATAGAATTTAGATTAGGTGATTGACTTGGCCATGGGAAAACGGATACTTGTTTCTCTCGAAACCAATCTTTCACAAGACCTGCGGTATATTTAGGATTGTTGTTTTGATGAAAGTGCCATCGCAGGGTCAAGTTTTCCTCAGAAAACGGTAACATCTTCTAAAATATCACTATATCCGCATTTTTTAAAGATGTTATTCAAACGGAATATAGGACCTACACCATACCAAGAAAAACAACCCCAGTGGTACGTACCTTTTGGTCACCTTAAATTGAGACCAGAATCCGATAAAAACAAATTTACTATTGTTTCATCACTCCACAAGATATTTCCCCATTTTTGTACGCCCGCTGGTTCGTTCCAATTAGCATAGTTTAAGGCACATTTTCTGGACCTTTTATTGCTAGCCCTAAGGAATGAAAGTTTCCCAGCGATTCTTCCTGGGAGATTCGAGTTCTTAAGCCTTCTTCAGATCGAGCGTGCATTGACCGCATTATCAATTTGAGCACCTATAGTCATTGACAAAATAAAAGGATTAGATTTAGCCAGAAATAGTATGAGGTCAGTGTTAGCTGATGTTTTTCTCGGCTTGCCTCTATTTTTGCGTATTCATCTGGGCTTGAGAGCATTTGTTATTAAATTTTGAAATCTGCCTAGGACCTCCCCAATAAATTTGTAGATCTTGCCCTCATCGCTAAGACAACGAACAAATTTCCTTTCCCCATATTCAAACAGTAATGAATAAAAAACTATTGTTTGGTACTATTTATAAACAACCCACCTCAAGAGTTTATACCATAAAATAAAGAATATTATAGGAAGCTTGGATTTTGTTTGGAGCACACCTATTTTTATGGCCAACTTCTATAACACAGAAAATCTTATTCCACACAAATAATGTATCTACTTAGCATTACATTACTTAAATGCAAAAAGTTTAGCACCTCATAGAGAGAATAACAGCTCTTTGTTTAAAAAAAAAATTGGTTCCATTGCTTGCATTCTAAACAACCGCTAATCAGCAACAATTCAAAAGTGGATATCAAAAATATTTTTGACCAGCTGTGTATTCATATCAACTCTTCGTTTTTTTTTAAGTTTTGACAAGAATATTATCATTCCATTTATTTGAACTTGCCCTTTTAGTTGTCCTACAAATTTTCCCTCTTCTGTTAAACAAATTTGAAATGTCATCTTTAGTCGGCCATTTTTTTTGAAACAAAAACAAATCATCTTCGGAATAAATTCTTATTTTGCATTGCAAAATTATTTAACAAAAATAAGGTAATTAAATAATATACCGAGTTTTTAATAATTATTTTAGCATATTCAAATTAGTTCATCAACTGACATACTTTTTAAGATAAAAACAAATGGCTTCCGAAGGAACATTCGGTTGGGATCTTCTGTTCAAAACCGTCGAACCCCAAGTTAACAAAAATACCGACATTCTAATTGCATTGACCCATTTTGTTCTTCTTAAATCCAAATTACGTTGCATTGGAGTTGGTGAAGACGTGAGTGGAGAATTTCTAGAATTGATAGAAACAAAATCCAAAGTTTTTTTTTGTATTATTTTCCTATAGAAAACCCTTTCCGAAGATGAAGAAAGCTCAGAGTTACTTCCACAAGGCTGGAATGATTCGGAGGATAAGTATGCATTGAGATACATTCTGGACAAAAAACTTTATATGCTTCTAGCTACTAAGTCGGAGAATATTTTCATTATAAATCTTTTAGTAAGTTGATAAATTTTAAGACATTTCTGAGCTCTCCAAAAACCTTTTACGCCGATTAATTTGTTTTTGAAGTCAATAATAATTTGTGGCGAAAAAGCCACCGACGTTAAAAGCATTAGTTGCGGATGGGTTCATTGTTAAAATATTGTTTTTTTTCAATCCTATTTTCGTATCTATCACCTCAGGATGTCGAAACCAAAGACGTTTCGAACTTGGCCCTGGAATCAAATGAATTGGTAAAAGCTCTAACAGGTACTCTGCAGACCATGATTCCCACAGCATCAGCAGTAATGGATCGAATCAGAAAAGAATTAATAAATCCGGTAAAAGAGAAAATCAATATTTTCTACAAGTTGTCCTAAGGAATTTCTTATAAAATGTCTTTCTTTAGGTTCTAACTGGCTCAACAAAAGCTGTTACAACTCAAACTCCTCCCGAACCCAGACGAGATAGAAGAGATGATGATTATGATCCCTTAAGGATAGCAGGACCACATTTTGCACCTGGTTTACGTGGACCTATGTAAGATGCTTCTCATTTGAAATCGAGTCAAGAAAGATTTTATATTTTGCTTTGCACCTTAGGGGAAGTGACCCTTTTGGATTTCCACGAGGCGGCATTGGAAGTGGAGACTTGGATCCTCTCGGACGTGGTGGTGGTGGAAACTTAGGTGTTCTTCCACGTCTCGGTCCACATCGCGGCGGTGCACGATACGATCCATTCGGACCAGGTCCAGGAGTACGCCCTAATCCAAACAATGATGAATTCCAGCCTCCAGGGTTTGGTGACTTCATGTATCAATAAGACTTTAATTTGGCTTGGTAGTTGGATAATAATTTTATATGAATAAAAAAAACATTCTAAACAGTTATTTTTTATCTAATTAATTAAAAGCAACAAAAAAGATGAGAAAGCAACAAAATAGATGAGAAAGACTAAGCGGAAATAATTAAACTTTCTGACGCTCTCTTTCCACTATAGAAGGTTGTGGATGTTTCCAAAATCATTTGGAGACCAAAATTTAAATAAAAAATACTCAACTTTAAAAATAAAATAGTAATTTTTATTTTTTAAAACTAATTTACTCCTAAACATACAAAAAGTCTGCCACAATCTACTTCATTTTCTTTTGCTTAAGCAGATGATTCCTGAGCGCCTTTTGTTTGTCCTTGAAACTCTTCTTGACCTTACCACGAGCCTTGTGCCTCATCATGATGAAGTTCTTGCCCTTGCGTTTCTCTCGATTTGTCGTTGAACAATTTTCATTCTTGCGATTGTCTTTGTAGCCAAACTTCTCACGATCTTTGCGTCCCTCTTGGACTGTCTCCATACGGGAGTCCTTGTCGTGCTTTCGCTTCTTGTAAATCATTTCAATGTTATCAAGTTTAACAAACTCGGCTCTGTCCTTTTCTAGTGGTCGTTTGCGGCTATTTGTGACGGCCTTTTTAATGTTAGCCATGTCAATACGTTTAAAGTCTTCGTCGGTGAAGATTCGGGTCAGAGCAAGTTCTTGGGCGGCTTCTTTTTCATTCAGGAGCTTGACTTCCTTGGGGAGTTTTTGTTTCTTTTCTTTAGGTTCCTTTTTCTTGGGCTGACTTGTGGTTGTTTTGGATTTCTTTGAAGTGGCTATGTTTTCTTCCTCCTCTTCGTCTTCTTCTTCTGCATCATTGTCACTTTCATCCTCAGACTCCTCTTCATCTTCTTCGGAATCATCCTCTTCTTCGTCTTCATCATCATCCTCATCTTCGTCACTTTCATCGACATCTTCGTCATTGTCGTTATCCGACATAGGTCCTCCCTCGCTATCGGACACATCCACCCACTGACCATCATTTGAATCGGATTCCTCGTCATCATCGTCGCCCAAATCGATTGTCTTGGACTTCTTCAACAGAACCTCTGCTCCAGGAATGCTCTCATGTGCTTGCACCTCTCCGTACTCTTTGATCTTTCGCTCAGCTTGAGCCTCAGTCTGTCGACCACGATCCTTCTTATGCAACAACGCTGGCAACTGCTCTCTGTACAACATGATGAGTGATTTGGCTGCCATCATCACTGATTTCTCCTTGTAGGCCTTGTACATCGCCAGATCTCTGAGCAGCTCCTCTCCCATCGCCAGAGGGCATCTAGCACATATCTCACGAGTTGCGTTCAGCCCAATAGCCATCACATCACTGGAATTCCTCTCGGTTATGAAATTGTTCGCGATTGTCTTGAGAACTGGCTCCAAAACATCACCCGGCACCAATTCATGTGAAGCCTGAGCTGCAAACTGAAGAATTCTCGTCACTTGCCTCTGATGTGGTTGCAAGAATCTCGTAATATAGGGATAGAAATTGAAAAGGAACAAATCATGGATTCCAATGAGACGCGATATAACATCAAGATGCATCAGTTTAACTTCGAAACGTTCATTTCCCGATTGAAGTTGTTTGAAAAGACCTTCGGCAAATCCTTGGGGATTGTGGAGATAATGAATCCCAGAAAAGTTAAATGGCTCGGCGTTCTTCTTCTTCTTCGAGGCTTTTACCACCTGTTTCTTGACCTGCTCCAATTGCTTCTTACGTTTTTTGGTCTTTTTGTTGACACGATTAACCATCAGGGCACTTTTTAGATCCACATCATTCTCGCTGTCTGATTCATCAGAGTCTTTGCCTTCTTCGTCATGACCGAGGAAGAATTTCAATGAGGCAACTTGGACCTTAGTGATCTTAGAAAAACACCCAACTGTTGCAATAACGTTAACTGTTTTGGGGTCGTTCCAAATGTTTTTCTTATACAATTCAATCATGATGTCTACAGACATCTTCGCGGCTCTAGGGTTTGTGTCTTTCAGCATGGAATACATGAAGTTTTGTAGAGTCTACAAGAAAAGAAGCTTTAGAAATTAAACTGCGTTATGTTGTCTTTGGTTTCGAAGTTCTTACCGAATTCAATTTCATGTCCTTGTGTTTGGCGTTCATGTTCTTTATGTCGGTGATGATGTGATTCTGAAGAAATGTTCTCAAATTCTTATCCGGGCACCGAAGCAGTTGAAAGAAGAGCTCAAGCAAGTCCAAAGCTGGGATAAGATTTTTGTTTCGCAGCAGAATCAAAGCCTTCACAAAACAATTGCGCATAGTTGGATCCAGAGTTGTGGCATGATTTTTCAACAAATCAACCAAATGTTGAGGAAATTGGAGGCACACATCGGGATAACATTGAGCGACCTTAAAAAATACCCATAAGACTTTAGTTCATATGGAACTGCTTAAGAGAAATTTACCTGTCCAATGAACATGACCAGTTCATCGAGACTTTTATTCTCATTGCTGGGATTTAGCTCGAAAACTTCTAAGCTACTCAAGAAATGACGATATTGTTGAGAGAACTCCTCCTTGTAAGACTCTGGGTCACGTTTTATGAGATTCTGCAACTGTGGCAGATTATCTGGCAGCTGATTGTTGTGCCGTACCATTTTGGCGATTTATTTGTGTGTCTAAGACACAAATAATAATCGCAACTTTTTTTAAATTAAATAAAAAGCACTTATGACCAAAAACACTCCGTATTTTCAATCAACTTGTTTCTTATTCTTTGAGGGTTAAAAAATAAAAGCACGTTGGGTTCGATTGACAGTTCGTTCCAGTGGAAAGTTGGAATTTATGTTTTCATGATTTTGGATATGTTTGATTGAAATGTTGCAAAGTACACGACGATCTGTTTGTGTAAGAAATGTATGAAGCCCTCAAGGAAATCGTTTATTGTATTCGATATTATTTAAAATTACAAATTAATCGTATCCCTCATAAGATTTGCTATATTGAATCTTTTGCATTTGCAAGTGAAGAAAAAACACTTCACTGCAGATATCACACCCGACAAAATTTGTTGTTACCAGTTGTTCAAAAGTTAAGAGAGCAAAAAAACTGCATTTTCGCTGAAAACAATTGATTCACAATAACATACTTAATTAATTGTTTATTTGTCTAAATTTGAATGAAACATTTTTCTTTAAAGTAGATACATTCATTCCTTGAATCTTATGAGGAAATTGCAATGTTAAGCCTTATAAACTCCGAATAGTAATTTCTTTAAAAAAAAAATAATTGTTAGCCTTCAAAGTGAAGTCTTAAGAAAGAAGTAAAAGTTAATTTAAAATTTAAAGAATGGAAATTACTATACTTACATTTCAGTAACTATTCTTAGACAAATACCTATATTATTATTCACGAGACTAGCAAAATTATTTATGCCCATATGAATGAGTTACTAGTAATTTTTATACATTTTTAATAATGTAATTAAAAATGTCAAAATTGACATTTGACTACCTACGAAGACTTTTATGGTTGTGTTTTGTTGGTTAATGGATTTCCCGTACTGAACTTTATGACTTTTATATTTGTTGGTTGAAAAGAAACTCACGTGAACTCTCATTTGTGGTATTGCTTCGTTTATTTCATATTTCAATCGAAATTTAATCTTGTTTCGCATTGCTGTAACTTCGTGTACTTGTTAACGAGTGCGGCAGAGCTGTCAATTTTCTAGCTTACCAGTTTTGAAATTGTATATGCACTTGACAATAAAAATATGAAATAAGGTCTAGAATACGATTTTTATTTTCCTTTTGAAGTAGAAAACTTATCAAATCAAAAATTCATCACCACATGATTTATTTACAGAAGAAGAAGCTGAAGTTTATGAATCTACCAATTAGTTTTAAATTGTTTTCATATTTTGTAAAATTTGTTTGTTTAATAGCAGACATTTTCTGATCAAAATAAATTACAAATAAAAAGAAAAACTTCTATCTATTAAGCTGACAGTTGAAAACGTATTAGTTTAATAGGCTTTTCACACCAACCCCAAAACCCGGTTTTCGAGAAATTATTGGTTTTCGCCGAAAACCTACATCGAAAACTCAAGTTTTCCCATACAATTTTGTAAACGACAAGGTTTCGTAAACAACATGTTTTATATAAAACCTCTCGAAAACTAGTTGGAATTCAAAGTTGAACAAAACAAACAAACCTTTCGGAACATTCAGCGATCAAATAAATGTAAACAAAACAGGCTGCTGTCAAAACAAATATTTTATTTTGAAATTTTGTTCAAAACAATTATGCATATATTCAAACAATCAAAACAATTTGGCCGTGGTAAGTAATATTATTTATACAATTTATCTTTACAAAATAAGAATTATTGCTTTTTGTTTTTTTATTTACAGAATATGGAAGAAAAAAAATAAAAAAAAGAAACTGGGGGAGCCAGGATGAGGAGTACCTGCTCGAACTCTGGGCTGAAAAGGAGTCTGAGCTGCGGGGCAACCTCATCCCAGTCAGAGATGAGTATTTACTTCATATGTAGCAGATCTACTTCATTAATTTATTTGTATGTATCTGCTACGTAGCAACTTATTTCTGCTTCGTTTTAAAATTTTGTCTAACGCACAAAATTTCATTTAAGATGTGTTGAATTGATTCATTGTGCCTGTCATTCGCTGCATTTATGTGCATCAGCGGCAATAAAGAAAATTGAATTTCAAATTGAGACATACTTACAAGATGTTTATTTTTATTTTCTCACAGTTCTAAACGACAAACTGAATTTTGTGAATTTCAAGAAGCATTTAACCTTCAAATACATACAATTTTACGTCTAAGTAAGACTAGGTGGTGTATTTTGTGTTTTTTTCATTATCTGCTACATATTTTACAAATCTACTTCGTTTTTTTGGGCAAAATGTTTCACTTTTCTTGCTTAGCATTCTCATCCCTGATCCCAGTACGAAGAAGATGTAGAAACTCCGTCGGCCGAGTCTGCATCTAGTTCATCGCGGGCTACTCCGTCAAGGCTCCGGGCTGCAAAGAAAAGAAAAAAACTTTAACTCTAATTTTTTAAAATTGTTCCAAAAATAAAGTTTTTAAAATAAATGTTTGTTTAGTGTTTTTTTAGTATATTGAAAATGTTATATGTACATATGTATGTATGTACATACAAGAAGTATTTTGCGCGATGGGAGAAGACGGTGGAGTGTGAGCTATACAAAAGCACCACTTCACCATGCGTCGCGACGTTGCGTTCGTCGGTATGTTGCGTATTGTAGATATGTAATGTGTATAAACTTAAGTATGTGCAGTATGTGTACATTTGTTGTACAGGTATTTTGTGATCTTACCTAATTGCATTTTGATGGCATTTCGGATAATGGAAGGTGTATTTCTTGCATCATCTACCTGTGTTGATTGTTCCGGTTGCTCTCTATGCGAATTATTGTTTGCATTTTGCAAGCATTGGATGTTGATTTTATCAAGTCCCTTTCCGATTGTCCTAAATCTTGATTTAAGGTGTCCGAAACAGTTTTCAACAACTCTTCGACATTTCTAAAGTGCGTAGTTGAAGTTCTTTTCTTCTTCGGAAGCTGTGGTACTGAAAGAAAATGGTTTCATCAAAGAAAAGAACACGCCAAACTTCCTGACAAAATGTTGTCACAATAATGCATACTGTGGATATTCCTACCCCAAAGATAGCTGAAACTGTCCTGTATTCAGCGGATGATCCCAGTGTATATATTGCAATGGCTATTCTTTTTTGTAATGGTATACACTTCCTAAAGTTTGTATCTTGCATTTCCAGATCCTTTAGTTCATTGCAGAGTATATTGAAAGTTCTGCGGCTCATTCTGAAATGTTGTTTGAAACACTCATCATCGTTTTCTAACATTTCATGTTTCCAAAAAGTGCTGGTGCGTACCTGCATCAAATATTTAAATATATACATAGCTTCCTATTAATTGAATTGTTATAACAAGCTTACCTTTGTCCAAATCTTCATATTTTGTTCATTTTTCTTTTTATATATTAAAAATAATTTCAATTTTTCAGAATTCATTTAAAATTTAAACGTCAAATGAAAACGTGTAAATGTTCGGTGTGAACGATTTTCGTGTTTTCGAAAACTTTTTGCCGAAAACCGGGTTTTGGGTTTGGTGTGAAAAGCCTATAAGTGCAAAGAAGGGTAAATCTATCGAAAAATCCACATCTGCAAATTTGATGTTAAATAAAAAACAATTCAATTAATTTTGTCGCATTGTATTCAAAACAGGGAAATTTGTATTTTTACAGATCTAGATCAAAAATAAATTGATTTATTCTACCAATGGAAAAGAACAATAATTTTAATGATAAATGTTCAGACACACAATTATCACTAGATTCTATTGGTGTACCTTATTGACTGTCGAGAGATAGGAAATATTATGCAGGTATTTAAAAAAAATGCCTGGTTGATATAAATGATGAAAAGTCAATCCTAAAAGAGTTTGGACATCTTCAAGTCAATTTAACTATCATTTCAAGATTTTCAATACTTAAGACTTCAAGTGGATTGTAATTAATTTATTATATATTTTATGCAGCCACCAAGCCTCGAATTAATTTTAAAATATTTGTATTCCAAAATCGAAGTCTAAAAATAGTCAAAAACCACATTTATTGTTATTTAAAAACAAAGTAAAATAAAATACATTCTTTTCTCAAAAAACAAGAATTTTTTTTCCTATGAAAAGTTAAACAATCCTTTTATGAGTCCTAAAAAATAGTATTACTAGAAGTAGTAGTAAAATGGTTTTTATTTCCAACTTAATATCTAAAAGTTAACATTTTCAAATAAGATTTTAAGTTTCCTTTGAAGTTAAAAATGCAAAACTTACGACATTGACAAACGTTGTCGTCGGGTAGTTGAATTTATGTACATATTATTACAATTATTCGTTTTTAATCCAAAATTTGGTGATAATTTTAAGAACATTTTTAACTGGTTATATTCTATCACTAGTTAATTTCCGTATACAGTGATAAAAGTCCTTCAAAACTGGTGCTGTTTTCTCCATTAGGCACCTGGATTATTTCCGCTTCTGTTAACTTTCCCAAATATGGCCACCCTAAATTATTTTAAACCCGGACAGTGCTGGATGTTTTCTTCCTCCCTTAAGTTGCACACAGTACATAATGATGATTCGTTCTGGCCAAATCGGTTTTCATTAAGCTTGATTAAATCACATCTTACCTTAAAAATTCAGGTGATCTTGTGCAGTTCGAAACCACAGTTAATGTAAATCTGTCCTCTTAAATGATTCAGATGCCCTTCGTAGGTTTTCTTGTTCACCCTCTTATTTCAACAGCCCCAATAGATGATCGCCTTTTTGGATCCAATCATTTTGAGAAATAGATCGCTCATCCCAACGCAGGGATCCAAAACAATATCCAAGATTGTTCAATTCGTTTACCCAAAAATTTTTCCCTCAAGAGTATTTTTGTTAGCTGATGCGTTAATCTTGTTGCACTGTATTCGAATATTGTTTTTGATATATATCTGAGTCTGAGGTGAAGATCAAGGGTATAGTAATGTCCGTCCTCCGCCCCAGTTTCCATTGCCAAAGAGTAGTAGCAGGCAATTTGAAAACTCTTTTTAAAAAAAACGTTAAAGTTTATCCACTTCTTCGAACATTCCAAAGCCCCAGATATGAGCACGGTTGGTTTGAATAGCCCTTGTATAGACCTTGACATCATCCGCCAGTATAACCATATCGTCTACATAAAGAAGAAACCTTATGTTGAACGAGTCAATAAAGAGTCCTCCTCCTAAAGATTCATGCAAATCGTTTATATAAAGTGCGAAACGCAATGGTGATAGCAACCATCCCTGTTTGACTCCAAAAAGTGTCTCAAAATATTCGGAGAGCTCTTCTCCCGTCCAAGTTGGAGTATATGGCTTCTATCAAGTTTACAAATTTTGTCGAAACTCCTATTGTTTTATCGAATGCAGCTTTCAGATCGACAAAAAATGCATACACCTTCTTTTTTTGTGCCAACTTCAGATGAACGATTGATGCCAGATTATAAATGTTATCTACCGTCGAATATTTTTCCTAAAGCCCGCCTGAAATTCTGATAGTATATCATTTGCCTCCACCCATGAGTACAGCCACTCGATGAGAATTATCATCATAATCTTGGCCACACAATTCATAAAGGAGATTCCCCTGTAATTACTCGGCTGATTTGTATCCCCTTTTTAAAATATGGGAAAGATAATTGTTTTCACAAGGGCTTCTTCTACTTTGCAGTCGTTCAACATCCTATTAGATCCTGCTGCCAGTTGCTCGAGGAGTCATCTGTTGCATATGTATGTAAAAAATTCAAAGGTAATCCTGTCCTCTCCTGGTGCTTTGTTTAATTTAACTTTTTTAAGAATACTTATAATTTCAGCTACAGTTATAGGCATATCCAAATCCCGATCCTGAATTAAATTACGTGCATACAAAACCTGATTTGCCGTTTGATTTGGGTTAAGAAGTGAACTATAAGTTCTAAACTCAGGAATGGAAATTTGATGGTCTTGGTTACGTATTTCCTTTGCCAACTTCCACCACTCTTAACTGTCTTTTACACTATCTATTTTGAGGTCAAGCTGATTGTTGCAAGTGGACTTACTCTTTTTCTTCGTGGTTTTTTAATAGATTTCAGTATATAATTCAATGTTTTTTCTTAAAATTTAACTCTAATTAATACTAAAATAATAGCTTTATTTTTTGGTGGCTGTCCAAATTCTTTCGATCAGCTGAAGCTCGGTGCAATTTGGTTAAGTGAAAGAAAGCCAAATCATTTTGATGAATACACAGAATGTATTAACTGAGTTTCACCTTGTCTTAAACAATTAGTTGTTTTAGATTGCGACTACAATGTGGCCCTTTTTCACTGTTTAAAGTGATATAAAACCAATGTGGCCTTATTTCACCTGTTCAAAGTGTAATAAGACACGCTTCTAATAAAGAACTGCTATTTAAATAAACGTCAGTCTACTAAAATTAAAATTTAGAAACAGAGAAAATTCCGAGGAACATTTTATTCGAAGTTGCTACCAAAAAAACTGTGCAGTGTAGTGGTTCAACTTTAATATCGCAGTTGACCCCGTAGGACTGCTAATACTTAATGTTTGGAACAATTAAAAATAGTTTGCTTCTTGATCGAAAGACTGAGTTTTTATTTAGTTTAAATAATTATAAAATTATAAGTGAAAAAAGTGGATAAGTGTTCTAGAAGATACTACCTATGAATTAGTAAACATAGACTTAACCAATCTTCGACTAGTCTACCCTAGAAAAATGCAATGAATGAGTGTTTACAGAAGTTATCTCCTCCTGCGGTCAGATGACTTCTTTGTTCGTTTTGGTCCCTTCACGAAACACCAGTCAACTTGAATTGTTTGTCCCATTATATCGGATCCATTGAGAGCTTCTTTTGCGGCTAGAGCTTGTTTGTGGGTCTCGTACTCAACAAGTGCATAGCCCTTAGAGAAACCTGTACGTCTGTCCAAGTTCAAATGGATATTCTTAATATCACCATATTCACAGAACTTTTCCTGAATATCATCTTCTTGGGCTTCTTCGTGAATTGATGTAACAAATAGAATCCAACCTTCGACTGAACGTTGTGGTCCCGGCTCCAATTCGTCATCGTCTTCGTTACGAACTCTTTCATAGGATTGAATCGGTTCCCGGGAATTGCTTTCACTTCCGAAACCACGTCCCTTACGTTTCTTTGCCTTTTCCTTCAAACGAACGATTCCCTCTGGAAGAGAAAAGAAATTATAGTTCGAAATTAAGAAATCTGATGTTGTCGGGTTGTTTTTGGAAACTTACGATCGCCATCATCATCGACCTCGAATTCTTCAGCATTATCGATATCCAATACATCAGCCATATTTTTGAAGAAAAGTTATTTATTTGAAGTATTTCAGGTCAAGTAAATGTATTTTGTTTAGGAATATGTTTTGGGTTATTTAAGAATAACAAAAATGCAAAGAGAAAATAGCCGCGGCCGGACAACGTTGCTAGATTATTTGGGTTGACAGTTCACCTTCACAGTTATACTAAAAATGACATACAGAAGGTATGTTTGATTAAAATCATTGAGGGGTTGCCTGGAAAAAAGCGTTGGTGAATATTGAAAATAATGTTAATGCACGTTCACACTTTTTAATTTCTGTTAATTAGTTTTCTTTTCAACAAAATAATTTGTAAAGCACATTTTTGGGAAAAACTGTGAATAAAACAAATGAAAATATCTCAAAAGCTTGCAATTAAGAACGATTCGAGCTTTGTATGGCAGTTTTGGTAAGAAATGATGCCCGAAAATATGCCCAGTTACATGAAATGTTTTAAAAACCATGGACAATGAATGTTTACGTATATGGTGAATTTTCGATTAGAAATTATTTCGATTAACAAATTAAATTCTCTACAAAGTACTACTTTCTAAAGCTCTTACTCATTGCTTTCCTTTCAGAATAACAGTACACGTTGGCATAAATACAAGATGACAAAACTTTGTCGCTGTAAGGTCAGAATACGTTGCTTCTGCTTTCGAACACAACAAAAGGAAAAGGGGTTTGGTATCAGGAAAAAGGAATACATATTTTTTTAGGTTAGAAGGATGCAAGAAACGATCACCGTTTTAAAAATCTTCAACAACTGAAACAGAATGTATGTACTCATGTTTTTATGTATTTATTTCTTGATTTTTTTTTCTGTTATGAAGTTCTGAGATTTTCGGTCAAATTTAATTTTTCTTATATGAATTTGAATTATAGACATACTAGAGTTTTCCTGCTGTGCGTTCCCATGAACTCCATCCTTAAGGGCTTGAATCGATTGTGGAGTGATGGCAAAGCATTGATTTTCACGTAGACTAAAATATAAAAGTCTAAAGGTGTTTTTCACTTAGAATGAAAGATAAAAGTCCAAAGGTACTAAATCACAACATCTCATTGACCAATTGTAGATACAAATTTGTTTTCCTAATTTTTTAAGCGTGTTGTTGGAGATTATTTGTTCCATTTCTAGTAACGACGTATTTTTGAATTGTCAAATGTCACATGATGACAGCTTAAAAAGTGACAAATCAGTGAGCTATACAAAACAGTGATTATAATCTTAATGCTTTAAGTGCAATACTTAAAAAGACAAAATTTTTTGAAAAAAACTGTTCTCTGTAGTTAGTCTTCAAAAAGAAAATTGAACAAATTCAATCTGCTATCACTGTCATGTACAAAACTCTACAACGCAACGCTTCGCAGCAACACTTACACGCTACTTAACTAGCACTTTCATGATACCCTGCTACCTTCTCAAATGTCACTTCGATTTGTTTTGGTCGCATCATTCTTTTATTTTCACTTTAACTTCACTACGAATATGAACAAAATAGCAAAATAATCGCATTCCGCCGTTTTTTCCCTTGTTTATCTTTTAATTGATGAAATTAGAACAACTTGCAATTATCGTTGGCTGTAGTAAGAAATTGAAAATCACACTTCTTATCAAAACGAATGAAAACTAAAAAACACAAAACACAAATTATTTTTATCGGAGGGACACGTAGCCTTAGTTACATTAAGTCAAATCTCCAATAAAATTGTATATTTTGTGATTTATCATTTTACTATAATAATAAAAATCAATTAACGTTTACACAATAAATTTTTGGAAATAAAAATAATAAAATAATCTAAATTGCAACATGACGACATCGGAGTCGGAGCCTCATAGAATACTCGATCGGCCAACTGTAGCTACAGATTTTCTAGAGAAAATTCATTGTCTGAAGCATCTTCTGACTAGGGACCTGATTGCTTGTGATGCTAAATGGACTATCTTTGTTTCGGCGGCATTGAGTTATCGTTTTGAGTCACAGCTCAAACCATTCCCACCAAGATTTGAAAATGAACAAGGAGGCTGTAATATAGAAACTTTGGTATGTATTCTAATCATTAATTAATAGTATGTACTTGGATACTGTTTGTTCTAATTCAATCGTGGGCGATTGTTATTGGTTGATATTAATAATTTAAATGAATGTCTCTTTTGTATACCTATTCTCAACTATGTACATAGGTGGTTATTATCAACGAAACTCCAAAGCTTAAGATTTTACTCAAAAACATAGTTGACGAAAACTATGATGAGCTGGACACCGAAGTTGTGGACTTAATTTATTGGGTACTTGTTACTTTAAGGGATCCATATGTAAGGAGCGTTGACAGTGAAGAGGTAAGTGAGTGTTTGTGTGTCAATATTTAAAATATAATTCTTATTTAAACAAACCAACATATGTACGTAAAGACGCTTTTGACGCTTCATTCAAACATTTTTATTTTCTGTGTCGTTGAATTATTCTCGTTCATTGTCTTACCAATCAGATTGCTACATCTGTTAATAACGCAGGTGTTTTGAAGATCTTCAATAAAACAAGGGTTTTATTCTGTTGATCGAATATACGATGTAATTTCCAACAAAATGACGGGCCATTTAAATTTGAGTCGTGTTTCGAAAATAAGTACTTACAAATGTCATGGCAAAAGCTTATCCTTATTTACAGCCTTGTTTCTTTAAACTAAACAAAAAGTGGGGCGTCCTAAATATAAACAATTTTGTTTAAAATAAATTATATTTGGGTTTTTTTGAAGGCATACAAATCTAAAAATGTGTTTTAAAATTAAAAACAACAAATTTTATTGAACAGCAAAATTTTAGTAAAGGGTCAGAGCATAAATATTATTTTTCAAGGCGATTTCATATATTCCCTCAAAAAATAGGTCAGCGGTGTTAAATTGCACGATCATGGAAACCACTCCTCAGGAACCCGACGTGAAATAATGCATCCACCAGTTTCCTTAAATAAATTGATTGTTTCGATGCGTTGTTTTTTTGTATTTGGTAATAAATTTCGTTTTTGATTTGATTAAGGTTGCAAAGATTACAATTATGATTTATATCAACCCTCTGAGGTCTGTAATTCAGCTCTAGCATTTCAGTTCAGATTTTAAATATTAAACTCATCTCGCTAACTGTGAATTCTTTTCGAAAATAATTAGCTTCCGCCAAACAATGATTGAGTTTGCTGTATATCGTTGTTGACATGGACTCTTCAGAGAATTTTGAAATATTTTTTCGTCAATTGCTGAGATGCAGTCATAGAATTCATCTTCCCATGAAAAAAAGTTATTCAAGGCTAAATTCAATGCTGTATTATATTTAGCAGCCAATTCTTGCCAATCTTTGAACGGCGCGTAACAATGCTGAAGTGCAATCATGAGTACTTTCCTTTGAAGATTATTATCACATCTTTTTTAAACTTAGACAATATAGTCCGCATTTGCCTTAAGGTTTTTTAAGAAAATTAGATATATTGCATAGTTAGGTGTAATTAAAGGGAACTTTGAAGAAATATCTCTGGATAACTTCAAAGTCTTCACATACTTCGTAACCAAACACTTCATTAGCATAACAGAGTGAACTTTTAATTGTTGCATCAAATACTTTGAATTTTACCATCAGTTCGATACATTTGCTATTAGAAAAACTTGACCAAATGAAAAGTGAGAAGACCAAAGGACTCAAAATGCAACCTTGCGGGACACCCAGTTCTGTCTTAAATTGCTGCAAAGAGGGTCTACCATTAGAAACTACCCCTGTTGTATTTGAAAGAAGTTTTTCATATATTCTTAAAAATGTTGTTGTTGATAATCCAATACCTGCGAGTTTGAAAAGTAATAGTTTTCTGTTAATAGTATCAAAGGCAGCTTTAAAATCCACAAAAAAGCATAGAGATTAGTTTTCTTATCCAAAAAACATTTAGCGTCATTAGTTAAAGTACAAATTTGATCAACTATAGAGAGGTTAGCTCGAAACCTAGCCTGAAAAGAATTTATTTTGTTGTTTGTTACAACCCAAGGTACAAGTCTTCGTTGTTGAACACTCGGTTAAGTAAGAATAATATATGTTCTAAATATTAAGAGCTGGCATTTTTCAAACATTCGGCTGGGATGCCATCTAAACCCGAAGCCTTATTGTTTTTCATTTTTTCTAAGGCAAAAAGTAGTTCTGGTATTGGAAACCGAGGTCTAGTTTTTCGATTTAAAAAAAAACATATGTAAGATTGGTTAGGATTTAAGACAAATTATATGGCAAAAGGACCAACTCTAAAAAAGGTATTGCCAAACAGAAAAAAACATATTTTCAGCTTACTTAAACTCTTAAAAAATAAAATAATTTCAACTACGCTTTATAAACCTTCGCTTGGCTTCTAAATGATCAGCAGTTGCTGGTTTGTCAGCATAGAAAACATTATTTGATTTACTTTTACTGAAAGTAGTTCCAAACTGTCTAATCACACGAAAAAAGAATCACAACTCCATTTCTTGAGATGATTCTGACACCAAACGTTTAATGGCATATTCCATTTCCCCCTCCAAATGTTAAGCATGCAATTCCTTAGATTAAAAAATCGCGAATTGTTTATCAGCCTTAAATTTTGGCATCAATATGTAAACCGCAACAAATAGTATTTGTTTAGGGATATCATGGAAAAGCGATTTTATTTTTGTTATGCAAAATTTTACAGAAATAAGGCTCATCGACCACTTGACATATTCTTTAAGTTTGGAAAAAAGTTCGCTTATTTTGAAAAAAAAATTTTACCAAATTATAATAATTCGTGTGGTAAAAGACTTGTATGTCGATTTTCCAAAATAGGCTAAACAACTCAAATAAACTTCATTAGTATGGCTTTTACTTTAACGGTTTGTCCATCAGAAGTCTTATCTTATAGTCAAGGGATTCTGATTGGCTAAATCTAACTACAAAAGTAGTTGAAATTTCCCCTCCGACGACGTAGTGTAAAAAATTCGGCTACAAAGTTAGTGGCGAATAATTTTGACGTTTCACAATCAGCTGCTCGGTAAAGTAACACGAATTCAAAATGAAATAAATATTTCAATATTTAAATACAAATATAAATCATTCAAATTGTGTCTTAAATTTGATTTTATTAAATTTATAAACACAAAAGATAAGTTAAATTTATCAAATCAAAAATGTTTCTTATTTTATATATTTGCATTTGTCAATAATATGACAGTTCCAGATTGACTAGCTTTGTAGTGCAGTTTTGCATTCACAAAGCTAGTTGAATTTTGACTACGTAGCCACTAGCTTTGTGAATGCGACCAATTCTAATCTAATTTTTCAATATAGCAAGAAAGTTTACAAAGCACAAAATTTAATAATTTTGAATTTGAAGACAAAAATTTAGTAAATCAATTTCACGATCAAATTTTAAGCAAAGAGTAACTCAAAAGATATTCAACAATACAATTTTACTTAATCACCCTCAACGGATGATTAAATAATTTAAAACGACGCACAGTGGTTCGGTTAATCTAAACGGTTTAACGGATTTTAATGAAATTTGGCAAACATGTTTAGATTAGTCTTATGCAAGCTTGGTCAAAATTTGGTCAAGAAAAATTTATTAAAAAAAATTAAATACAATTTTTTTTTAGTAAAATCTTTTAGGGCATGTCTTAAATCTTAATTTCGACACTTCTGCTTGTATAATTAATGCAGGAGCCTTATCCGGATCAAATTGTGAACAGGAAAAGCAATCTGATGTTACTGCATAGTTTATATCTTCTTGAGGAAATATTTCGTACCTCTTATACCCTTTACCTCGATCACAGCATTCGTCAAAACTCTTATATGGTCTTCCCATATTAGTTGACGTTTCGGGCAAGACACTTTGGGTTAGTTCTACTTCGAAAACTCCTTCGAGCCAATGAGTGTATTTTTTTTTTCAAAATGCCTTTTTTTTCTTTGAACTCCGTTCCATAGACTTAATAAAGGAGGCATAAAAAGTTTCTTTAATTCTGACAGCACAGTTTCTATTTACTCAGAAATTCAGTTGGGGTATTCCTTACAAAATATGGTACATAATTTGGAAAATCATGACCATTAGTAATAAGTTCACTACACAACACCGAATAGGGTTTCAAATTAATCCATTTTAATGTATTGAATTCATCATATACAGCTGTGGACAAATAATTAGAAACACAAATTATATATACTCTGAGAACTGTTTCTTCATTCAATTATTTATTAAATTATTTTTTTTTTTGTAAATAATATTTTAGCTTTTTCTTAATAACAACAAAATTTACAACAAAAAATTTTAAAAACATAATATTTTTTTTTATATAAAGATTTTATCACATTAAGGAGACCTTTTGTGGTGGACATCTAATCTGAAACAAAATGAAAAATATTATCTTATCTTAATATTTCATTATTTTAAGATATCATTACCAAAAAATTCTTTTAATATTTGGTTGCAAAGCCTCTTTGTTTAGAACCTCTCGGCATCTTCGCTCCATGGATTCAATAAGTCTCCTACTGCGCTCCACGGTTATAGCCTTCCAAGCGGCTTCAATGTTCGAATAAAGAACATCAAAGTTACAATTTTTTTTTTAGTCCAACAGCTTTTTTGACATCAGCCCAAAGATGCTTAATTGGGTTAAGGTCTGCACTTGCTGATGCCCATTCAAGTACAGTGATAGAACTGTCCCTAAAAAATTGTTTTGTGATTCCAGCGGTGTGCTTGAGGTCATTGTCTTGCTGAAACTTCCAAACGACTAGCATATTTTCATCGACCCAATTCACTAGTCGTTCATTTAAAATGTCGACGTACTTTTAACGGGCACCATCTGGTCCCATTCGATTTATCTTCGTTTCGTCACTCCACACAATGTTTTTCCATTCATTTGCTGTCCAATTGATGTGTGATCTTGCGAACTGAATCCTAAGTTTACGTTGCCTTATGGTGACTAGTGGCTTCTTCCGTGAAGCGCGACCATGCAACCCAGCCTCAACCAATTGTCTTCTAATGGTGCCAGCAGAGATCGGAGCTTCAGCTTCATTGGAAATCTGATGTTGAATTTTACTAATTTTTCGATCAACCCGGTGGGATGTCTTACGAGCTCTTTTTTTCCGCGGTACATTTTCAGTTGTGTCAAATGCTTGAAAATGCTTAATTGCACTGAAAACTTTGTTTACAGAGCAGTTTAGATGAGATGCAATCGCTCTATAGGAATATTTTAGCTTCCACAGCTCAACAATAGCTTTTCTGGAAGCGAGATCGCAGTTTTTAAACTTACTCATTATGAAAGCCTTTCAAATTAAAAAAAATACTTAAAATATAACTGCAGCAATAACTTTAAATAGACCGTTTCTAATTAGTTGACCAGCAACGACGAGTGCTTTTTTTGGTTTAACCTAATTTTTTTGCGTAATATGCAGTCAGAAGAGTGCAAATGATGTTATCTCTACAAATTAGCAGATAACATTTCTAATACACCGCTAAGGATACAGCTATTTTGATAGAACACAGTATTGCGAAGAAGTCAAGGCACGGAAGAACAATGTTTCTAATTAGTTGTCCACAGCTGTATGTTTGTTATTATATTTCACTTCACTTTCACTTCTTGGTTGATCAAAGAGTAAACGTTTTTCTTAAATACCTTGCACAAATGCTCAATAAGTCAATACTGACATTTTTATAGATTTAAGTAAGAGATTTTATTCTAATAAGCCAGATAATACAAAATTACGAAATACATAAGAAAAACAAAGCAATACAACTTTAAAAATAACACCTTTTTTATTTCTACCTGCCATACTTTTAGCGAAAAATAAAAAAAAAAATAAAGGACTATCCCTTATCCTTTTCTTTATTTTGTATAACACTTTATTATATAATTTAAAATATCATGAAACTATATTTGTGTTGAGTTGTTTTCAAGAAAATTGAGTTAAAAGTTGAAAAATTTTTCCAGGCTGAAATAAATGGTTTCGCAAAAATAGAAATTCTCAGACCTGGGTCAATGAATTAATTTTGTTGTCTTTTTTAAAATAAAGTTTGACATTTTTTCTTTAAATAATGGATTTAACCAGTTCATTCTGAAATCTAACCTTTTGGTAAACACCACCGTCAAAACGGGGTTTTTTGAAATCCGATTCAGTGAAACATCTGCAGCTGATTTTGTCTGTACTTCTGTGCAGCTGATCTTTTCTGTGCTTTAACATGAATGTATGGAGCATATTCTGGCATACTTACATTCTTGGTATCTTTTGGCGCTTTTTTTAAATCAAAAAGTTTAAAAAACACGCTTTTTTTCTAGTACTAAAGTTTCAGACTACTTATAGAAGGTATCTTTCATAAATAATCAAATTTTTATTATTTTTAGATAATCGAAAATAGAAATAGAAATAAAAGGCACTTCGAAAAAAAAACATCTCAAGATTTGTGGAAAATACGGTTCGCGATTTGAGTAAAATTATTTTTCAACTTCGAGGGCTTGTAAATCAGAACATACAATACATATGTTAAAAAATACTTTTAAATCATACGCACGGATTATCTAAGAGTACTTAAACATACAATTTAAAAGGATAAATATGACTTTTTAAAAAGAATTTTTTCCGCTCTTGCCTCACTGTGCGAAGTCGTAAACTTCAATATATTAATTGGTGGCATAAGTTTTGGCGAACTCAAATTTGTACTTTAATTTGTTAAATTTATAAATGCTTTAAATTAAAATAAAACATTGCTTTTCTTTTTTCAGTATGAAAGTATTATGTCGAAAATTCCTCAAAAAAACGACGCAATTTGTCCTAGTCACATATTTGCCCTTTGTCCAACAACCAATTCAAAATCCGAAGAAGTCTTCCAGAAAGAAAAAGAAAATTATTCAAGTAAATTTGCTTTTCACGGTAGTAAATTAGATAGTTTCTATTCGATAATTACTCACGGATTACATCAACACATGTGCAAGGTATGGTTTAGGTTTTACTTCATTTCAAATATTTATTAACAATATATTTTAATAGAACGGTTTATTTGGCGATGGCGTTTACTTATCATCAGAATTATCTGTAAGCATGGGCTATAGTCCATACGGTGCTGGTTGGGGTGCTTCAAGTTGTGGTGCTATGATATCATGTGTTGCTCTTTGTGAGTATGTTGAGAATCCAAATCATGTAAAATTTAAAAAAGATGGTAAGTTTTTGATTTAAAAACTACTTTTTCGTATTTTAATTTTAATTTGTTTATTTTCTAGAAAAACACAAAACTGATATTCCCAATACTTACATTGTGATAACAAACAACGATGTTGTAAGAGTGAGATATCTCCTGTTTTATGGTCGAGAGTTTCCTGATGAAAATAGTGCACGTAGTGTTGTTGTTGATTGGGTTAGTCGAAATCGTTATACCCTCTCACTTGTGTGCTACACCTTGTTCCTGGCATCAATTGGTCTTGCAAACAGTGGAAATGGATTATATTTAAAACATGTGATAGCTAAAAACACAAAATACGCTCTGGGAGTTCTTAAAAAATTATTATTAGGCTACACTTAGCATTAAAAATTAATGCATCGTTTTCCACGGTGCGAAGGTGTGTGTTTAGTCAGTTTATCTTTTCATACTGAAGATTTCTTAGTCAAATTTAATACACATAATAAAAACATGCAAAAACATAATAAATATTTTATTTTATAAATAAAAGAAATTTAAGAAAAATTCTAAGCGTTGTTATAGTTAATGTTGTGTAGTTTTTAGAAAATATAGGCTTTTGGCTTATGGTACAACCTTGAAAATATACTAAAAAGCCCAACAAACTTCTCATGGACAAGAAAACGATTGGAGTCGAATCGAAAAAAAGAGTACAAACTAATCGAAACAATTATTTCTAAAGTAAAGAAAGTTTTAAACTTTTATTGCAATTTCAAGAAAAGATTTTTATAAATTATTTGTTTATTATAAACATATTTTTATTTTGAATTTGAACTTTTTCGTGCAGCAAATAGGTGTGCAGGAACATCGCCGAATCGATTTGTTTGTACAGGTGGATCAATTGGATCCAAAATGATCTTATTCGGTGGCTTTAATGCTGTATTAATAATAAAAGGATTCCTTTTCGATGTGTTGGATCCTGCCGATGAAGTTTTTGAAGTATCTGAAACAGGTGGCGCTGATGGTTCTGGCTTATTGTCTTCAGAAGACTTTCCACTTGATGTGCTAGGAATATCTTCCAAAGAAGGATGTCCCGAATCATGTTGTTCCTCAGGAATCGTATTGCTCTCGATGTTTTGAATGTTATTACTTTGAATGATCGTTTTATTTGGATTTGTTCCATTGGGAAATGATATATGACTTAGTGGGGTGGATGCAGAGTTATAACACTGACGCTCGCATAAATACTGACTGTAAACACCATTAAGTAGTTCTTCTGTACGCCGGGAGAGTGGAATTATAATGCTCTGATTATTTCCGCCCTGACTTGGTTCGTAAACATGTCGCGGATAGTCGGCACCATCATCCGATGCTGACATTACACCAACATGATTAGTTCTCACATGATAGGGGAAGCTTATGTTAGCCCTCGATGGCCAGGTAAGCCAGAGAAAAGAAGCATGCCCCGAAATACTGAGAATAGTGAAAACCCCACACATGACACTCTCACGGACCCACGGATCGAAGAACACAATACCAATAAAAGTCAAAATCGGTCCACCAAGTATCCACATCGATCCGAGAACTGCAAAGGGATAGTAGAATACTGATTTCTCTGGAAACTTCCTTGTTGTGTTGATAATCGAAACGAGAAACGCACCCCATGATCCACATCGTAATAGAGCAATTCCTAGACCTCCAGGTGATTCATACAAATTCAATACTTCTCCCGGATCAAATACCTCCTCTCTATATATGAACAGGGACATGTAGAACACAATGTAGAGATTAATAAAAAGCGTCATTTTAATGGTGGAACATGTTGAGATTCGAGCTCGAGTGATGGTATATCCCTTGGCCATGAGCAACAACAGAACAAGGAATACAATTTCTGCAGCAGCTAAGAGAACTGTTCCCAGACCGGTGTAAGGGCCAACACCATGTACTGCATATCTTGACCAGGCAACACCAAGAAATAGCACTCCGAAGAATTGAAAACTTGCACTCATTGCAAAGAGACGATAAGTACAGTGAAACAGGTGGCGATTTTTCAGCTCAATAGCACAGATCAGGATAGCCAGCAGGAGGAATACATAAACAAGAGCTTCTGCCAGCAGGATTGGAGGTATGTCTGTGGAAATTTATTAAAAAAATATACAAATGTAAAATTTCTTATTTCGATAGGTGTTTCATTTTCCATTCTTATATATACGTTCGAAAATCGAAAAACTTACACATTTCATCTGCCGAGAAATGTTCATGCCAAAAGTCTCCAGGTGGACCGTTTGTCATACGAAATTTGTATTTAACATCAATTCCGTTCTTGCTGCCACAATTGGAAATAGCAATGTACCACCAACGTTCACGTGAAGTCAAAAAACCCCCAGAACTATGACACGTAACAATAAAAGTATTTCGAGCTGATCCAAATCCACGTTTTATTCGAATCTAAAACCACACAAAAAAAGAATGCACTATGAGAAGAAATTTCTTCTAAAAGAGAAAATGACACTTACATTAGTTCCATTTATTTGAAATTCCTCACCGAAAAGCTCTTCAACATCTTCCAAATTAGTTAATGTATCATTTTCAATATTATTTTCAAATCCATTCACATCCGAGCCAAATGGTATATAATTTACCCTTTGGGTTTGGTTGAAAACTTCTGTATCATTAAAAATCGAATAACTAGTGTTGAATATTTCAAAATCTCCCAAAGTGAAGGGTTCTGTTGATGTTTCCAAAAATTGATCAAAGTAAGATGCATTTATTTCACCAGAAAGAGGCTTTTCTATTGGAATTTCAATGTTGGGTCTACAAAATATTGAATATATTTATTAATAAGCGGAATTGCTAAAAAAAAGGATTGTGATTACTTTAATGTGGTGTCCTTATCGGAACTGGATGTCCTTAAGGCGCATCCTGACAGAATGTTGTAGGGACTTTTTGCAGAAAGTGTCACGATCTGGTTGTCTTGGGGATGAAGAACACTCACTCTTTCAGCACAGGTCTGTAATAAATGTAAGATTTTACAAAATACTAATTTTCACATGATTTCAGGAACATTTAAATATTTAATCAAATGTAATAAAAGTTCAATGTCAAGAGTTAAAACCTAGACAGATTCTGGTAAGGAATATTGTTTTTAGGCCGAAAAGAATAACAATGGTAAGGTTTTCCCTTAGTAATTCCATTTTTTGTGAATAGTATTCATACAAATGTTAGAATCACAAATGATTTTTGTTCCTTTAACATAATATTATGTAATTTTGATTCAGCTGTGATTTTTCGTGGTAGCTTCCCATCCCATAGTCTAGGTTTCAGAAGCCTCATTTCAATGGGTCCTTTAGTTTTGAATATGTATGTAAATATACCAACCTTTCCAGTTTTGTAAATAGCCGGCCACTGGCTTTCATCATCATAATACAACAACAATTGTGGTTCTCCATAACGCCTCTCAAATTCAATATGATATTCATACCTTCCTCTTCCAGACAGGAAACAAAAACGTGCAAGGAAAACCCAATCCTAATGCAATAAAATAATAAAAATTGATTAATTAATTAGACATTTATGTATTTTAGATATTAGCTTAGTATTCTTGCCTCAAGTGTTTTAATGTGTCCTTCAACGTATCTTGCCGAAATAGTTGTCGAAAAAAACAGTATTAATAATAATGAAACAATCAAACTATAACTCCTTAAAAAACACATTTTTCTTAATCTTTCGGTCATTTTAATTTTAACTTGAAGAAAAAGAAAGAAATATTAATAAAATACGGATAAATGTAATATTAACATTTTGATAGTCTGTTGCACTATAAGGTTGTTTGTTGCGAATTTTATATTTGTCAATTGTTTTGGGGTATAAAACCTACGTTGCTAGGATAATTTCCGTCATAACAAAGCTCGCTAAGGGTAATCGAACTATGATAGATACTTTATACGACCTGATATGAAGTGGATGTCACTTCAGTTATTTTGAATTTAGGTCTTTTGCATGTGTACACTGCTATCGTTAAAATATAATTGCTTTTCCTGAAATAGAAAGAATTTTGAGTGGGAAGGACATTTTTATCATAAGAGAAATACTATAGAGCTTACAGCATTAAGATTCTAGTTTTGTTTGAAGAATAATATGTATATTCAATCTTATTAATACATTTCATATGCATACATATTTCAACAGAAATATCTTAAAAAATATAAATTAGGAAGCGCAACAGTCCGTTGAGTACAAGGACTCTAAACCATTTCTGTGTGTGAGTAATGTTGTCAGGGATGGAGGGGACCTATAGTTTTAAGCCGAATCCAAACGGGGCTAATTTGAGAAAGCACTTTTTATGACAAGAATTACTTTTAGGGGATTTATCAATTCCTCACAAGAGGCAGTACCTTTGCCCTTAGTTAGCACAGATAAGGTTAAAACTAAGCCCTCTGGCATTACAGTCCTACGAACAAACCATCACGCCACGGGTACTAAAGATTATAAATCATCTTTAGCCAACTTTAAATGAATTTTTCTTTTTATGGAACCTTGTTGGCATTTCATATAATATGTTGTCCTCAAATTAATCAAAAAATCTAAACTGAAGATTGCTTTGTCTTGAAAGAATGCTTTTTGTTAAAAAAAATGATAAAACACATTGAGTTGACTTAAGATTGATATTGTTGATATAAGGTTTTTGATATCATCTATTTCTAGAAAGATAAATTAACTTAAGTCGTGGTGCTTTAAAGTAAATATTATAATTGGGAAAAAAATTATTCTAATTTAAATGTCCATGCTTTAAAAGTAACTGAAAAATTGCAATTATTAATTACTTGTATTTATTTATTTATTTATAATTTGTTAAATACTAACGTTAACAATTCTTAATATTTACTTAAAATCTAAACACTTAAACTAGACTGTTGAACAATTTTAATTTGCAATTTATACTTTTTATGTTATCATTTGGTGAATTAATACAAGAGTAACATTTATTATAGATTTCAATTAATTGATTTAAGGGGCTATGTAGACTATAGTTTGATCTGCTAAAATCAGTATTCAATGGTTTCTGGAATCTTATACTTGAACGACTAAAACTAAAGTTTAAACTACCAAGAACTGATGGTGATGAAATTTGTCCGTTTATTATTAAAACAACAAAAAAAAAAACTGAAAGTACATCCTATGATTTGTCAAAGAAGGAAGATGTATGAGAGAATGTCTCTGTGAATAAGCCGGTAATGTATGAATATCTTAAAACCACGGAAGGGATCGTAGACAAAAACGCAAAAATATTTTCTGAATGGCTTCGAGTCTTGTGACGTGTACGGCGTGGTAAGGTGACCATACTGTACAAGCATTTTCCAGGATTGGTATCACAAATGAAACAAAAAGTAATTTTAAAACATATGGATCACGGAAATCACTTCCAAATCTCTTAATAAAACCCAGGACAAGAATCAAACATGTAACTAAATACGATTGGAACTTTTTTGCATGTAAAACTCATGGTTTTACATTTGTCAACGTTTAAAACAAAACGGTTATTATTGCACCATTCCCTAAATAATGTTAAGCCTTTTTCCAAGAGAAGACAGTCAGAGTTATTTTTTTGAAATTTTTTTAGTATCATCAGCATATATTAGGACAGACGAATTTTGTCATCGAAACCAAGTCATATATAAATAAAACAAATAGAATAGGACCAAGGTGACTACCCTGGGGGACACCAGAATTCACAACAAATGAACTGGAACACTCATTACGAAATTTAACACTATAACGTCTACCTTGCAAATATGAGGAGATCCAGTTTATGAAATTGTCGTTGAAACCTTGCTGTTATAGTTTTAAAAGTAATGTTTTATGACACAATTTATTAAAGGCCTTGCTGAAATCTGTAAAGATACAATCTACTTAACGGATGTGCTAACTACGCAGCACATTTCTTTAAAATAAATGATGGTACACCGTCGGGACCAGGACTAAAACATTCGTCAAGTTGTACGATACTATTAAGGACAGTATCTTCACTTATAACGAAATTGATAGAATTAAAGGGGGGCTAATCTACAAAAGCATCTTTAAAGTAGTTTGCAAACATGTATGCAATTATTCTCGGCTCATTACTATTTGATGTGGAATCAGTCATTAAGTTTGGGTATCCACTTGTTTTCTTCTTACGATTAACAAATTTTCAAAAACTGTCAGGATTATTTTTAAGGTCTAATTCAATTTTCCGAATGTAGTCATCATATAGGATGTTAGAGTAGTTAGTGAAAAGTTGTTTTATTATAACGAACGTCCTATGATCATCATCAGTTCTTGTTTGATTATACTTTATTCAAGCTTTGTTTCTTTTGTTTTAACGTGAGAATCAAACCATGGTGGAACACTCAAGTTATTCGAGTCTTTTTAAATGGAATCGTTTTGTAGAAAAAGAGAATAAGTTAAAAAGGTTTTCAAAATTACACCTACTAAAGTTGAATTCTAGTTTGTTGTTATTTATTTATTATTTATTTCATCTACGACCTTAAAGATTAACAGATTACATTTCAGTAAAAAAATAAATATTATAAATGTACTTAACAATAAATAACAAATACTTAATATCTTAAGAATAAATAGTATAATACATTCTTAAATTTTTCTCTGGAGAGATATAAGTCAACATAATCATAAATTTTATTGAACTCTCTAATTGACCTTGAAATTGGTTCGTTACTTCCGTAGTTGGTTCTATGTCTGGACTCAAAATCTTTCAGTCAGTGGCCTCGTTGAAGCATACATATATACATATAATTGAGAGTAATTCTGGACATCTTATGTGGCAGCAAAAAAACAAAATTGTGAGTTGTTCTTCTGGCTCTCAGAGATTGCAAAGCTTGGGAACAAGGATAGAAATTCCAGCGCATTTTGTAAAATACATATCTTGTAAAGCGATTCTGAACTTTCTGTATTCTATCAGATAAATTTTGTTGACAAGGATTCCAGATAACATCCGCGTATTCAAGATTTGGCCTGACCAGGGAAGTAAATAATGATACAAGGGTGTATGGGTCGGAAAAATCAACGGAATCCCTTTTAATGAGCCCTACCATTGAGTTAGCTTTAGCAACAATCGCATCAATATGAAGAGAGAATGAAAATTTAGAGTCAAAAAGAACCCCCAAATCTTTCACTTTTAATGTTCTCTGAAGAGGCTTAGAATCAAGAGAATAGATAAACTCATAAGTAAGAATTTTTCGAGAGATGGAAATTATGAAGCACTTTTTTATATTTAGATTTAAACCGTTTAAGTTACACCAGTGAGATAAATTATCCAGATCCTTTTGCAGCTTGAGACAGTCATCTGCACAAGTTACTTTTGAAAATAATTTGAGATCATCAGCATATATAAGACATTTGCTAAAGTTGACATAGTTGACAATATCATCAATGAATAATATAAATAACAATGGGCCAAGGTGACTACCCTGAGGAACACCAGACGTACACTTGATTGATCTTGAAGTATATTCCTGAATCTTTACTTTTTGAACCCTGCCAGTTAGAAATGAAGAAATCCATTTCAGTAAGACTGAATGGATTCCAAAAGCATCTAGTTTAAGCAGCAATATGCTGTGGTTTACCGAATCAAAAGCTTTGCTAAAATCAGTATATACAGCATCACTTGACCTCTAATTTCGATAGCATCAACAACAATCGATGAGAAACATGTCAAGTTTGTTATAGTTGACCTACCCGAAAGATACCCATGTTGAACACTATTTATATGTTCTTTCACAAGAAAATCAAGTTTGTTTTTGACTAAACTTTCAAAAATCTTCGGAATTGCGGACAACTTGCAAATCCCCCTATAATTTTCAATATTATTTTTAGAACCCGATTAAAAAATGGGGATTAGGAAAGAAGATTTCCATTCATCTAAAAATATCCCAGATGACAAAAAAAGTTCAAAAATTGTAAGCAACGGTGCACAAAGAGACTTAGAACATCTTTTTAATATTATGGCAGGGATGCCTGGATTCGAATTTGGCTTAAGAGAGTTAAGTGCGCTTTAAACATCAGAGTATTCCAAATGTATAGATCCAATATCAACCTTAGGGCCGTTTCGAGGAGGTTGAGGAAAGTTTGGATTGAAATTAGAATACACCGATTCAAAAAACTGAGCAAAAAGCTCCAGAGTTTTATGAACATCAGTATATAGTTCTTTATAATGTATCGAATTGTTTAACAATAATAAAGGAACTATTTGATTAACTGATGCCTTAAATTCATCATGATGAACAAATACTAAATCTAAAATTTTGAATAAATCATTTACAATTCTATTTACTTGATATAAATTGAGAGCATACAGGTGATCAATAAAGGAAATTTCAATATCTCTTTTTAAATTACTAGGTATAAGCATACTATCCGCAACAGAGTAAGACCAATTTACATCTTTTGGGGCGGAATATAACTAATTATAAAATACATAAAAATACCTGGCTCAAGATTAATTGAAAAACAAATTTGTTCAACATCTGTGATGGGGAGAGTCACTAGTTTGCACGATATACAAGAGCGGACAGCAGCTATTACACCAAATCCACGATCCTCTGCAGAGTTACAGCGGTCCTTTCGGAAGACCATGTATGAGTTGTCAAATATCTCTGTGTCTAGGATTCCGCTCCATAGCCATGTTTCAACAATAATAATGATGACATAATCAACATGACTTGACGCAAGAAATAAAGCAGGCACTTTTGTTCGAATTCCACTGGCATTGTGATAACAAATCTTAAAAGAATTAGCATTTGCAGCATTTGATGGAGAAGCTTGACTTAGTGGATAGCTCTTTGATTCTCCATCCCTGACAGGTTTTTTGGAATGAAATCAAATTCACGAATCTTAATTCCATATTGCCAAAAAGAAGAACTGAACACAGATTGTACATATTCTACAGGAATTCCAATTTTAAATGAAATGAATTTAAGATTTTCTTCATTTCCTTTCTTTATTAGCTTGAAGCATTTAAAAACGGATTCATTCACATTCAAGCTGGTCGATAAGTATTTAGTTATGGATTCAGTCGTCGTGGACGGCGTAAATTTTGACAAGTGAAACCATTTCAAATTGTTGTAGACAACAAATTCCGTATTTTGTACGCTTGTGCCCGAAATAACTTTTTTCGTTTTACGGATACCTTTTGTAGCAGCAAGTCTACTTCCAGAGGCAAGATTAAATGGTAAAGTTGAATTTGTATTAGCAACAGCAGCGGCAGTAAAACATTAACAGCATCAGCAAAAGATATGACATCTGCGGCATCTTTAGAATTAACATGCGCATTAACGGCATGCACAACAGCATCAGAAACAGGAACAGCACAATCGGCAACAGAATAATCGGCAACAGCATCAGCAGCATCAGGAACCACAGCAACATCATCAGCAGCAATATTAGCAACAGCAGCAGAACCACCATCAAAAACATCAGCAAACGATTAGATAGCATATGAGGTGAAGCCATGTTTAAATAAAGTGCTATGTCTAATGCAGGATGATGGCGATCTTCGTTCACAATTTTGAGCATATGGTTTTGGAGAAAAACACCAGATCGAGCGTTTTTCCAGAACGGTTCTTCACACCGTTCAGTTGACTTAAGCCACATTAAGACATACCATCTATTAATAAAAACTCGTTTGAAGATATCGCGTTTATTGGAACTTAGAAGTCATCGTCGACAATTTAAATCCAATCGAGATTGGGTAAATTAAAAACACCATCAACCAGTACTTCGTCTTCAGGCTCCAAGAGGATATAAATACTTTCTATACAGTTGTTTAGTTTTTCATAAACCTTGATCTTGCAGCTTGGAGATATATATGCTGGTACAATAAATAAATGCCCTATTGCCATTTTAATTTTTAAGCATGATATTTCGATGTCTGTTGATCGAAAGTCGTTAATCAGGTAACCAGTGAGAGTATTGTTGATAGCGACAAGAATTCCGCCACCAACGGGTGATTGAATCGTCTGAGTTATTATGATCACGTCTAAGGACTTGATTAGAGGAGTCAAAAAGCTCCGAGTCCGAGATAGAGTTGTTGAGCCATGTTTCCGTCAATATTATGATATCGTGAGGAAGATTGTTAATGTATTTGTAAAGTCCGAAGTGCATTTACGTTTTGGTAGTAGATTAATACCTTTTTAAGCTGCTTTGACGGTGGTTTAGCGCTGTCCGATACTGACGAAAAGGGTTGTTCGACTTATTAATAAATTAATGAACTAAACATGTAATTGAAAAGTGTCAATTACTTTCAATTCATTTATTGGCATTAGCAATAAAATAAGTACCTCAGCTACACTGTGATAATTTATGTTTGTCTTTTTAATTTATTAGTCTCTTGTTTTTAATGTTAATTTATTAAATAGTTTAAAAAAAAAAACAATTGTAATGATCTAAAAGGTGAAATTATTAATTTTTGTTTTTCAATTATGTGTAATTTTAATAAAAAATTGAAGTTATTAATTACTTGTTGTTAAAATTAGAATTTTTTCCCCAACGTTGATAACAATAAAGTTAAGTAAAGCTTAACACATTTTTTCAAAGAAAGTTTATTATAAGAAATCTGAAGGTGTTCTAAAGGTTCGATAGAAAGCTTAAACATTTGTTTTTCTTTTAAAGAATGTTTAAACTTAATTTATTTAGATTTTTAATCGAGATTTTTATATGAAGCAATTATTATGTTCTTAAAGTTAAAAAGGTATTAAATAGTTTAAGTTTTCTTATTTGATATAAGAATTGTTTATTGATAAGAACTCTGTAGAAGAGAGAGAGCTTAGTTTGAACGTCCTTGACACTTCCTTGAAGGGGGAGGGGTGAATGGGTAAAGTTGATTCCAAATTAATTTTTTCGTCAAAATTAATGTTGAAATGAAACTTTGAGGTAAGTCTAATCTAAACAATATAGATCTATACTTTAAAACGACTGAATTCTTAATAATTAATGACACAGTATTATAAAATTTAAAGGGCTTTTGAAAACTTTTTCTTGATTTTAACTACCCGTAGAAAGATATTGAATTTTGTCCGATTTGTCGAATTGAAAATTTTTAAATTTCTCTACGTTTCAAACTCTAGAACATAAATCGATAGTTTTTAGAAAGTTGTCGGCACGCTTGTGCGTTCGGTTTACCAGCTATATCTCAAGTGGAGATAACGACTTCAAACTAATGTTTGTTATACAGATAACATTAAAAGATGAAGAAAGAGGAGAGAGGTGTTTTTTTTTAAGTGAAAAATCTTATTGACTTAAAAACTGTGTCAAACAAATAACATTAACAACTTAAATAACATTTAATATTTAACATTGTTACGTATAAATATAAATCAAAAACTAACAAAAAATATTTTTCACTTTGAATATTTGTGAAGAAAAAATGACATTAACTCCAAAATAATTTAATGCGAAGAATAACAAAAAAAGAAAAAAATGTTTAGAAAAACAGAAGTGATAACTTTTTTTACAAACAAAAAAATTTTGTTAGAAATACTATTAAAAGTTGGTAAGAATTGATTATCGTCTCGAATATCTTGTTAAAATTATATCTTGTAAAAAAACATTGTTTCTAACTTTTTTAAAAATAATTGAAAATATTTAATTGACTTTTTATTATATTTTATTTATGTTAAAAACTGATTTTCTACTCGAATATCTCAGGAGTTAATAAAGCTATTTACTTTAAAATTATTCCATTCTATTCAGAATATTATTGTTAAATTAAGTTTTTTTTTTATAAAATTTGAATAGACATTTTTTCTTATAAGTAATAAGAACTTTCAAAAAATGCTTCTAAAAATTTATTTTATTATATGCAAAACATTAATTACAATTGATATTTTAGAAAAAAATCCAATCGACAAATGTATGTGGAAAACAACTAAAAAGTGACAAAAAAAGGTTTTTGACTTAAGTATCTTGAAAGGGTATGAAAAAAGAAAGATTTGACTTCAAACATTTGTTTATCTTACAGAAAATGTTACTATTAATACTTTGAAAAACTTTTTGAAATATCAACGATAGCCAAAAATTAAAAAGAGGCTAGGATGCGAACCACACTTATAACTTCCCATCCCGTCTGTCGATTTTTCTTGCTTAAAATGTTTATAGTCTTACGTGTTTTGGTAAAAAAAAGTTGTCAGTTGAATTTTTCTTAAAAATTTTAAAATTACCAACAATATTTTTCATATAAAGAAATAGTTTACTTCGAAAACCTTGTTTTGTTTAACAGATTTTTAGTCGAGAACAAATTTTTACCAATTTCCTAAATTTTTACAAATTGGATGAATGAAATTAATATCAAGAACCGAACATTAATTTTTACCAAATTTGCGTACTATTTCTTGTAGATTTTATTTTTTATGAAAAAACGGACTATTGGAGTTTTATAAAAAAAAAATTCTGAATATCGAAAACAATATTTTCTGAAAAAAAAGTTTGAAGACAATATTTTTAATTTTTAAAACCTATTTGAGCCGAAAGTAAATTTTTACCAAGTTTTAGTATTTTTTTGTTAGGTTTTTACTTTTTGTAAAAAAACTGTCAATTTTATTTTTCTCAAAATTTTACTGAATGATGAAAAAATATTTTTCAAAAGATAAAAGTAATTTAAAGCCAATATTTCAAAGTTTTGGAAAGATATTTGAGTCGAAAATCAATTTTTAGCAACTTTTATTAATTTTTTTGTTTGTTTTTATTTTTTTGTAAAAAAAACTGTCAATTCCATTTTTCTCAAAATTTTACTGAATGCTGAAAACAATATTTTTTAAAAGATAAAAGAAGTTTCAGGCCAATATCTCAAGGTTTTGAAAAGATGTTAGAGTCGAAAATCAGTTTTTCCGAACTTTTGTTAAATTTTCCTTTAAGTTTTTATTTTTTGTAAAAAAAACTTCAATTTAATTTTTCTTAAAATTTTTCGGAATGTTGGAATTAATATTTCTTAGAATTTAAAATTAGTTGAAAGCCATAATCTTAAATTTTTAGAAAGATATTTGAGTCGAAAATTAATTTTTAACACCTTTTGTTTAATTTTATTTTAAGTTTTCGAAAGAAAGAAGTCGAAATTCAGTTTTTACCAACTTTGAGTAATGTAAAAAAAACTGTCAATTATATTTTTTTTCAAAATTTTATCAGATGTCAAAAACATTATTCTTCGTTGCGCAAAATTGTTTTGGAGATGAAATCATATTTTAGTAGTAAAATTTTTGAGGTGACAAACTTTTTTTTTCAGTTTTTTTGATGTAGGTATAAAAAAACCGTTTATTGGATTTTTTTCCAAAAATATATTTGTTTGGTATAACGTTACAATCTATAATACAAACTTTAATTCAAGTCTCTAGCGTCATTGGTTCATGAGACGTTAACCAACATTTTCACCTTTTTTTAAACTTCTATGGTAAAAAAACCACCTACACAATTTTCTTTAGATCCCTTTCTGCATCTTTCTGCTTTATTATCTGTATAAAAAATGTATTTGAAGTCCCTTCTGGTTCTTGAGCTATTGACGACGAAAAAAACGTCGCGAACGTACGGGCGTACAAACGTACGTACACACGCACGCACAGACATCTTTCTAACAATGTTTTATTTCGACTCTAGGGACCTTGAGACGTCGAGAAATGTCAACATTTTTAATTTGACAAATCTGACCCATTAGGTACAATAACTTCCTATGGGAAGTTAAAAAAGGGACATAATATACGAAATTGACAAACTTTAGTGAAAATCCTAAATATTATTAAAAAATTCATATTTCGGGCAATTTAAACCTATTATAAAAACCAGAGTTGAAAACTAAACAAAAATAAAAGAACGGGTAAAAAACTTTAAATCGAAAAATAAATAAAACGCTTTTCAACAAAAAATTGGCTATGAAATCAATTTTGTTATTTTCCAATAAATATTTTCCTGACTCACTGTTTACCAACTCTATTTCGTTAAATTGTATTGTAACGAATTTTCTCGAGTTTCACAAATGTTGGTACAACGTATCTATTCCATTTCTCATTACAATATTTTCCATTAAATTATTCCCGGCAGGTAACCAAAGAACTCTCCAAAACTCCCACTGTCATTTTCCCACTGATACCTGTTATAGAGCTCCCATCTACAGATATACCTGCTTACATTCCGTCGCGTCGCTCTTAGTAATGTATCTTTGTATCTCTTACTAAAACTGGAAAAATACAACAACAAAAACAAAACATTCAGTCATCATCTCTCCGTTGCTCGTCGTGGGTAGTTTCATTTGTACATATTTATTTCTGTAGCTACTTTAACGTTGAACTTCAACTATGGGTACGATGACTACAAGATTCGAGAGTAGTTTAGTTAGTCTCCACTTCTCATTCGAATAGAAGAGAAGTATCTTTCGGATACGGCGTTCAGTTGAAAGCAATAAATATAACTTCACAAAAAACCTAAACAACTTTTATATTTATTATCATTTGGCTAAATCATACGCGTAAATTTAGTTTTTTGTTAATTCTTCTTCAGTTGCATAAAAATAGATGAAGTAGTAGTCTTAAGTGCTTTTTGTCAATACCATAACAATATTATACTGGTTCTTTTGTGTTTATTCAACTCTTGAATATTATCTTCTTAACTATACTCGAGTATATTAGAAGCAGTAGGTTGTCCTTTTCTGCTTCTGCGAATTCGAATTCGGTAATTTCTTTACCACTTGTGATTTTGAATACGTGCCATGTTAAAGCGCAGGGTTGCCGCCACATTCACATATTCGAACGCATAATATTATTCCCGACCTGCGCTCCATCACATTTGTGTAGATAGAAACGTATAACATTTTTATATACATAGACGGGGATAAAGTGTGAGCCCTCGACTTAAAGCCAAACATCTATTGCAAGGAAAGTGACGTGAGATACGTACGATACGTGGACGACATAGACGCGAACATTTCGTTATCAGCAGCACAAAGCTCAATTCTTCTACGAGTATATTATTGTCATCCGAAACCCCAGAAATAGCACAATAGTATCAGGGTATATTTTCCAACAATATTTCGCAAAATAATAATCAACCTACAACAAAAACAACATCCATTCGAAAACGAAATCAAGTTAAAGTAGCAGCTTTTTATCTGAAGCAGCCAATTTAAACTCGGACACAAAAATAACACTAAAAAAACGAAT
Source organism: Eupeodes corollae (assembly GCF_945859685.1). Taxonomy (NCBI): domain Eukaryota; kingdom Metazoa; phylum Arthropoda; class Insecta; order Diptera; family Syrphidae; genus Eupeodes; species Eupeodes corollae. Next base: position 42,174,446 of record NC_079149.1, read on the forward strand.
TCAACAACAAAAAATTATTATTACACTCGAATCGCGGGGAAGGTCATGATGTGATTAGTGAAAAAAAGTGTTAGAACGACGAATGAATTTAACGTACATAGTTGCGTGGGGCTTATGAAAATAATAAAAACGTATTTCCAGAAGCTATATCGCCATCTCGAAGTGTGCCAACAGTTGTTTATTTGATTGAAAAATCGATTAACAGTGAAGACATTCAAAAACAATCTGCTGCAACCATGGGATGGTTCCATATGTTACAACTTTTCGGTCTGATGACTGGTTCTGTCCTTGGAATGCAGTTTTCCCATAACAGCATCGACAGAGACGAAGATGACACCCCATCGTCGTATTCTTCTTCAAGGATTCGTGATCGCGAGGGATACATACACGGAAAGTTTCCATTTCTAATGCCAAATGTCAGACCCAATACGGTATGTAAATTTTAATTCTGATACTGGTTTTTTTCGGGGTTGTAATTTCGTTGACCCTTAGAATTTATAAATAAGAAGAAACAGCCATTATTTTAAGTGTTGCTGTTTGTTTTTATATACCTATTGACCTTTATTCTGCAAACGGAAACGGAACTGTGTTAAATATCAAGGATAAACTTGTACTTAATCATCGAGTGTTCGATTGCGATGCGGGATGATTGTGGTTTAAGCGTATGAAGCCTTTTCTCCTCGGGGAGGTTCTTCCAGAGAGCGAGTGAGTTTATTTTTTAGACACACAAAAAAGTCTTCCCACTATAAATGACAAAATAGGTGGGCGGACGCTCGGATTCAGTTAATGCAGTATAGAAGACATCTACCTATAGATATTGCCATGTGCCCACGGGAAAAAAGTAATTAAGTACAAGACAGAGTCATACAATTTTGCTTTTATTGGCGGTAGGGCTTTGAGGAGTGTTTAAATTTGTACATTGTCGTTTGATTTTCTTAAAGGTTACGGAACAATTATTGAAAGATGTTCACAGGAGAAAATATTTTAAACTATTTTTTTTGTTTTTGTTTCTGTAAAGATTCTAGAGCGTGGGTAGTGACTTTTGCCCGTAGTACCCGTGTTATGATAGGGCATAGTAATGTCACGTCAGTGGTCTCTGGCCAACCCTAGACTGTACGAGCTAATTTGTTTGCTAATTTGTTTGCACGGTTTCTGACTTTTGGCAGAAAACGATATATCCTCCAAAAGTTATTCTTCTCATGAAAATTCCCTGATATTGCTCGCTTTCAGAAATGTCTGAGAGCTGTAAGTCACTTAGGCCCTGTTTTTTCAACAGCAGTAGCGTCGCTGCCCATAATTTATATTTCTTTTAGAGACCGTGTTAAAATAAACTGCTAGCGTTCGGAAAAGATCCCAAATTGTATGCCAAATAAACAGACAATTAAATGAGCTTGGTATCAAATGAAGAGTGGCGTTTAGCATGTCAAAATAGGGTTTATTTTTAAGCTAAGAGCTCTAAGAAAAGCCTTAACGCGAAGATTATGCTCTGATTAAAGTTTGATCAAAACCATATGTTCTTTATCGAACAATTTTTAACTATTGTTATTAAGTCAAAACAAATTTGTTCAAGTGTCATTCTTACGAATGGTAAGAATTTTTTAGAGCCATTAAAGAACCGGCAGTTGAAGAAATCTGTTGGCCCTTCAATCTACCAATGTCAACATTTTGTATTGTATAATAAAAATGTGTGGCTTGATTTTCATATGTACACATGTATATACATAGATGAATAAAAAGGAATTTAAACTCTTGGTTTTTTCCAAGTCAACAAAAAAACAATAACTTGTTTCTAAACAAATTATTTACTTTGACAGTTCATCAATTTTATGGTTTATTACAAATCGTAACTTTTTAACACTTTAACCATGAGTTTAGGAACGATGTGATGACTTCATATTGTTACAAATCGTAACAATCTTACCGTTTAGAAAAAACAATATTTAACGATTGGTAACATTAGTTACAAAAAGAACAGATCTCTGGAGAACTGAACTGTGAAAGTCCTTAAAACGTGCCATAAGTACTTTTTAATACCACACGAAACAAACGTCAAGTCAGCCGCGCTCAGTTTTTTACTCCATTTGCTCGGTCATTTTATTCAGAAATTAAAGCATGCTCTAAGTTTTAAAATAAAAACGCTTAATGAGCGCAATATGCAATTTAATATTCATTTAAAGGTTATAGCATAAGCTTTGCACTAGAGTTTAAAAAATATATGTATGTCATCAATACTATCACATTTTGGCATTTGACAGGTAAACCAATAAAAATTGGATAATTCACGATTTAAAAGCACGTAGAAATCGGTTAAAATTCACTGGCTGTCGTTAAAAACTTACTTACTTACTTAGGGTGCTACAGTCATGTGTGATCTAGGGCCCAATAAACTTCTAGATCTAGCACGGTCCCTAACTAGATGTCTCCAGTTTTGCGCTCCAAGTTGGGTGAGGTCACTTTCCACTTATGTGGGCCACCTAATCCGCGGGCGGTCTTCCTCTACTGCGTTTTTCTCGAAACGACCCAAGGTGCTTTCTTCCGCTTTTGTCATAGTCCATGCTTCTGCACAGTATAGCAGGACGGGGATGATAAGGGTCTTATTTAGCGACACTTTATTCTTTCGAGAGAGGACTTCACCAATCAGTTGCTTTCTTAGCTCAAAGAAACAGCGGTTAGCAAGAGTTATTCTTGGCTTGATCTCAGCGCTGGTGTTGTTTTCTGAGTTTACAGCGGGCCTAGGTTGACATCACGCTGAGTTCTTCCGATTATGTCAATGTCATCAGCATATGCAAGTAATTGGACAGACTTTTGAAAGATAGTGCCTCTAGTGTTGACGTGTAAGCTATGCACTATTCTTTCAAGCACGACATAAAACCTTTTTTGACATCGAAAAGTTCTGCTAAGTTGTTTCAACCTTTATATAGCAGAGTGAATTTTCCATGTTTAGCAGGGATGCCAAAAGTAGACATGGCTCTATACAGCTCGTCCCTGTAGAAGCTGTCATATGCGGCCTCGAAATCGATGAAAAGATGGTGGGTGTCGATTTGGTGTTCTTTGGTTTTTTCCAGGATCTGCCGTAATGTGAATGTTTGAGCGACAGTGGACTTACCTGGTCTAAAACCACACTGATAAGGACCAGGTTGTTGAAGATGGGCTTTAGACGTTCACATATTACAACAGAGAAGATTTTGTAGGCAGTATTAAGTAGACTGATTTCTCGTTGAAAACTATAGTAATTAAATTCACTTTTTTATACAGTAAAAAGGAATTTGATTTAGTCTGATGATTTTACAACAGTAGTTTAAATTCATAAGGTCAAGTTTTACTGAGTCCTTTAAAATATTTTATACTATTTTACTTGCTCTAAGACTCTTGTATTGATTCATGCAAAATAAATGTAAACCAAAATTAAAAACTTGCCACCAAATGATAGAGACTTTAGAATAATAAAAAAAAGTTGTTATTTAATTCTCCTCTACGTGCGTGGCAGAGATGCCATTAGTCTGACCATCTGAAGATTCATATGTTATGTCTAAACTTTCCAACCCAATAAGTGCTTTTTTTGATAAGATTCTAAATTCTCTTCACAACTGGTTTCGAATTTTACAGAGACGCATAAGTAAAACAAATTTTCTAAAATTAAAAAAGTACGTATACGCCCAAGTGAACAATTTAAGCTATCAATTGAAAGAAATATATAATCGCTTAATTGATGTACAAAATTACTAATTATTCAATAATTTTTAAGGGCACTCCTTCTCTAAACCTAAAATGATTAAACTTGGCTAACCCATGTTTGAATTTTAACAAAAATGCGAGATAACTTTGTATACACATTTTATGAAATGAAAACTAATTAACTTCGAAAAAGAAGAGAACTAAGAACGTAGATTACTTACTTAGTACATCCAGGATCGTGTATATAGAAATTGTAAAAAGTCACATTCTTACTGTAATCAATCCATTTACCTCTTAAACACTTAGAAACTTTATAGCCTTAAATGTAAAAAGCAGGTTTCTACAATCGAGTCGTGCATTAATTTATCATAGTGTAAAAATTTCTGTAAAGAGTTCTTGAGTGTGAGCAAAAACCGAATAACCCTTTTTTGAACTCCTTTTTCCTCAAATTTATTTTTTCTTGGAAGAACCAAAATAATTTACTAATTTTTATTTTTCAATATGTTTCAGCATTAATCACTTCTGTTGAAAACTTCAAACGACTTCACTTAATCCTCCATGTATTATGTTTCTGTTTAATTCGCTAAATTTAATAATGTACTTTAATAGTACCTGAGAGTTTGAATGAATGATATTCCGAAATTTGTATTTAACTCTCAGAATTATTGTAATCATTATTGATTTTAAGCGAAAATCATTTTGTATATGCTCTAATGAAAAGACTTACTCTAACGCCTCCACCTGTATTTATGAATGTGTGTTTTTTTCTCAAATGCTTGGGGTTTCAAATTTCGACACATGATTCTTCCTTTTTTTTTTTTAAAAACATCAAAAGTATACATTACACGAAAGTATAGATCCATTTTAGAACACAATACAAGGCATTAAGTAAGGCTCTGATTGTGGGATGCTGAGAGCTGTGGGATGAATGAATCACATCGTTAGGTTATGTTTAAATACAATCTACGTAAACTGTTGTCAAAAGAAGGGGTTTCGAAGAATTTATAAGAATCTGTTTTGATATACCTCGCTGTAGGGAATACAACTCGTCCTTTTATATATGTATATCTATGTACATACTTACATTGTGTATCAAATTAAATTTGAATTGAATTACGTCAAAGAGATTTTGAAAAACATCATTGATATACATACATACATACATTTGTATATGTATTTACATTAAGATATAATTTTATATGGGTGGGGGTTATTATAATTGATAAAGGAACATTTTTTGTTCTTTATTCTATTTTTGTATATATGTATATGTTCCTTTAAGGCCACAACCAACTCGTACATATAACAAATTAAATACCAAATAAAGAAGAAAAATTAAATTGTTGAAGTTTTAGATTTCTATCCCTTAAAGAAAATGTAAAAGTAATGATGAAACATTCCATATTAAATGCATTTAGTTTTAACTAAAACATATGTTTTTATAATAAAATGCAATGGAAACATTTACCTCCCCATCTGATATAATAATAATAATGTTATGTCTACACTTTTATAAATGTCATGTTACGAAACATCTCAGTGGTTGATATTTAAAACAACAATGTGCGTGGGATATGTACACAATATTTTCAAATACAATATTTCTTACCTTTTTTAATATTTTATTATGTCCTGAAAGCTAAAAGGGCAGACAGTAAATTACACGTTGAAAGCCCAAGAAAAATCATGTAAGATTTGAAAATTTGTGGCTGATCGTCTTCAATAATCATCTTTCATATCTCTAAGGTCTTAAATTGAGTGGGGAGCATTGGCGTAGACCTTATCTTAGTATATATAGTAGATCTTACACGAGACTGCAAAAAAAATAAGTCTAGATGTAAAATATAGATGTCGAATTCTGATCACCACTTCGAGACATAATACAGCCACCAAACTTTTCTGGTAAAATAGTTTCGATTTCCTAGCTTTTTTGGCACGTAGCGTCATTTTGTTGGAAATTAATTCCAATTCTGGTCATAATTAAAATACAGGGGACCTACTATGTAACTTGATTTTACTTTTGATTCTATTCGAAACTCATTTCCGATTCTACTTTTAAATCGTACTACGTATGAAAGAAGAATCGGATGCCGGTTATACCAACTTGTTTTCAAAAAAATTTGTACTTTCGAACGAGTATCGAGTTGTTTGACAGTTAAAAAAAACATCAAATTTTTGGACAAGAATAAATGTTACAAAAATGAACACCGCTGGAATTTGCTTTAATTTGCAAGGAAATGAAGATCGGTACGAGCAAATAATAGAAGAAGAAAAGATAATTTCAAGGTTTGTACATATAAAGGGTGATTTTTTAGCTACTATATTTTTGGCAACACTTTTTTAAACAGCTGACGCACGTTTTGTGTTTTGTTTCACTATCAAACATCTTCAGTTTGGTCTATAATTTAACCATGAGTAGTCTTACAAACGAACAACGCTTGCAAATTATTGAATTTTATTACCACAATGTGTGCTCTGCTCTGTTAAGAAAGTTCATCTCGCGCTTCTTCCATTTCATGGTTAGTTTAATCGACCCATAGAAGCAGCTATTCGGGCTATTGTGACTAAATTTCGCACCAAATTTACATTGTTGGACATTAAACCACCAAGACGCTTACGTAGAGTGCGAACAACGTGTACAATTTTGCGGAAGGATTTAGGTGTGATGCCTTTCAAAATACAGCTGGTGGAAGAATTGAAGCCAAACGACCTACTGCAACGTAAAATTTTTGGTGAATAGGCTCTTGGAAAGTTGGCCGAAATCCACTTTTTTATCGAAAAATTGTGTTCAGCGATGAAGCTTATTTTTGGCTCAATAGGAACGTAACTAAAAAGAATTGTCGATATTGGAGTGAATTGCAAGAGCTACCAATGCATCCAGGAAAAGTCACAGTTTAGTGCGATTTATGGGCGGGTAGCATTATTGGACGATACTTCTTTACAGATGATGCGAACCTCGAGATGATATCCAACTTTTTTTGCCCAAAATTACGAATTCCCGGTATAATTGGGGTGGTAGATGGACATGGAACCCATATTCTACATTTTACCTATACTTTGACAAAAAAAAACTTTGCTCGAAAACACATTTGATGCGCAGTGATTATTTTCGATTCTGACTTGTTTTGAATTCTACTTTCGAGTTACGTAGTTCCTCGTTTATTTAAAAGTTCATAAGAATAGATTTGGCACTACTAGAATTATTCGATGCTCGTTGGTAGTAAAAGTAGTAAAATAGATACATTCATACATACCCGTGGTACCAATTTTGCGAATTCGAGCAATTTCATTGTAGAATCGAGTTAGATAGTAGGGCCCGATGACTTGGTCAAATGAGCTTCCTGCTGTATATCCAAAGAGATCCTGTTAAAAAATAGTGCCTAAAATTTAAATTTGAAAGTATGTATACCTGCAAAATAAGTTCCCCTTCGCAAAAAACTTTTATTTATTTTGCTTCCGAAAATCATTAGAGAGCTTTTTTAAATAAATTTTTAACTTCTCATAGGAAGTTATTGTAATGGGTCCGATTTTTCAAATTGAAAACGCTGACATTTCTGGAAGTTTCAAGGTCCCTAGAGTCGAAATAAAAGATTTTTAGAAAGATGTCTGTGCGTGCGTGTGTACGTACGTTCGCGACGTTTTTTTCGTTGTCCATAGCTCAAGAACCAGAAGAGATATAAATTTCAAATAAATTTTATTATACAGATAAAAAGGCAGAAAGATGCAGAAAGGGCTCTCAAGAAAATTGTGTGGCTGGTTTTTTTACCATAGCAGTTTGAAAAAAAGGTGAACATTTTGGTTAACCCTAAATATCTTACGGACCAAAAACGCTAGAGACTTGAATTAAATTTTATACAATATATTATAATGTGATATCAAAGAAGTATATTTTTTGAAAAAAATCAATTTAAAGGGTTTTTTATAAATCAAAAAAACTGAAAAAAAATTTGTCACCTATAAAATTTTACGACTAAAATATGATTTCATCTCCAAAACAATTTTGTGCAACGAAGAATAATGTTTTTCACATCTGCTAAAATTTTGGGGAAAATCGAATTGACAGTTTTTAAAAAAAAAAAAAAAATCTAAAAAAAAACATTACTCAAAGTTGGTAAAAATTGAATATCGATTCAAAAATAAAACTCTAAAAAAAAACAATACTAAGACGTGGTAAAAATTTACTTTTGACTCAAATAGCTTTTCAAAAATTGAAAATATTGGCTTCAAACTTATTTTATTTCAGAGAAAATATTGTATTCGATATTCAGTAATTTTTATATAAAAATTAAGCAGTCCCTTTTTTTCATAAAAAATAAAATCAAAAATAGTACGCAAATTTGGAAAAAATTAATACGAGTACATATAGACAAAATTTTAAGCAAAACAAATCGACAGACGGGATGAGAAGTTATCAGTGTAGGTCGCATCCCAGCTTCTTTTTTTATATAATCTCTTTTTTTGAAGTATTTTTTGGAGTGCATTATGCTCATAAATTTCGATACAAATTGTGACGAATTTGAGATATTTCAGAATTGAAAACAAAGTTTAAAATGTTTAAAAATAGAATTTTTTGATCATCAAATATAATTTTGACAGTATAGGAACTATTTCAAAAAAAATATTTCTATCTGTTCATAAGTTCTTGAAAAATTTAAAAAAAAACATAACAATTCAATTTGCTCACATTTATTACTTATATATAGTAAGTGCAAAGTAAAATAACAAATTATAGATATTATTATGAAGGCATTAACTTCGACTTCTCTCCCAACGTAATATCATGTTTGATTAAAATCTCGTGTTAGACATTTTTTGCGATGTGGCAAGCAAAAATACAGTAGTGACATAAACCTTGTTTTTTTGGAAAATCTATCAATAGTTTATAAGGATCAATAGTATATAAGGATTTTACACGATACAAGTTAAAGTAGAATCTTACTACGGATGGGTTTTTGACATTTATACGAGTCTCGAATGGATCTTACGTGATTTCGTTCTCAAATGTTGGTACGATTGATATTGCATTTGTATCTCGATGGCTGTGTTCGTGAAGTAGTTGTGCATTTGGAATCATATGTTTTCGATTGGGGGAAACAATCAATCTGTTACTGTTGATATTATTTAGTTCTGTTAATGACAATGGACTAACTGGGCTTATTTTGCAAGAAAAAACAATAGAAAAGATTATTAAGTTTTGCTATGTTTCCACAAATGGTTTATTTCAGTTTAAATTAAATAAATCTTTTTGGTGTTTTAGTTTTTACTTCTTAAATGTAATTAAAAAAACAGTGCGAAAAAAAAGGAATAATAATACTAAAGGTTTTAGTACACATTAGCGTTAAGTCTTTGAATGTTAAAATAGGAACTATAACTATATATTTAAGAAACATACAAATCTTCGTTAAAAGCCATCTAATTTTAATTTTTTTCCGTGTAGTCTTTTTCAAATACTTTTGTTTCAATTGTATATCAGTATACTAAAATTTGTATGCTATATTTATTCAGCCATTTTTTTTCAAAACAAACAATTTTTCTAGAAAATTAAACATTTCTTATGTTTGCTATTTAACAGATTCAACATGTGTTTTTTAAATGTATTTACTTTTAAATAAATACATATAAAATATTGTTATACAATCCTACAAAAAAGCAATAATTCGTTAATTTTTTTAACTTATCCGATTCGGAAAAAGCTTACAACCTTGTCCTAACATTAAGTTTATACTAGATATATGTACGTACAAATACTCCGATATAGGAGTTTTCAGAGTTCAGAGAAATTCTTAGCAACAAATATTTTACTAACCCAAAAAAGACAACTTTGTATAATTTATATTTTTGTTATTCTTGTTTATGTTTTTTTTCATGTCGCAATGTTTTTTTTTTCACAACACCAATACTTTTTCTATAAAACAATTATTTAAATTGTATACAAAATAAAAGCAAACAAGAAGTAGCATATTGGACACGGTTAATAATTTAAATTGTCCATAATAAATTAATTGTTAGAGACAATTGCTATGCACCGCTTGCTTCATAATTGCGTGACTTTCATTTTTTCTCATTTCTATGCACATTTGATATTTTAAAACATTTAATATCATCGAAGCTTGAAAAGCAAAAACAAAAAAATATTAAAAACTGCTTTAAATATAACATTGAAATATGTAGAATCTTATATATTTTAAGTAAAAATTAGGAAGAAGAATTTTGTATTGAATATTACAATTACAAATAAGAAGAAGAATGTGTTTGAAAAGTTCGAAATCAAACATATCAAAACAATAGTTCTACTGACCAACTTGTAACCATATTTCCACCCTAGTGTATTATAAAATAAAATGCAAGACTGGGTCGTTCAAACTTGCTCTTATATACATAAAGACTGCTTAAAAATAGTACCTATAATTTAAGATTGAAATAACTGCAAAATAAATTTGCCTACAATAATTTCTTAAAAAAAACCTTAATTTACAGCGTTTTTTAAATTTCATTTTCAATATGCATATAAAATTTTTCAATTTTTGTTTAATAATACTTTAAGGATGCAGTTATTTAAAACACATAAATATATAAAATTTTGACCTGTTTATGAGATATCGAATTGTAAGGTTGGGTTGAAAAAGTTGTTAGTTGAATTATTCTTACAATTTTTTAAATTACCAACAATATTTGTCATACTAAGAAATAGTTTAGTTTAAAAAACCAGTTTTGTTACCAATTTAGATTTTATTTTTTATGAAAAAAGGACTGTTGGATTTTTATAAAAAAAACTACTGAATATCGAAAACAATATTTTCTGTGAAATAAAAAAAGTTTTAAGACAATATTTTTAATTTTTGAAAAGATATTTGAGTCAAAAGTAAATCTTAACCAAGTTTTAGTATTTTTTTTTGTGTAAAAAACTGTCAATTCGATTTTTCTCAAAATTTTACTGATTGTTGTAAACAATATTGTTTAAAAGACAAAAGTAGTGTAAAGCCAATATATTAAGGTTTTGAAAAGATATTTGAGTCGAATTTCAATTTTTACCAACTTTTGTAAAATTATCTTTAAAGTTTATATTTTTTATAAAAAAAAACTGTCAATTTAATTTTTCTTAAAATCATACCAGATATTATAAACGTTATTCTTCGTTGCACAAAATTGTTTTGGAGATAAAATCATTTTGTGTTCGTAAAATTTTCGAGGTGAACAATTTTTTTCTTTTTTTTTGATTTATAAAAAAAACGTTCATTGGATTTTTTTAAAAAATATATTTGTTTGGTATCACGTTACAACATATTATATAAAATTTAGTTCAAGTCTCTAACGTATTTGGTTCATCAGATATTTAGGGTTAACCAACATTTTCACCTTTTTTTTAAACTGCTGTAAAAAAACACCTACGCAATTTTCTTATTATCTGTGTAACAAAATTGATTTGAAGTCGATATCTCTTCTGGTTCTTGAGCTATGGAAGACGAAAAAACTGTCGCGAACGTACGGACATCTTTCTAAAAATCTTTTATTTCGACTCTATTACAATAATAATAACATGTTTTTAAAAATGCAAAATAAAGAAAATTACATTTCTGATCAAAAATTATTGAAATTGGTTCATGAAATCCTGAGATAATTAAAAAAAAATATTTTCGACCAACAAATTTGTATGGGTACTTTTATTGTTTTTGGTCTACAAAAATGCTTATCGTGAATCTTTTTAAAACCTTAACTTCCAAATTTGAACTCAATCAATCCAATAGTTAAGGCTGTAAAGACTCTGCAGAGACGCACTTTTTTCGACTTCTCTACCATCGTAATGTCATGTTTTCAAGTTGGAAATTTTTTACAAATTCAAGACTTGCATAGTTCCCATACGTCACAAGTAAAAATAAAGGCTTATAATTTCACTTCAATCACAATAAAGAAAATTCTAAATCATTGGGCACTTGATATTTATTTTATATTTAATATTAAAAATATTATGATTTGCATGATAAAAACGTATTTTTTTTCAACCAATATTGTACAACCATTAACACATTTAATGAATAAATCATAATCATTTGTTATTAATTTAAATTTGACCTAGAAATTTCGTGTTTCTTGTTGTTGATATTTTTCCACCATACAGATGTTGAACTTGAGATTAATATATGTAATATTATTATGCATATGACAGCAGAGAAATACAAACATATTGATAAAATGTTTTGTCTTTTCTGTTTGTTCATCGATAAGAGAATGATCGTCATCGAACTTGAAGTAAACGAAGATAGGCTGAACGAAAAAAAAATACTATTTTCTTATAGCTACTGATTATCATTAACATTTCAAATTTGAGACCTTAAACATTTATTTTGGGGTCTATCATCACCCCATAATATAATATATGTACATAATTTTATATTCCTATATATTCAATTTTGCTATCAAAACATACATACATATACATATACATATGTATGTATGTATGTACATACAGTTGATCAAAAAAGAATCCGGACACATATCGTTTTGCTCCTTAAATCACGAAATAAGTTTGATGAAGGTTTGAAAATGGCATATTTAGGAATCAAACCACAGTTTTTATTATTTACTCTGAATATTTAGCAAAAATTACGTTTTTGTTAATAATTTGCCGTCGAAATTCAGTTTAGAAGAAACGATCGCAAATAAGAGATCAAAAAAGAAATCGGACACCCAGTCGTATACTCATCTTTTTTTTTTGTATTTAACGGAACAGAAACATCACTTTTAGGTTTATAAAATACCGTTACATAGGTCAGCTGATTATTCGATGTATTGTATGCGTTATTATAAGAAGGGTAATCTGTTCGTGCTATTGCAGAAATTGTTAAATGAAGTGAGTCTATGGTAGGAGATATCATACAAAAGTTCAAAACATCAAAATCCGTTGAAAATCTACAAAAATCTGGAAGACCTTAGAAGTTTACTGCAGGCGATAAACATTGGATAATAAAACAAGCTGACGGTGGAGGTTAAAAAATTCTTGCAAAAAGAAGTTAACTCTGAAACCGTGAGCATAATGCTCCGAAAAAGTAATTTTCATGTAAGTGTGGCAAGAAAAATATCATTCATCAACAAGAAAAACCGAATCAAGAGAAAAGAATTTGTAAGGCGCTTTTAAAAGAAGGACTTGTCATTTTGGAATCGTGTTTTGTTTTTTGACGAGAATAAGTTTTATTTATTTCGATCAGATGGACAACCATATGTATATGTGGAGAAAGCTAAATAAAGAGGTCAATGAAAAGAACCTAGGGTAAAACATGTAGGTGGCTTCCTTATGGTATGTCGACGGCTGGTCCAGGAAATCTTATTATTGTGGATCAATACAAATATATTTAAATTTTGAAGGAAAATTGAAAACAAAGCGCACGAAAATTCGAATCAGCGAAGAATATTACTTCTACCAACAAAACGACCCAAAAAACAAGGCTTTAAATACTCGGTTATGGCTCTTGTATAACTACAAACAATTGATTGAACCTCCCCCAAAATCACCAGACCTGAAAGTTTTTGAACATTTATGGAGCTACTAAGACAATCAGTTTAAAAACTACAATTGTACCAAAAAGAAAAACTTGGAAAATGCATTAACTTCTTTCTGTAAAAAACTAGTTCAATCAATGTCAAAAAGATTGGATGCGGTATTTTTTTGCATTTAATAATCTTCCCGTTGTTTTTTTTTCTGTCCAACATTTATTGTCCGATTTCTTTTTTAACAATAAAATTGTTATTATTTTCTTAAAAAAAGAGGCTGGGATGCGAACCACACTCATAACTTCCCATCTTGTCTGTCAATTTGTCTTGCTTAAGGTTTGTAGGTTTCGTATTTTATTAAAAAAGTTGTAAGTTGAATTATTCTTAAAAATTTTAAAATTACCAACAATATTGTCCATATAAAGAATTAGTTTAGTTTGAAAGTCATCAATTTTTACCAAATTTGTGTACTATTTTTTGTAGATTTTAAGTTTTTATAAAAAAAAACTACTGAATATAGAAAACAATATTTTCTGTATTTAAAACAAGTTTGAAGACAATATTTCTAATTTTTAAAAGCTGGTTGAGTCGTAAGTAAATTTTTACGAAGTTTTAGTATTGTTTGTTTGTTAGTTTTTTATTGTTTGTAAAAAATAGATTTTCCTCAAAATTTTACTTTATCTTTTCTTAAAAGATAAAAGAAGTTTAAAGCCAAAATAGCAAAAAAAAGATATTTCAGTCGAAAATGTTGGTCTTGTATAAATTTTTTTTTTTAGGTTTTTATTTTTTTGCAAAAAACTGTAAATTCGATTATTCTCAAATTTTTTCTAAATGTTGAAAACAATTTATTCTTTAAAAGATAAAAGTAGTTTAAAGCTAATATCTCAAATCTCGAAAATCAATTTTTACCAACTTTTATTATTTTTTTTTTGTTTAGATTTTTATTTTTTTGTAAAAAAAACTGTGAATTCGATTTTTCTCAAAATTTGTCAGAATTTTGAAAACAATATTTTTTATAAGATAAAATTGATTGAAAGCCATAATCTAAAATTTTTGTAAAGAAATTCGAGTCGAAATTCAATTTTTACCAACTTTGAGTAATGTTTTTTTAGGTTTTTATTTTTATAAAAAAAAAAATGTGTATTCGATTTTTGTCAAAATTTTACCACATGTTAAAAATGTTATTTTTCGTTGTACAAAATTGTTTTGGAGATAAAATCATTTAGTATTCGTAAAATTTTCGAGGTGACAATTTTTTTTTTTTCATTTTTTTTTATTTATAATAAAACCGTTAATTGGATTTTTTTCAAAAAATATATTTGTTTGGTATCATATTACAATGTATTATATACAATTTAATTTAAGTCTTTAGCGTTTTTGGTTTGTAAGATATTTACGGTTAAACAAAATATGGTTTGAATGTTAAACTCTTGTTACAATTAAAACAATATCTAATCGATTAATTATGGCAATGGTCTACTGTATAATACTGTTGAAAGTTACCCAAAAGGTTTTCTATAGTAGAATTTCTTGGTTAAACGCATATAAACTTTGCCCTGAATTTTAGATATATGAATTTTTAAAGCTTTTAATAGTAATTTGACAACTTACCGACTTACAGTCTACAAAAATAGGCTATTAGTCGAATAAAGTAAGCTGAAAATAATACTGTGTAAAGGTCTTATGAAATCTCGCCGCTTCGCAACTTATAAGTTCAATAGTGTTAACAATTTTACCAAATTTTTGAAGTATATAATATGTTTTGTCTAAATCATTTGTTCATACAATAAACTGTCTCTGTTTATGGGAAAAAAGGGTTTTGTTGGAAAACATATCAATAGCATAGTATAATTTTTCACGAATAACAAAAACAATATCCGTAGTATGTATACTGCTGATAAAAGTTAAAGTAAAATCTTACTTCGGATGGGTTTTTGACATTTATACGTATCTCGAATGGATATTATGCGATCGTTCTCAAATATCGGTACGATTGATATTGCATTTGTATCTTGATGGCTGTGTTCGTTAAGTAGTTGTTCATGTGGAATTATGTATGTGTTTTCCATTGGTAAAAAAATCAATCTGTTACTGTTAATCTTATTTAGTTCTTTTAATGAAAATGGACTAACTGGGCTTATTTCGCAAGAGAAAACAATAGAAAAGATAATTAAGTTTTGCTATGTTTCCACCGAAGTTTATATCAGTTTAGATTAAACTAATCTTTTTGATGTTTCCACCACACAAGAAGATTTAAAAATGATTAAGTTTGACAGCACTTTCAAAAATGCAAATGGAGTTTCGATGTGTGAAGTGCAAAAGTGATAGTTTGATTCGTGTTAAACAATGGAGAACTGATTATTACAGTACCATATAAGAATGTGCTACCTACGCCATGTGCAATTTTTGTTTTTATTTGATTAAAGCAAAGCTATGTTTTTTGTAGACAAACATGCAACATGAACTATAATGTAAACCGTTATCTGTAAAACCAACTCCTCCCTACAGGTTTTTCTTCACAAATTTTGACTCGATTCCAGTCGGGGAATCAAGCTCATTTCAACTCGATTCAGATATACATATAAAGAATTGAGGCTACCTTCAAGCTCGCTTCAACACCACATGTTAATGTAGTAGTCTACGAACAAACCCCTTTCTTGAAGTTTTTATTTTATGTCAAATTGTTTGGTTAGAACTCTGAAATCGACTTTTACCTTAGACAGACGTATTTTCTTGATTTTGGTAGTCAACTATTAAAAATCAACTTGCCCAATTTTTTCTGTAATTTTTGATTATATTATTCTGGAAAATTTTCAATTGTATCAACTTTCAAATACATATAAAAACTGGACTAATGCGAATCGTTTTTTTGGCAATTTTTCGCTGTACTATATATGGAATACCAAAAAAACACCTCTAATGTTACACTGAAAAATACAGCATCTCATCATCATATCAACCGTTTCTTTTTTCAAAACTAAGAATGTTTAGGACATGATTAAGAATTCTTGAATACCTGATGTCCACTGCAAACCCTGGACCATATTTATTCTTCCAATTACAAATAATCTTTTAGGTAATTCATCTGAAGTTAGTAATACTATTTTTACAATTTCCTCCATATTTAAGCACCTAGTAAAATAATTATATTTGACATGGTTTGGAATAGATAATCTAATCTTAATCTTACACATTTCACTAAAAAATTTAAATCACGACTTTTGGTGGTTCATAATTCATGACATACCATATTTTATGAAGCTTTTTAAACTTTGTTTGGAATATCAAAATTAAGATTTGAACACAGCTTACAATCTCTCATTCTGAGGTGAAACCCATATTTTACTGGACTCACATTCTATTTTCGAAAGATAAAAGTCAATCAGTTTGATTTTGGTCATTACGGTTTGCAAACCAACATAAGTAAACTATTGCACTTTAATCAAGTTTAGAGCAAAGAAAACTATAGAACTCATTATTAAAAATATAAGAAACTAGAAGAATTTACCAACATTTCTAGGGAAAAATAAATATTTTGTAATTTAACCATTAGCTTGTTTCCCCAACCTTCAATTGTATTTGAAAGCAATAGAATTACAAAAGTTTCATTTAAAATTTAACACCTTTTTCAATTATGAAACACATTCTTATTCTTTTTGAATAGTGTTACGTAAATTTGTAATATATGTATGTGGAATTTCGATCTTTGAGAATTGGGTCAAAAAGAAAGATATGCTTATACATTTTTAACTTTTCTAGATGGATGTCTATAAATTACGTTAGATGAATTCCAAGAATTCTCTATGAGTACTCAGGAGGTTTGGAATTTTGAAAACCATCTCATTCTTAGCTACGGTTCTAAATATTATTCCCAAATACATTATTTAATTACACAATTTCTTATATTGATAGGTAACTTATTGAAATTTGTTGAAAAACAATGAAGTGAATTATAAGCAAGTAAGTGCTACCAGTCAGATATGAGATTTATAGAATTAATGAACTCATATGATTCGTTTCATGATTGTGATGAAAAATTAATGGTTATTAATTAAGTAAATAATTGCTGTTCTCTTTTGTAAATTTGTCATGCATGCTGACATAACTTTACATACGTAAATAAACATACAATACAAATTAATAGAAATAGCATAATGAATGCTTTTTAATAAAATGAATGTGAAGTTGATAAAGTAACCGGTATTATGTGAGTTGCTTCACGAAAATAGATATCTCATAACATCATGTACACAGATGATGAAATACAAACCATATAAATAGAGACCTGAAGTAAATCGGAAAAGTATTCTTTTCCGTTGACCAATAAGGTCTATTTTTATATTGGGTGCAATGAGAGGTTTTAGATATGTGAATCTTATACAAAAATCAGTTAATGTGTATTTATTAATAGAAGAAAATATGTTATGATAAATGCAAACATTGCAAATGTGCATTTCGTTAAAAAATGTTGACCCTTTTCTGAGATATCGAATTTTGAAAAAAATGTAATATTTTTTTTTTAATAAGAAAAAAATAATGACATTTTTGATCTTACTTAATTATTACTTAAGGTGGCGCTCCGGGCGGACCTGGGCCTCAACCAACATGCGTCTCCAGCCAGCTCGGTCCCTAGCTAGCTGTCTCCAGTTTCGCACGCCAAGTTGGCTGAGGTCTTCACCCACCTGCGTGCGCCACCTGATTCGCGGTCTTAATCTATTGCGCCGTCCCTCGGGATTGGATTCGAAGACCTTCTGGGCTGGAGCGTTGATGTCCATTCGCTCTACACAACCTAAGTCGAAACGGGACCAAAAATCACACGAAGAATTATTCTCTCCAAGCATCCTAAGACGCTCCCATCGTTTTTTAACAGGGTCAGGCCTCAGCTATGTTAATGAGAACTAGGATGATGAGTGCCTTATAGATGGTGATTACTGATTTTACATGCTCGAGAGAGGACTTTACTTCTCATTTGCCTTCTAAGTCCAAAGAAGCAGCGATTTGCAAGAGTTATTCTTCGTTTGATTTCAGCTCTGGTGTCGTTGTCTGCATTAATAGCGGTGCCTAGGTATACAAAGTCATTAACTACCTCGAAGTTATAGCTGTCCATGGTGACGTTTTGTCAAAGGCTGAAGCCACACTGATAAGGACCAATCAGGTTGTTGACGAACGGCTTCAGACGTTCACATTATACGGCAGAGAAGATCTTATATGCAATGTTAAGGAGACTGATGCCTCTATAGTTGGGGCAATTTAGTGGATCTCCGTTCTTATGTACCGGGCATACTACGCTGAGATTCCACTCATCGGGCATGCTTTCTTCCACCTTGGTTGAGTGGTTCTATCTCCCTTACAGCGGAATTCGGTTTATCATCGCCGTTATATACATAATTTGGAGAAGTGGTCTTTCCATATTCTCAACATAGACTGCGGTTCTACTACGATGTTCCCCTGATCGTCTTTACAGGCTTCGGTTCGTGGCTTGTACCCTTGGGAGGTTTTTTTTTACCTTTTGGTACAATTTACGAACCTCATTTCTGTTGTGACATCCCTCTATCTCCTCGATCGCTCGCTTCTTGTGCTCTCTTTTTTTCCATCTAATAAGTCGGTGTTCTCTCCTCTTCTGCTCGTAGAGCTCGCGAGCAGCTGTGGTTCATCTGTGCAGCGCCGTTTTCCATGCCTCTTGTTCAAACCAGGGATTTCGCTGTTGTGGCCATGTGAAACCTACCACTTTAGAGGCGGCATCTCTGATGGCTGCAAGGCAATGTTGCCAATTGTTTTCAATGCTTAATACAGGCAGCATAGGACACCTTAAGGGGTTATCTCAATCTCTTGCGATTGTAGCCGTCTAACGTCGAAACTTCTCAAAGTACTTCCTTGTTTTGGCTTGGATCGGGATATCCGTAGCCGTACCTTAGCTACAACGAGGTTGTGGTCTGAGTCAATGTTGGCCCCTCGGGAAGTTTGTACATCCTGTATAGTGGAGAAGTGTCGTGCGTCGATCGCAATGTGGCCAATCTGGTTGCAAGTTGATTGATCAGGAGAATTCCATGTCCCCTTGTGGATATTGAGATGTGTGAACTGCGTACCAGCAGTGAATCCGTCCGTATCCAAAGCTTGTTGGTGCTTCGCAACTAAGGTATTTTTTACGAGGCCAGGAAGTCACCTCGACGGCACAAGCCCCAACCTGACATTTTTGATCATCAATTATTATTACGACAGAAAAACATTGAAAAAAACTTAAAAATAAAAAAAAAAACAATTCTGTGAGTTTTTTATAGAGAAAATGTAATTCTGAAATTTCGATTTTTTGATATACAATATAAATGCGGGCAATTTTAGGAAAACACAAAACCTCAATGGCCAATTATTTTGATGTTCGAGACTTATGAATTTCCACCGTTTTTGTAGTGAATTTTAATAATTTAAATGCGTTAGTTGAGCTTTCGTTCCATTTTGTATAATAAAGTAATAAATGTCAAAATGTGACAGCGGCACAAATAACTATATACATATATCTTCCCACTGGACATTTTTTTAATATTTCAGATTTTGGAATTAAAATTTCTCTACGTTCGGGGGGTGAGGTAAAAATATTTTATTGTTAAGGACCACTTTAACCCTCAAAGGAGTAAGATTTCACCATCAACTTTTCTACTTTCGTTTAATAAACTTCAAAACATCCCATCGAGATTGAAAGTAGATAACTATACACACATTTCCTTTTTTATGAAAGAGATTTTCTTTTTAATATAAAATATATTTTTTTTTCTTATTGCAGCCAGAGCTCTATTTATGTACACCAATTAAAGTTGACTACACCACAAGCTATTATATCGGTGAGAGATTCATCTTTCTTCCTTGCTTACGTATTTTGTAACACCTACATAACACCTAAATGTTCTGCTTCTTATTTCAGTTGGCTACGAACCAAATGCCACAATGAATACCGCCCATCACATGCTTTTATATGGTTGTGAAGAGCCTGGTTCAACAAAGCCTGTGTGGTAGGTTTTTAAAACACTTTTTTCACAAAGACTTTTCATAAAATACCAAAACATGTACATATATAATCTTAACTATAGGAATTGTGGAGAAATGGCACAAAAGAGTTCTGCAGAGGATGAAACTTCCAGTCCATGTGGGGTAACAGCACATTCTCAGGTAATTTTTTAAAAAATCGAATGGGTGTTAAAATTAAATCTTGTTTTTAACTGTTTTTGATTTTTAAAGATTTTGTATGCATGGGCAAGAGATGCCCCCAAATTGAATCTTCCCAATGGAGTCGGCTTCAAAGTCGGAAATGATTCTCCCATCAAGTACATGGTGTTGCAGGTGCATTATGCACATATCGATAAATTTAGTGGTATGTCTATTTTCAAACATTAAACAATCCTCACTTAACTTTAACTTTTGACTTGAAGATGGCAGCACCGATGATTCTGGGGTTTTCATCAAATACACAACCGAACCGTGAGTAAAGATACTTGTACTCTTACAAAATAGTTCTTATCTGTGTAATTCTTTCACTAGAATGAATAAACTTGCTGGTGTCCTGCTCCTTGGAACGTCTGGAATAATTAAACCAAGATCCATTGAGCATATGGAAACAGCCTGCGAAATGAACGAGCATAAAATAATACATCCAATAGCTTATAGGACTCACACGCATAGCTTGGGAAAAGTCGTCTCTGGTTATCGAGTTCGTGCTGACGATCGAGGTTCCCATCAATGGACTTTATTGGGCAAACGGGATCCCTTAACTCCACAAATGTTCTATCCCATCATGAACTCAGAACCAATTATCTATGGTGATCAATTGGCAGCTCGTTGTACCATGGAAAGTAATCGAGATCGATACACACAAATTGGGTAAGAATATTGAAAATTGAAAAAAAAGTATAGGTAACACTACTTCTCCCTGTGGAACACCATATAACTTACAGAGCAACAAATGAAGATGAGATGTGCAACTTCTATTTGATGTACTACGTTGAAAATGGTGACCCGCTCAACATGAAATACTGCTTCAGTTCTGGACCACCGCAATACTATTGGAAGAACGCTGATGTTGGCCTTACCAATATTCCAGACTATGAAGCTAGTCATTTGTAAATAACTTACCGCAACTGCAGTAAATCTCACCCATTGACCACAATTTTAGTAGATTATAAATCAAAATTAAAAAGAAAACAAAAATTAAATTGTTCATTAAATAAAGTATCTACCTTGAGCAAATAGGGATTAATATATTTAAGGAATTTAAAAAAAAAATTAAAAATATAATTTCCTGTGAGAAAATTATACAAACAAAAAATTACCAAAAAGGAAATCCAACGACCGTCTTTTATGAACTGAATGTTATGAATGTGTTTTAGTCTATAAATTATTTATGTTTTATTCAAACACAATTTGTGGTGGTATTTTGTAAACAATTTTGTGTTTTAGTTGATTCGCACACATACAATTAATTGATTATAAATGTAATAAAATGGTCTCAGCAAATCCATCTAAGTTCTTTATTTTATTATAGTATTTTTTAAAACAAAAGATATACCATATTTTATATAACTAAAAACTAAAAAAGAAAATACTGTAAGATACAGCATATCGGTAAATATATATTGAACTAAAACTAAAAAGAAAGATAAATCTCTATTTATACAAAAAAGAAACATAAAACATACATATATCAATAAAAGTGAAATAAAAACATATATATATACAAAAGAAGAAAGAAATTATTTATTAAACCAAAAGAAAAGAAACTCTTCCTATACTTAATACAAATTAAAAGAAAAGAATATTTATAAGTACACTTTAAAAATATATACATAAATGTAGGTATATATTTAAAGATAAAGAAAAAACAACAAAAAACTAAAATTTAAAAACAAAACCAAAAAACCAAAAAAAAAACAAGAAAACACGAAATTTAAAAATCTATACACAAAAAGATTATTTTATAAAAGTGAAAATCAAATAGAAAATGAAAACTTTTACAAGACCTACAAAATTATGATATAACATAAAAATGCATATTAAATAATATAATACCTAGTGTACAATAAAATAATGTAAAATCTAAATATTATAGCAAACAAAAATAAAAATATATATAATATGGAACGATATCGTGATAAACCAGGATTTTTGTTTTACTTTTTTTAAAAGCTTGTATTTAAAGGTGTTTTTAAGTTAAGGCATAAGATGCTTGCAGATAGCATCAATTTTAACTTAAATGCTTATTGAAAAATGCAATTGTTGTGAATTTTTTAGAAGAAAAAGTTTTGCTACAATTTTCGTGTACAATTAAAATATAGTGCTCATACGCCACTACAGCCCAGAGTTGGAAAATTTTAAATATTAACGTAAATATATGTGGTTCAGAACTAGGGCCTAGTGGCTTACAACTTTTAACCATTCCTGTGTGCAAGTAATTGCAGTGATGAAGGGGACCTACATTTTTTTAAGTTGAATCCAAACGGCTAATTTGGGAAAGCACTTTTCATGACAAGAATTACTCTTGGAGAATTTGTCAATTCCTCACAAGAGGCAGACCCGTGAAAAAAAACTTTGGATTGATCGAACCCAAGACAGTCCACAAGACAGTCATGCCACATGAACTACGTAAATAAAGGGTGATTTTTGTTGAGGTTAGGATTTTCATGCATTAGTATTTGACAGATCACGCGGGATTTCAGACATGGTGTCAAAGAGAAAGATGCTCAGTATGCTTTGACATTTCATCATGAATAGACTTACTAACGAGCAACGCTTGCAAATCATTGAATTTTATTACCAAAATCAGTGTTCGGTTCGAAATGTGTTTCGCGCTTTACGTCCGATTTATGGTCGACAAATTTTGTTCAACGATGAGGCTCATTTCTGGTTGAATGGCTACGTAAATAAGCAAAATTGCCGCATTTGGAGTGAAGAGCAACCAGAAGCCGTTCAAGAACTGCCCATGCATCCCGAAAAATGCACTGTTTGGTGTGGTTTGTACGTTGGTGGAATCATTGGACCGTATTTTTTCAAAGATGCTGTTGGACGCAACGTTACGGTGAATGGCGATCGCTATCGTTCAATGCTAACAAACTTTTTGCTGCCAAAAATGGAAGAACTGAACTTGGTTGACATGTGGTTTCAACAAGATGGCGCTACATGCCACACAGCTCGCGATTCTATGGCCATTTTGAGGGAAAACTTCGGAGAACAATTCATCTCAAGGAATGGACCGGTAAGTTGGCCACCAAGATCATGCGATTTGACGCCTTTAGACTATTTTTTGTGGGGCTACGTCAAGTCTAAAGTCTACACAAATAAGCCAGCAACTATTCCAGCTTTGGAAGACAACATTTCCGAAGAAATTCGGGCTATTCCGGCCGAAATGCTCGAAAAAGTTACCCAAAATTGGACTTTCCGAATGGACCACCTAAGACGCAGCCACGGTCAACATTTAAATAAAATTATCTTCAAAAAGTAAATGTCATGGCCCAATCTAACGTTTCAAATAAAGAATCGATGAGATTTTGCAAATTTTATGCGTTTCTTTTTAAAAAAAGTTCTCAAGCTCTTAAAAAATCACCGTTTACATGTAAAGGTGAGAAAATTGGCTCATTTGGATGTAATTTTGCCGGCGAGGCCAAATTTTGACCTACAGTAAAATCTCGTCTCTGGTGATTTCTTTAATCTATCAATTTCTAAGTTTTATAATATTTGAACCAACCAGTTTCTATATTTTCACACTCTTAAGAATTCCTTAAACTTTAACGTCCTAATGAGTTAAGACTTACCTGTAAAGACGTACCCCAATATAAATAACAAAGGGATTAGGTATACTTTTTTTAAACTTTGTATTTAATTATAAGATTATGTTATCTATCTACACAAAAGAGATTATTAGCAACGGGTTTTTTTTTTAATCTGACAATACATTTTTGAATTTGTTCTTCTGACAGCTGTCATTTGATGTATGCTCAATTTTGTTCGCCATTTCATAATAAATAGACTTACTAATGAACAAAACGTTTGCAAATTCATTATGGAAATAATGGTTCTGTTCTGTGTCCATCCACTTTATGGAAAATTTTGTGGGAGGATCCTGGTTTTCGGGCTTTTTCGAAAAATATTTGACCTTGAAAAATGCCTTTCCATTTTCCCCTGGTGTGATTGATTTGAATTTTGATTGGTTTTTCGTAATTCTTGTTATGAGCTCTCATTTCTTTCAAAATTAAAATTTATTCAATATTGAAACTGTAATGTTTCTTAAGTTTAATATTCATACTAGTTTCTTAAAATTTCGAAAAATTTCTCTTGAGAAACTTATAATAAGTTTAAACAGTTCCTGAAAAGCTTATATTTTTGAGAAAATTAGCTCACTTATAATTAATAGTAGGGAGATTTAGACGACATCAGGGACTTAAATTGATAGACAACTACATACATTTATAGATTTTTAAATGTCATTAATTTGAAACTTGGAACATTACTTCATATCCTTTACCTGCAGTTCTTGATATGACTTGAACTTTTTGTATATATACATTTTTACAATGGTATTAAGAACTTATACAAAATTCTTATATCGTAAATGTCGTACATATTGTTCCAGATCTTCCCCACTTCAACCACGATACTATTTTCTATATTGAAAATTCAGAAGGCAAAATGTGTAGAAAGAGGGTTTTTTCTTTCAGAACAAGTCTTGTCAAACTAAGTTTTATTTTTATATTGAAAAAAAGAAAGTCATTACATGTATTTTGAGCATTGGCATAAACCTTATCCTTGACTTATAACAACGAAAAAAGGCTAATTGTTTTAATTTACAAGACGTAGATGGAGAAAAAATTACAAGGCAAGGAACATTTATTTGCAAAACTGTAACTGCAAAAAGTTCACCATTTTTGAGGTGAAATTTAACAATTTTAATACGTTGTTGAATCGTGTAGCTTTCCATGTTTAGTAAATGCTTAGTTTTTACTTGTCAAATGTCAAAATATGACAACTTCAAAAGTGACAACTACCCAAAAAGAGGGCTATTTAAATTGGGCACGTTCAGACAACATAAGGGCCTTGAAAGTAGGGTACGATTCTAGCATCTGATTGGCCAGCTATCAAAAAATTGCCTTTATTGGAAAGTTAGGCAAGAAAAATCTCCATAACTGTCAACTTATGTCAAAAAGACAATTGATCATGTTTTTTCATTCAACCGAAAGCTGAACTTTATTACTCTATGATTTATTTTGTTTTCTGCACACCTTCATTTCATGCTTTCTGTAAAAAGCTTCCTTTTAAATTTGGAAAAGAAATAAATAATATTTCTTTACAATACAAATCTTGATGGTTTTGAGGAGTTCTGTAGACAATAATGATTTTGGTAGTTTTTGTACTATGAACTTGAAGTAGAGGTTTGTGAAGTAAAGTTCTGAATTTGATGAATGATTTATGACACTTAAAAAACTAACTAGTTGCCTTGGTCAAAATGTACGTTCAAACATTGAAGTTGAATTGAAAATCCGCACCAAACCAAACAGTGATTCATTTTGGGTGTATCGCCTTTTCTATGTATGCGTGCAAGTTTTCTGTGCCCCAAATGCTACAATTTTGCTTGTTTACATACCCGCCAATATCAAAATGAGCTTCATCTGAAAAGATGATTTTTATGGCAAAATAAGCATCTTCTCGTATTGTTGTTCCTACCGTTGTTCAAACGTAAAAACAACCATATTACTTCAGCGGAAGGGTAAAACTAATTATATTTTAAATCAGACATGAGGTAACTGTTACCATTCACGAAATAAGAAGTAGTTGAAAAAAACGTTAGATGTTGAATCCTTTAAAACGCATATTATTTAATGAACGATACGGCTGACTCTAATAAATTTCAACCAAGAGGCCCAATTGTTGACCACTCAAAATATTCCAGCGGTTCTAAATCACACTATTTTGCAGGCCACCCCACAGCCCCACCCCACTAAATAATGTAGTCACCAATAGTTTGCTTCAATAAATTCTGCTTCGTTGCATGGAAGAAACCATTCTCTTGTTCGATTTGCAAACGTTGTTCAGGACTAGGTCCATTTATTACAAAATGGCAAACCAGATTTAGAGGTGCAGAGGGGCAATATAGAAGCGGAGGCCCCCTCGCCCCAAATTATTTCCGAAATAAAATAAACCATTTTTTTCACTCGAGTTTTTCAATAAACAATTTATTTTGGAACCAAGTATTGAACAAACACATATAAATATAAAGGGAAAAAAGAATTATCTAAAATTAAATTTTAGGGTTAATGAACGTTACATTTCGAGCTTTTTTCGCCGAAAAATCGTTTAAGATTTGGTGAAATCCAATTCTCGGAGTAAATCGCTTTCAATACTCAGGAGAGAAAGCTTCCATAGACTGTTTTGTCCCATAGTGGTTCGAAGCCTATTTTTTATAATTTTCATTTTTGAAAATGAGCGCTCTCGAGTGCAATTTGTTACCATCAAAACCAAATACATTCTCAATGCAATTTCTAGGTTTGGGAATGAAGCTCTGAAATTTGGATTTTCGAGAATTTGGAAGTAAAATAGTGTTCCGGCGATTGATCTGTTCCATAGTCCTTTTTCTTTTTTTATGAGTTAATCAAAGACACAAATTGAACCAACTTATTACCAAGACTACGCTCTTAATCATCCGGATACACTTTCACCAATGCCTCTGTTGCAGCGTTCAAATTTTCAGCATCCTTCTTCTCGATATGATTGGAATACAAATCTTGAACGTACAGCTTCATAGGCATGCAATCTTTCAATAAGAGAAACGGATAGCTGGTCAATCACTGGGATGACAGATTTGAGTCTTGTGCTTGCCCGTAATCGATCAACCTCACATGTCTCTAGTGCGGGTGCGTGAATGTGCATATTTATTAGTATGGGATATATTTTTGGCTACTTTCTCGTATTTATCAAAATCATTTCGTTTTAATTCCACAAATAATTTCAATGATTCAAGTGCACGCATTGCCGATTCAAGAATCATTTTCGGATCTTGCAACATCTTGTTTGTAGCGTTGAAACGCTCCAAGATATCGTTCCAAAATATTGCAAACAAAGCTGTTTCGAGACCACTCATCTTCTGAAGAAAGTGCGTTGATTCATTCCTTAAGATGTCTTTTTGATTTTAATTGCGGAAGAAAGGCTGGTTAGAGCTTCTTCGATTTCCGAATAGCCGTTAACTTAGGCTATCGTAGTTTCAGCTCGACAAGACCAACGAGTGTAGCTGAGCTTTTTCAATACTAAAAACTTTTCTTCTCCGATAATTTCTCAATCAGAATTCGGTTCCGTTTGTACTGGCTATGAAAAACGATGCAGATGGACAAATTACCAATAAGTCAATAATAATTGATTTTTCCAAGAATTGAAGAACATTTTTCATATACAGCAATTAATTTATATGAATCTATAAGAAGAAAAAAATGTCAAGACATAGAATCTAATACCCAACCTCCAAGGTTGCTGGCAAGTACCACCCCACTCAGCCGTTAAGCGATTGGGGTACTCCCTCAAGATGGGTAATGAATTGGAAGTGCTTCTTACCAGGGCCATTTGAGATTTTAATATTTCACTGATTGCCTGATTGGAGTGAACAAATATATATCAATGATTTCTGTTATTTAAGATTAATATAATTAAATAATCATGCATGTACAAAGAACTGTAGGCTGTAGGTAAAAGTAGAAGAGCAAAAAAAGTAAAAAAAAAACTAAAGTCTAAAGTCTCCCTCCAAAAAGACATCCGGTCCTGAGAATAATTCATAACATATTTGTATGCTAAAAAATAATATCTACAACATGAAACTCAATTTTAGAAGAATAAACGCATTCAGCGCAAATTGTTAACAAGCAGCAACCATGTACATACACCGCGTAAATGTTAGATATATAACATTTTTCCTCTAAAGCAAAAATATGTATGTATAATGCAAAAACGCACAAATATTTATAATACTTTTTATAAAAACAAATAAGTTTAAACAAAATGCCTACGGCCCTGATATTTTTGTTATTGGAAAAAAGCTTAATTTCTGATAAGGTAAGTAAATTCTACAAGTAAATAAAAAACATATGTTCGATTGTCACTTGTTTTCGTGCGATTTGTTCGAATCAAATAATTTCAGTTTATTTTCACTTGTCTTGTTAAACAGTTCACTTACTTTGTAAAGTAGATCGTTTTATTAACATTTAACAATAAGAACAACAAAAATGGACAAAAGAAACTATAATAGTTTTGAAATCATTTCCTTAACTAGTGAAGATATCCGTTGGCCTACATCTCTTCAAGGTGATGGATCTGATGCAATGGTTTGTTCTTTTAACAATTAAAAAAAAAACAATAATTATTCCAAATTCATTTTGACTTTGATTTTGAAGCACATTGATCCAGATTATTCATGTGTTTATGTGACTCTGGAATTGAAGAATGCCACCAAAGGATATGGTCTAACTTTTACATTAGGTAAGTCTTGCTTTCTAACAAAACTAAATTTGTTAATTATAAGAACATTTTATTCATAAATAGGACGTGGTACTGAAGTTGTTAAATTAGCTGTTGAGGCAATGAAACATTTAGTTGTCAATCGTAATTGTTGGGATATTTTCCAAAACTTTGGATTATTTTGGAGGGCACTCACAAGTGAATCTCAACTGAGATGGGTAAGGGTCTTAATCAAAATAAATAAAATAGTAACATACTCACTTCTATCACTAATTTGAACTGTTGTTAGATTGGTCCTGAGAAAGGTGTTACGCACTTGGCGGTTGCTGCAATTATAAATGGTTTATGGGATTTATGGGCAAGACTTGAGAAGAAACCTGTCTGGCAACTATTGGTAGATATGGAACCAGAGGTATGTACATTATGTTTGATTAAGATATAAGTTGGCAATTTTGTATTCTGTTGATCAAAAAATTGCTATTCATTCTTGTTTTGATTGCATTTTAGATGAATTATTGTTTAAAATAAAATACGTAATCTTATCTCAATGAAAGGCATGAACACAGAAAAAAGTAGCTAGAATAGATTCATAATGTGTATCTCATGATTGTTTCTAGTATATAACATACTTTTAGTAAATAGACATATAAATATGTACAAAAATGTATGTACATATGTACGTAGGTATAATTAGGTGTTTTAAAGCAAAAGATTTAATTAGCTGGTTTTTTGATAAGGTTGTTTACGTTGTATAATTTTGAAAACACACAAACATGATTCCTTTAAATCTAAGTTTGAACCAAAGAGTTAAGGGTTAACAAAGCAACACACGTGGAAGTAACAAACAAAAGTATCCGTAATACTATTTTTATTATTTAACTTTTATACAATTAAAATCCCAATGCATTGCTTTGTTTTGCATTAAAAACATTAATTTTAAACATGGAGCATAAAAGTTTTCCGGCCCAAAAATATCCAACTAAGTGTTAAATGTTCACGATTGATAGATGGTAGGTTCAGTCATTAAAGGACTTGGAAAGAAGACAAGTTTCTAATATCTGATTGGCCTTCCAATTAAGGCAAGTTTATTGGAAAGTTTACTAGAAACTTAGTAAGGACAAACCTCCCTAACTATCAAGTCAAGTCGACTTATGTCAAAATGACAGTTCATTATGTTTTTTTTTTTCATTCAACTGAAAGGTGAACTTTATTACTCTATGACTTATTCGTATATTTTCTGCACAATTCCAAATGTTTTGTGTTAAAAGGATCCTTAAAAAAAAAAAAGAAATAAGTAATATTTCTTATTTAATATTTTAATAAATGCAGCTTGCCTGAGGAGTTTTCTTTTAGACAATAACGTTTTTGATAGTTTTTGTAAGATAAACTGAAGGTAGAGGTTGATGAAATAAATTTTCAAATTATAAATTTTTCACAGTAACTATCTGCCTTGGTCAGGATTTACGTTTTTTGAATGGCTGAAAATGAAGTCGCTCCTGTTGGCTGAACTTGAGGAATATTTCGGATCTGTCAGTTGAAAACACAAATTACCTATGAATGGAAACTTAGATAGGTCATTTATTTAAAAACTTAAATTTAAATTATATTTAAAGCTATACATTTATAATGAGGTACAAAAGGTTTTCCAAAAACAGGTTTTAATTTATAAATCCATTTTAGTTTTTTTAATGATGAAATTTCATTTCACTGAACAGCTGACTGCCAAAGGAAAAACAATTCCATTTCGTTTTACAGTTGGTGTTCCATTTTTTTACTGTTCCGATCACATCATTGAAAATTTTGCTAATGAAACAGTACAAAAATTGTCTAAGGAGCGGACCCTCAAAGTGACATTTAATTTAATGACGTAAATTTACTGATTGCTATAAACGCTTATCAGTAAAACATTCCACATTCCTCCTGTTTCAAATTTTACACATGGGTTTTACTGATAGCTATAACCGACGCCTAAGGGGCCAGTTATAGCTATCAGTAAAATGCATCAGTAAAATTTGAAACAGGAGGAATTTGAAATGTTTTACTGATGAGCGATCATAGCAATCAGTAAATTTACGTCATTAAATTAAATGTCACTTTGAAGTTTCTATTTGAAGAGTTCGTTTTGTTATTCATTTGTTTGTTATCGTTTGTGCTTCTGTGAAATTAAGTTGATCTTATCATGGGTCGTGCAAAAAATAAACAAAATTTATTGATTGCAACAGCTTTGTGTATAATAAATAAAAGATCTTCTCAAAAAATACGACGCTTTCAAGTACACCCGCTTTTCCATGCTCGGAAGATACATGGCGAATATTTTTCACTTATTGAGAGACTCGAGTTGTTCCCAATTAAGTTTTTTGAGTACTTTCGGATGATTTGTTTTGCTATTAAAATGTTGTTTACTTTCGATCATAACATCGAGCTTCGCGCCTCAGACATTTTTTTTGCTGTTGCTTTCATCAGTAAAATTTTTAATGATGTGATCGGAACAGCAAAAAATTGAAACACGAACAATAAAACGAAATGGAATTTCTTTTGACTTTTGGCAGTCAGCTGTTCAGTAAAATGAAATTTCATCATTAAAAAAATTAAAATGGATTTATAAATTAAATAAAACTTTAAATGCATTGTTTCTTTTTGAAAAAAATACTTCAATATAGGATTCATCTTATTGCATCAATCTTTTGTTAGAAATAAATCTATAACACGCTCAAAAACTAAAAACAAAAATTTTACTGATGGATTTTACTGATAGCTATAACCGGCCCCTAAATAAAGTAATATGTCAATGCTCGATTCAAGACTTTAGAGATGGACTAGAAATTATGGATAATATAAAGTCTCAATAGGGGAATTGGGCATGGGAAATGGTGCTGTAATCGAAGAGTGGTCATGTTCATCTTTTAGTCTTTTACTCTTTCTTTTGAATATAATAATAATATAATCGGGCAGGTTCAGGCGACATAATAAACGTTAAACTTTAGACAAGTTTCTAGTATCTTATTGACAAGTTGCAGGTGTCGGATTGAGGGGAGAAAAACCGGGGCGGAAGTGTATCCGGATGATTAAGAGCCTTGGTCTTGAGTTGGTTTAATTAGAGTCTTTGATTGCCTTATACAAAGAGAAAAAGGACTATGGAACAGATCAATCGCCGAAAATATTTTACTACCAAATTCTCGAAAATCAAAATTTCATTCCCAAACCTCGAAATTGCATTGAGAATGTACATATTTGGTTTTAATGGTAACAAATTGCACTGGAGAGCTCTCGTTTTCAAAAATGGAAATTATAAAAAATTGGCTTCGAACCACGATGGGACAAAACCGTCTATCGAAGTTTTCTCTCGTGAGCATTGAAAGCGATTTACTCCGAGAATTGGAATTTACCAAATCTTAAACGATTTTTCGGCGAAAAAAGCTCGAAATGTAACGTTCGTTAACCTTAAAATTTAATTTCAGATAATTTTTGTTCCGTTTATTAACTTCCCATAGGAAGTTATTGTACGAGTAATGGGCTCTCCGATTTATCGAATTGAAAATTTTGATTTTTCTCAACTTTTTAAAGTCCCTAGAGTCGAAATAAAAGATTTTTAGAAAGATGTCTGTTTGTGCGTGTGTACGTACTTTCGTATGTCTGTACGTTCGTGTTTTTTCGTAGTCCATAGCTCAAGAAGTCAAGAACCATATATAAAAAAAAAATTGAAAAAAAAATGTTCAACTCACCCAAAATTTTGAGAAAAATCAAATTGACAGTTTAAAAAAAAAATTAAAACCCAAAAAAAAACATTAAGTACTCAAAATTGGTAAAAATTGAATTTCAACTAAAATATCTTTTCAAAAACTTTAGATTATGGCTTCAAGCTTATTTTACCTTATAAGACAAATTGTTTTCAACTCGAATTGACAGTTTTTTTTTACAAAAGATAAAAACCTAAAAAAACAAACAATATTAAAACTTGGTAAAAATTTCTTTTCGATTAAAAACCTATTTAACAAAATTAGATTTTCAAACTAAACTATTTCATTATATGAAAAATAATGTTGGTAATTTAAAAATTTTTGAGAATACGTCAACTGACAACTTTTTTAACCCAACAAACTTTTAAGCAAGACAGATCGAAAGACGAGATGGGAAATTATCAGTGTGGGTCGCATCCCAGCCTCTTCTATTTGTATGTATTTGTTCAATACTAAATGAATCTACTAGGTTTCACAATAAATTATTTATTGAAAAACTGGAGTTAAAAAAAATGGTTTACTTTATTTTTTAAAATAAGTTGGGTCGAGGGGTCCTACACTCCTTATAGATAGGTATTATGTGATTTTACTACCATACAATTATTTTATTTTAATCGGTTTTATTGATTTTTAACTTAAGTCATTTTCGAAAACCATCAACATGGCCGGGGGTTTTGTCAATTAAAATGTCCCTCTAAATTTATCACATCCACTAAAACTGTGAACTTTTTTAAACTCTTTAACTTCCGCTGGCGTAGAAAAAATGAATCAAATTCACTTTTTGAGTTTTTATTTTCATTTGTTGTAGGACGTATAATGCTTACATGCGTTCCATCAACGCACATTATAACCCCAGGAAAACCACTATTTTCATAGAATGCTGTTTTTGCTTCTAGCTTTTCCTGTTCATTCATTTTAAAATTTATCATTTTTGGGCACAACTTTCTCTCAAGAATTTTAAGAGTTTCAGACAAAACGTTTGAGACTGTTGGTTGTGTCATTCCAAGCAGTACGTCTTGTCCAACTCCTTTTTGGTACGATCCCTCAGCAAGAAATCTCATAGTAGCGGCAAGCTTTAAAATTGAAGGAATGCCGTTGATGTTCTGATCCTTGAATTCCTCACTGATCTCTTGCAAAATGAAGACAAAAGCTTCTTTCGAAAGTCGAAATAGTTTGATAAATCTATTAAGACAAAGTGTGTAAATTAATTGATTAATTCGATTTCAACTAAAAGGAAACAATACTTACTCAGTTGAAGGGAGATCAAGAGGAGATTTTCTCCTTAGTAGTCTCCTGGACACCCGTAATCTTGAGGATTCCTCAAATTCCTCACTTTCAGAATAAATATACACCATAATTGATTCCATTTTTTAATTTTAATATTGATTATTAAATAAATCACCACAAATTTTACAAACGATCCGCCGCGAACCTCATAATCAGGCACCCTGTGATGATGCATCCTCAATAAGTTACCGTTTGGTTTGGGTTTTAGGCCTGTAGCGTCATCGTCAACAGCAAGCGCTACATACCGATGATAACTAATTTATTATAGCCCAAAGATAGAGAAGGGCTTCCGGTGAACATTATTTTTAAATGGAAATTTCCCTCAAAGTCCTTGCTTTATTAAAAAACAAAATATAAAAATATAAACATCTTGAAATGTTTTGATGAGTTATTTTTATTGACGTCCATATTTAGATATGTTTAATCAACCATGAAGATCTTATAAAATATTATATTAAAAAAAAACTATCTTAAACAAAACAAAGAGAACACATAAAAGTTATATTCATTTATTAACTTACACAAAGTGCTGAAAATAAAACTAAATAGTAAAAGAAATTTCCGCTGACAATTATTATTAATTTAATGTTTTTCTTTTTCTCTACATTTTAACAAATTATTATTTATTTTTTTCTTTATTTTTTGTTTGTTTGTAATTTACAATCACTTTAGTAAAAATCTCATTTTAAAGAAAAATAATGGTTAGTGTTTTTTTTTAATGTCTGTTTCAATTTTATATATGTAAAGCTTAGTTAGGTTTAACAAACACAATCCATAAAAAAAAAACGATCCATAAAAAAGGGAACTTAGAACATGACATACAAATAATTACAAATTGATTCTGATTTTTTAATTTACTTCTTGCAATAGAATTTTAACGAAAAGATTTAAGCACTTTAAAAAATGCAAATATTGTTTGTTTTAAGAAATGCCACGTTTTTTTGTTTTATTGATTTGGAAACAAAAATTTAAAGCTTACAAAATTCAGTTCAAGTTATGGATGAAATCTCAATAAAAATTTGAATACCACTAATTTGTTTTATGAAAAAGTGACATACTGTCATACAGATGTTCTTTCAATAAGGTCGTTGCATAATTTTTTTAGGATATAATATTCGGAGAGACTTGAATGAAGTTTAAGTCAAAGTTAGCTCTTCAAGCATGCCAAATAATTCCATTACAATTTAACATATTTCCATTTCAAATCTGTGCGTTTGTTAATCTCTCAACTTTTTCTTTTATTACAACTAAATACCTAAATGAGTGAAAAGAAAGAAGGAGGAGAAAGAAAGAAAGATGAGAAAGAACTTATATAAATCTTAAAAATATACAACTATATTATTATATTTTGTTGTCTTCTTTTGTTGAAAAAAAGAAAACAAGAAACAAGAATTGAAAAAACAAAAAATAAAAAAAATTTCTTAGAAAAAAAAGAGTTAATTTAAGTAAAAGGCTTAACTAGAGCTGTAGCAGTTGTTTTTGTTGTTGTTTTTCTTACTTCTTCCCTTACACTATCGCTGTGATAAATTTTCAATTTTTCCTCCATAAATTATGAGTCCTCTTCGTCAAGTTCATCATCTTCATCGTCATCGTCCTCTTCGTCATTCACCCCATTGACCACACCGGCAAAGTCCTTCGAACACTGCGTCATCGACGAATTATTTGCATTCGATGGATGAAGGCACATCGGTCCCGATGCTGATTTCGGGAACCGACTGAGGTAGCGTTGTAGTCGCAAAAACTTAATAGAAACCAAACGTTTATCGAACCACCAGCCATTGATTTCGTTGTGAACTATGCCAGCGTCGTGTTCGGTAGCACACCGAACGTAGACACAACAACTCTGCTTATCTAGCTGGATGTCGTAGATTTTGCATTTGGGACCGACCTTCTCTAGAATTGCATCCTGGATGATGGTCTTCAGGTTGGGATTGTTCGCTTCGAGCGGCTCGAACATTTGACGGATTTTTAGGCAATTTGTAGGCGGGTTTGCGATTTTGTTTGACTTGTCAAAAGCCGGACTGTGCCACTGTTTGAGGGTGTTGGCGGTGCGAGCCAGCATATCGGCGGAGACATTGGCGATCCATTTCATTGTTTTGCACTCCTCGCCATTGCGCAGCGCCAGATCGAATTGAATGCGACTATCGTTGAGCTCGAGGTTTTGAATGGCCTCGTTCCAGGCGGATTGCATCTGTTTTCGTTTGTGCAGTGGAATCAGCTTATCACGGAGGTGATTGACCACCACGTCCGACTGGGTTGAGTCGGGACTGATGGCTCTTCGCATGAGCTCAGTGATTATTTCGTTTGTGTAGTACTCAATGGCGTCGGCTCGCGTCTTGCGGCGACTCTGGATGTAGCGGTAGCCGATGTGGATCGCAAGCACTGCAACGGCAAGGAGAGTCGCCGATCCTATGATCACGAAGAACTGCTGGATCTTGTTGGAGATCGTGCAGGTGATGGGAAGACGAGGGTTCTCGATAGTGAAGGAGTTCCCTTGAGTTGGTCGCAGCTTGACAACTTCATGGAATGCCATGATTTCTTTGGATACCGGTGACACATGTCTTATCTTCCATTGGGGATTTTTCTCAATCAAATATTCAGCATTGTGAAGATCCTTGAGGGTCTTGCGAACATCTGTAGTCAAACCGAGTTTGTGCAGGTGCTTGACAAAGTCTCTAGCGCTTATAGTGGGTTCCTGGGAAGCGTCTTTGCAGAAATGGACTTCGGCCCGTTTCTGCAGCTCGGGCATAAGATATTTCAACATAAGAACCGCTGCTTGGAGTTGATCCTTTTCAACGCACGAATACCCTGCAGTTGCTATGGCCGAATCAGCATGGTGCGGATTGCAAATAGTGAACTCGGTATTCTTCTCGTTGATGGTGCTGATAAGGTCCGGACTGATAGTCATGTAGAAGAACGCGACAAAGAAGAAAAACAAAAGCAAGATGCTAACCAGAGCGCATGGAATGAAAGTCTGCTTGAAGCCGTACTGTTCGTCGAGACGCGCTACCAACTGGGCAAATGCTGTACTGGGTGATATGTTGCTATCCGATCGCTCTGACTGTTGGTAAACGATGTCAGACGGGTCGACCGATGGGGTTGTGTGGATCTGGCGCAGCGGTTGTTTCGCTGCACCAGTACTGCTGCGCTTCTGAAGGATACTATCCCTGATGGTTTCTCCGCGGAGTTTCAGCAATCGCTTGGTGAAGTCGCCGCCATAGCCTAGGTCATTATTGGTGCCCTGACCGTTGCAGTTGTTGTTCGGTGAGTTTGACGCCGAAGCCGAGACGTGAGAGGTTGGGGCATTGTTTTGATACAACGAAGATGTGTTCCACGAACAATTGAGACTCCTGTCAAGAGTGATATTATTCGGCGTCGCCGGCACATACGGACTCGAGTATGTCCATGTGCTTGCTGGTGGCGGTGAATTATTGTACTGCTTCGGGGTGTACGACAGATAATCCGATTCTTCTTCGCTTTCCGATGCCAGAATTGGTGGTGGGACGTAGATTTTCGGAGATGTCTTCTGCTTTGGCGACGAACTATATCGGCTACTGCTGGGACTTGAGTAGCCTGTTGATTTGTTTGCAGTATAAGACGATGGAGTGGGTGGTGGTGGCGACGAAAGATTTGAAGCTGCCGATCGCCTGGTTAGCACAATGGGTGATGCTGGTGGTGGCATTTTGTTGGGTGTTGTCTTGGATAGTGATGTTTTTGATGTGGATGATGTGGTGCGAAAGTTTGACATTACCGATGAACGGCCTCGTATGGGCGAGGGCGTTATTGGATTTTGATCGGATTCTTCGTCGGATGAGTAACGTGTTACATAGTTGGTTTGACGTTTCAGCTTGGCCTTCTCGTTGGTCAAATGGTTGCGGAGCTTCTTGATGAGAATTTTCCTAGTTGTCTCGGTGACCGGCATATTGGGAAAACCATACTGCAGAAGACGATGACGCAGTTCGCTGTCCGTTAGTTTGTCTAAGTCTTCCATTTTGTTATTCATGGTGTCTAGAAATAGAAAGAAAAAAAGCAGATTATTTTGCGAGTTTTCGACTAGGTTGTGGCATTATATAATGGTCCTGAGGGGGTACCCTCAATGTGATAAGTTCGATTGGATCAGGTGATAGTGACTGAAAAAGTAAACACACTTAGACCAGTTGAAGTCGGTTGTGAAGCCACATCGAATCTAATGATCTTCCTTACTCGTTAAACTATTTGGAGCTAATCAAGAAGTATTTGAGACAGGGCGGGATATGAACAGAGAAGATGAGAAACTGTTTAAATGCATACCTACCTATTAAACAGTTTCTAGTAAGTACACCTTAAACGGGACTAATGTGGAATTCACCAAGATAAATGAGTTGCGCTTTTAGCGTTTAAAATGAAGCTTTCCCTAAATAAGTTTAGTTGATGGACAAAAAACGGGTTGTTAGTCCATCTGTGGCCATGCTTTAGCATAAGATAAATTCACGAGTCGATAAAAGGTTAGATTTGGTTGCTAACGCCTCTTTGCCTCATCACCCAACAAATGTGAAATTAAACCATATCTTTAAGAGATGATCGACAATTTTGGGCCGTCTGTGAAATATTGGTGAGATTAAAATGATTTAATAGCAACTTGAGTATTTTATAAAGTACGTTTATCGGTAGTCGATACCGCGTTTTCTTTAAGGCTTTTTTATGATTGGGAATCATTTTACAATGATTGGGAAGATAAAAAGAGATATAAAGATTATGCCAGAGAAATCAAAAGATTAAAAAAAATCATAGCATCATCATTTGAGTTAGAGAAACGGATCTTACGGCGGCGGCGTTCAAAAGAGGAAGGATGTACAATTTTGTCAATACTATAAGGAATCACCATGGAGGACTGGTATGCCAAACAACACTCATTTAAAGCAGAGTAGTTTTCCCCATAGTGATTCTTACACGGTTACATCTCACAAGACGTGATTAAGATTGCAGATGATGGTTTTACCAGAACGGTGACCTAGAGAACTCTCTTAATTCGCCGAAGTTTATCCTCCAGATGGGATTGGAGGCATAGGGCGTCATAAGTCCATATTCTTTGGGTGGAGCGGTTAATGGCCGCAATTGGGTTGAATTATGAAGCTTAGATATATAGGGTCCGGCAAAAAACCTCCCGTATTTTTAGACGTTTATATTTAAAGCTATTTATAAATAAAATGGTATTCTGGGAAAGATATATAGAGGTCTACGTGCCGTTTTAAGTAATCATAATGGCGTGGCACGGTGAGCATCGCGCGTTTGTCGTAGAGGAATATATCCGCATTTCCGTATTTTTTCAAATAAAATGGGCAAAAAGTTACAGTTAATGCGGATCGCTAGTGTCACATGATTGAGACCTTCCTCCAACCAAACTTAAATCAGTTTACTAGGAACCAAAAGAATTCTGGTTCCAACAAGATGGAGCCACAGCGCACACTTCACGGCGTTCACTTTTGAAATATGAGAGATCTTTTTGCCAGACCCTGTACCTAGTCCCAGCAAAAAAAAATTGCTCCTCTTTTTTTTTACGATTCCTTTATCTAGATCAATAAGAAATTGACTTATGATTTTTTAAAATTCTTCTCATTCCTCTGACGCACCTTTACACTTCATCTGTGAGACTTAAATTTCCACAAACCAATTCAAGAGGTTTTAGATCAACCGCTAAGATTTTATACAACCATAGTGATGAAGCCTTAAGCCGTATTAATGTATCAGCACTTCAGCAGCCGATTGCCTACATTTTAAGCCATTTTTAAAGTGCAAGCCAAAGCAAGCCGGCCCTTTAATGTTTGATTTTCTTTCTTGCAACGTTTGACCGAAATTGACCTTTTTATTGGTTTATTTGATATGAACATCAAGAAGGAATGAATTTAGTTTCGAAGAATTGCATTACTGGGATCTTGACGCCTAATATGGCCTTTTCTAGAACTGAAAACAATTTCACATTTCTTCGCCTAAGTTTATCTCTTTTAGTACTTCAGGTATCGGCAGAGGGGGCAAGTTGTTTTTGTCTACTTAATTTTTCTCCTTTGATGAATGAGTATTTCACATTTTTCTAAAATTATAACCATGTGTTTTTATGTGTGTTAGACATTCAGTCTGCAATGGCAAGTGAGTAGTGTTTTTAATATTTTTCGGTTTTTGGTCCTTATGTTGATGTAGTCTTCGAAACCGTTATTATGGATCTTAATCTTTTTTGCCTCTTTTGATCATCACACTAATTATTTTGAATTTGTATTTATTCACGACTCCTTCCATTACAGAGTAAGGTTGGGGTCCTTTTGGAGCTATTGTGGCGAAGGTTTTTTTTCGGTATTACGTTCAACACATTTTTCTATGGCTGAAAAATACATTATTTAAGGAGGAATCCTTCTGATTTTTTTCAATAGAACATGTTTAAAATATTAAGGCCAGGAAATACCTTTAGTCATAAAAACAAATATTTTCTTTTACAGACCTAACCCTACTTTTTGTATTTCGTGTTTTGAGCCTGATAACAGCTAAGTTGACTTACTTACTTTCTTAAGTTCTCAGACCTGTTAAGTCCGTTGGAAACCCCTTATGGGTAATAGGGCCTCTACTACACCTACGCGCCATCGTGTACGGTTTTCGGAGATGTTTTTCTCTTGCCTAGATTCCGACGCCATGTGCTTCTCGGTCGTCCAGCTCTTCTTCCTTCTTGTGTGAGCAGATTCCATTGAATTGCTTGGCCTGCAATGCAGTCGTTACCTTTTCAAAGCGTATGTCCAATCCATTGTCACTTACGTCTTCGTATTATAGACTCTATAGGTTCCTCACCTGTCCTATGAAAGACCTCATTTAAAATACGGTTTGGGCCAAAAAATCCCTAGGATGCTACGAAGACACCAAGCGCTGCATCCATGAAGAAGCACAGATTCGACATTTGTACGAAACAGTCGTAGTTTTGTTCTTAAGCTGATAGTTATTCCTCAAAATTTTTGACAGCATACCGAACGCCGCTTTTGCTTTTCCGATGCGTCAGATGACGTCTTGTTCGGTTCCGCTTTCGATGGAAACGATGCTTCCAATGTATTAGAAGCTCTCCACTTTTTCCACCGGTTGCGAGAAAATATTTTTCTGGGAGGATGGTCCTGTTCCGAGGCTGATCATTTTTGTTTTACCGGAATTAATTTGCAGCCCCACAATTTCTGCTTCTCTCTCCACATTTGTTGTCATTTGATGGAGATCCATGATCCTATGAGAGAGTAAGCAAACATTGTCCGCGTAATCCAGGTGCCTTAAATAGGATGTCAAAGTCCATTGGATCCCTCCGCTACCTGACAGATCTGAGATCAGTACATCGCTTATCACCAACAAAAACAATATTGGCGACAGAATACAGCCCCGTCTGACTCCGCTTCGGATTTCAAAATCTTCTGACAACCTACCATCGCCATCATCATATGCTGTTTAATAATGGCAATTAGTTTTTCGGGGATGCCTCTCCTCCGCAAAGCTAACCAGATATACGCTATCAAAGGCCTTCTGGAAGTCGATGAACAGCAAGTGTAGTGGTGATCGATATTCAACGCACTGTTCAATAATGATCCGCAGGGTGTTAATATGATCAATACAGGAGGATACAGCGCGGAATCCTGCTTGTTCGGCATCGAGTGTGGCCTCAAGGTGTTCTCTGATGCGTTCCAGTATAACTTTTGCTACTATTT
Organism: Eupeodes corollae; assembly: GCF_945859685.1. Taxonomy (NCBI): domain Eukaryota; kingdom Metazoa; phylum Arthropoda; class Insecta; order Diptera; family Syrphidae; genus Eupeodes; species Eupeodes corollae. Next base: position 42,215,805 of record NC_079149.1, read on the forward strand.
AGGCAAAGGCAGGTAGAACGCAAATTCGTCTCCAGTTTTCGCACTTTGTAAGATCTCCTTTTTTTGGAAACTTGACGATAATTCCCTTCTTTCACACATGGGGAAAGCTTTCGGTGGTCCAGGCTTCATTAAGTGGATGAAGTAGTTCGCTTGATGATGTTGGCGCGGCTTTTAAAAGCTCTGCGGGAATACCATTAAGTCCTACCCCTTTGTTGTTCTTAACTGCTTTAATTGCGGAAACGATCTCATCTTTAGTGGGAGGTGCGGTGCGGATTCGGGGATTAGTTTCTTCATGCGCTTCCGAAGGTATCGGCTGCACGTTGTTTGCAAACACTCGGTTTCAAACCGAGGAAAAGTGTTCTTTCTATCTTCTGACTTGCTCATCCACCGAACATATCGCATTACCGTCTACTTCTTTCACCAGGTGTTGCTTTGAGCTTTGTGTACCGGACAGCTCTTTGGTTATTCTGTAAACGGTCCTGCTGTCGCACCTGTTTGTAGCATCTTCTGCTTCTTGCTAAGTTTGAGCACTAAAATCAAAAAATCCCTAACAAAAAAAAAGTCAAGTATGGGAACACTGAACAAAAAACAGTGAAGAAATGTCAAATCACGTCATTTTTGCGTCGGTTACATGTGAGAAAGTGAACTTTGAAAATTAATTTAAAATGGAAATAAATGTTTCGTCGCTCTTTTTATCAAATACAAAAAACTGCGTGTTTAAAGTTGAGCTAATATTTGTTGACTATCCTATCGGCAAGGAAATTGGACAATCAACAAGTTATTTCCGTCACGGAAAGTAACACTTTAGGTAAAGACATCACAAATTAAGGAATGATAACTGAAAAACAACCCTTAAAAGTTTCAAATACTTACCAAATTGTTATAAGCGTTTTTGATTCTGTCCAAAAATCCAAAATGCAATCGCATTTGTTAAGTTCTTCAGCTTGTATTTATATATCTCTGCCTTCAGGTATTTTGAGTATTATAATTATCGTTTGGCAACCCTAGCTCCACATTCGAACTCAAGCAGTACCAGCAAAGGAATTCCCTTTTATCACTGGTTTTTTTTTGTCGAGTTTGAGTTGTTTATAAATGCGTACATCACCTTGATGAGTTCTTAAAATGTTTCACCATACGACACGGGCACAAATCCAATGTCTAAGCGCTAATAAGAAAACAAAAACAACCACGAACAATCAACTAAAACTGATGATCTATCTCGTGTATAAAAGTTGACGCTGCTCTAAGAACTTTTCTCGAATGGAAATTAATTGGTTAGGTTAGTAAGACCAGCCGCAGATACTAGCTACGAGCTACAAGTTACGACCGCGGCTAAATGTAAAAGCAAACAAACTAGCGGCAGCAATTCTTCTTAATTTATTTAATTTTTTTTTGTGTTGTTCTTTTTGTTTTTGTTCACGTTTTTCTCTAGTTGTTAACCTCGGCAAGTTTATAATCAAAAGCAAACGAAAAAAAAAATATTTTTGGATTTGTTTTGCGCTATTTTTAAAATCTGCGTCACGCTGGGTTCCAATTTTATTTTCTCTTCTTTGGCACTCTCCTGTCCAAGAACTGCTGCTGCGGCACTGAATTTGGTTTTCTTTTTTATATTTTAATCAAATTCTGTTCTTAAAAGTTTAATTTAATAATTTTTGAATATTCTATCACGAAACAATAAGTTAATTTCACAAAGGCAGCCGGAGAATGGAGGAAAATATAATTCACTTTTTTTTCTTTGAAGTGAAGTGATACGGTAGACATACACAGAGTATTGCGTTGCGGTTTTTTAATCGCTTAGTAAACACAAATTACATTAGAATAACAATGAGAATTCACGCACAAATAAATATTAATTGTTTTTAATTACGATTTTGTGTAGAATTGTTGGTTATTTTGCAACAACCATGCGAGAAAGTCGAACAGAAAAAAAAAAAGTATTATTTTGTCTGTCGCGACACCCTTCAGAATTAAAAACGACGAAGAGAGGTTGAATTTCAAAGTGTCACTTTCTAACAGCGGGAAAAGTGACAGTTGAATTTGAGCGAGTATTTGTACTCGTTACTTTGGATTGTTTTTGTTAATTCACAATAGATTGAAGATTTTAGTTCTGAAAATTTTATTTTTTTCTGTAGATTAGGACAGTGTTCACATTTGACTTTAAAAATGAAAATAAATAATAGAGAACTCTTATTACATTGCTGCAATTATTTGTAACTATTCATGAAAATGTGTTTAATTTTACAAAAAGAGATTTTGTGGCTCAACTTTCCATTACCGCAGCACGAATTTCGACGAGCGGTTTTTTTACTTAATAGATAATAGATATGTGCAAATAAATAATAACTATAGCAATTTTAGAGCGAGGAAACATTTATTTCTATTTTTAATTAATTTTCAAAGTTGTAGTATAAAATTAAGGCAACTATCATTAATAATGTGTAATTCCCCTTATGTTTAGGTTTCAGAGTTTCGTAGCTAGATGTCGCACGCTGAGCGCGAAACTCTGAAACCTGAGACATAGAAGCGAGACAAAAGGTTGTTTGGCTCGCTCTCATAAAAATTTGTATTCTAACGTCTATGCTATTCAACGGACGCGCCCAAGCCAGTCGAATTAGATTTGTAGTCTTTAAATAAGAGTTATATTTTAATAAAGAAATTATATACCACAACGTCAGGTGTGGGGTAATACACCAAAAGAAAACTAAATTATTGTGTATATTACCTCTTTTTGCGGATTTAAAGCCAGCTATGACAAAACTCAACAAAGCACAATTGGTTGAAGCACTTCAGAGCGCTGGAGTAGATGTGCCAGACACGGCTTCTCTAGCTCAACTTCGGGCATTGTATGAAAGTACAGTTACAGTGGCACCCCAACAACCTTCTGGTGAGTTAACTGAGAAAACTCCACCTTCTGCTGAGCTAACCGAGGAAACTCCACCTTCTGCATCTCCGAATGGAGAGAATACTTCCGAAACACTGGCCGCTTCTGATAACAGGCACAGTAATACAGCTTCTGATGTCCAAGACTTGGAAGAAGAACAAGAGCTGGCCAGACTTGAGCGTCGGAAAAAAATCCTTGAGCTAAGGAAAGAATTGGACCAGATGGAAGCGCCCACAACATCTTCGGTTGCACCATGGCGTGCAGTGGACTTCTCAGACATCGAAAATGCTGTTCCTGCATTCAACGGTGACGATCCATACAGCATCACTAAATGGATAGTTGACTACGAAGATGTGACCGACTCGCTGGGATGCGATGACCGATGCAAGTACTTGTCTGCACGCCGTCTCATGCAGGGAACTGCGAAAATGCTGTTACGCACGGTCTACGTTGACAACTGGGATTCTTTGAAGCAAATACTTATCAAAGAATTCGACCATAAGATGAGCAGACAGCAGGTCTATCGTCAACTGAGTGAGAGAGTACGTCGTCAGGGCGAGCCACTTCTTCGATATGTCATATGTATGCAAGAACTTGGGTCACATGCTGAAATCGATGAGGCAGAGTTGATCGAATTCATTATCGATGGTTTGAGGGATTCACCAGCAAATGTCTCTATTCTTTTTGCCGCCAAAACTATAGTAGAGCTCAAAAACCTCTTGCCACGATACGAAAAAAGAAGAGTTCCGAGGACTATGGTTGCTAGGGCAACAACTTCTGGAGGAAATATGGTTCCCTCAACTTCAGCATCAAACAACGAGCAGTCCAAGAGATGTTTTAATTGCTCAAAGTATGGGCACATCGCAGCAAAATGTCCAAAGGAGCAACGACCAGCTGGATCCTGTTTCAAATGTGCTGACGAGGGGCACACTTACAAAAACTGCCCTTATATTGTGAAGACCAGAGTTGGAGCCGTGAACCGGGATGCCCTACATGATGACACCAAGGAGCTGACTCAGAGTTTGGATGCTGTTCAGATGGTGAGTGTCGCCTTTATGACAAATAAGAATAAGTGCACAAAATTTATCGATTGTTGTTCTCTTTTGGATACCGGTAGTCCGATTAGTTTCATACGAAAGTCTGTTCTGCCTGAAGAAATTAACGTTCAAGAATCATTAACGTATTCAAGATTTAAAGGATTAGGAAACATTAAACTCTTTACGTACGGTACGATTAATTGTTATATTAATATAAAAGATAATTTAAATCTTGTTTCCCTTATGGTTATTCCAGATGAAGTAACTCCTATACCTTTACTTATTGGTCGTGATCTCCTTGAAATCTTTAATATAAAACTTAACATGAACTGTAATAAAGTTAATATAACTTCTGAGCAGTGTCAAAATGAAATTTGTTCGAATAAAGTTTTTCTTTCTAACCAATTGTATATGTGCACTTATTCTGATGAAAAAACCGAACCTTCAGAGTGTAGTCATTATAAGAACAACATAAATGATGTTTTTGGGAGCAGCGTATTAGCCGGTGAATTAAAGATACAACCTAAAGAACTTAGTGATTGCTTCAAAGACAAGTTGAATACATTTGATCATGATCGGATTAAGCTTAAAGACGATCTTGATGTGAAGAGAGAATACAATAATGTTGAGGTAGATAGTGATTTATTTGGCTGCCATGCTTTTGAGATTATATGGGATAGAAAAGATTATATAGATATTGATTCAAATCTTAGTTTAGACATTTCAAAAACTATTAAAAATATAGTATCTCAAAATTATTTGAATTTTGATAAAACTATGGTTTCACCAAAAGATTTTGAGATGCACATTAGACTTACATCTGATATTCCTGTTTGTTTTGCTCCGCGAAGGCTATCAGTCTCAGAAAAAGGTACTGTGAGTGAAATAATAAAAGACCTATTGGAAAAACGAATTATTCAGCCAAGTAGTTCTCCGTATGCTGCACCAATAGTTTTAGTTAAGAAAAAATCTGGTGAAACCAGAATGTGTATAGACTATCGAGCATTGAACAAACGTACAGTAAGAGATCCTCATCCAATACCATTGATAGACGATTGCATTGAATACCTGGAGGGGAAGAAGGTTATGACCTTATTAGACCTTAAGAGTGGGTTTTACCAGGTAAAGGTAGCAGCAGATTCAACACAATTAACATCTTTCGTAACCCCGAACGGTCAATGGGAATTTCTTAAAATGCCTTTCGGCCTTAAGAATGCGCCCAGTGTTTTTCAGAGATTCATAATTCAAATTTTTCGTGAATTTATAGACAGAGGAGATATAGTTGTCTACCTAGATGATATATTAATTGCTAGTAAAACTATTACTGAACATTTTGAGATACTTACTAAAATTTTATGTTGTGTAGCGAAGAATGGGTTGGAGCTCAACTTGTCAAAATGTCGCTTTGCATATTCGAAACTTGATTACTTAGGGTTTAAAGTAACGGAACATGGCATCCAACCTAGTGATTCCCATATTCGAGCGATTGCTCAATATCCTGTGCCTAAAGACAGAAAGAAATTGCATTCATTTTTAGGACTTTGTTCATACTTTCGCAGGTTTGTCGAATCCTTTTCAAGAATAGCAAGACCTCTTTATAATTTATTAAAAGCTGAAACTCCTTTTAGATTTACTTCCGAATGCGAAGATGTTTTTCAGACTTTAAAGGAACGGTTAACATCTCCACCTGTATTGGCAATCTATAGTCCAAGGAAAGAAACAGAACTGCATTGCGATGCAAGTTCATTAGGGTATGGTGCAGTTCTACTCCAACGACAAGAAGATGATAAATTACATCCGGTAGCATTCTTCTCTAAAAGCACCACTGATCAAGAGGCCAAATACCATAGTTTTGAATTGGAAACTTTAGCCATAATTTCAGCTTTACGTCGGTTCCGTGTTTATTTGCAAGGTATTCCTTTTACAATCGTAACTGATTGCAGTTCTTTAACAATGACACTGAACAAAAAGAATGTTAATCATAGAATTGCTCGATGGGCCTTAGAGCTGGAGGATTATGATTATAAGGTCAAACATCGTAGTGGTGCCAATATGAATCATGTTGATGCCTTAAGCAGATGTAATGTTATATCCGTTATTGACTCTGAGGATGTTGATTTCCAACTCAGAGCAGCCCAAAATCGAGATGTAAAGATTTTGGAAATGAAAAACAAACTATATTTAAAAGATAATAATTCGTTTTTAGTTCAGGATGGTATTGTCTTCAAAAAAAATAAAAATGGTAAACTTCGATTCTATGTCCCATCTGAAATGGAAACTAATGTTATAAGAATGATCCATGAGAAAATTGGGCATTTAGGTGTAACAAAAAGCTCTGATCAAATTGGCCGTCACTATTGGTTTCCGAATGTTCAGGAAAAAGTTGAAAAATACATTAAAAATTGTATCCGTTGCATAATGCACTCAGCACCAGTTCGATCTAATATACGCAATTTGTTCAATATTCCTAAGGAGCCCATTCCATTCCATACAATACACTTGGATCATCTTGGTCCTCTCCCTTCAATAAAGTCAAAGAGAAAACATATATTAGTGGTAATAGATGCATTTACAAAGTTCACTAAATTATACCCAGTTGTATCTACAAGCTCAAAAGAAGTATGTGCAGCACTAAGAAAATATTTTGAGTATTACAGTAGGCCATCAAGAGTAATTACTGATAGGGGAACCTGCTTTACATCACTAGAGTTTAGTTCATTTGTTATAGACCAGAATATAGATCATGTTAAGGTGGCAGTTCATTCGCCACAGGCCAATGGTCAAGTAGAGCGAGTCAATAGGGTATTAACTGGCATGCTTGCTAAGCTTTCGGAACCAATCGAGCACTCAGATTGGGTTGTTACTTTAACACAAATAGAATTCGGACTAAATAACACTATACATCGCGCTATTCAAAATACACCAAGTCAATTGTTATTTGGTATTAACCAAAGGGGAGTAGTAATCGACAAATTAACAGAATTTCTTGATGATAAACAATTAAGTCAACTGGAAAGAAATCTTGAATTGTCAAGAGAAAAGGCTTCAGAAGCAATCACTAAGATTCAGGAATATAATATTAAATATTTTAATGAGCATAATAACCCGGCACGTATATACGATGAGGGTGATTATGTAGTAATAAAAAATGTAGATACAACAACCGGTGTAAATAAGAAATTGGTTCCAAAGTTCAGAGGCCCATACGTTGTTTACAAAATTCTACCTAATGATAGATACGTAATACGCGATATCGAAGGTTGTCAAATCACACAGCTGCCATATGATGGCATTGTCGAGTCTCGAAATATTCGACTTTGGAAGAATCGAGACTCTGAAGGTTCGGTTGATTAAGGGCGACACCTACCATCTCATGATTATAATTTAAGACTTGTTTGTTTAATTTAATCGTGGGCGATCAAATTGTCAGATTGGCCGAGTTGTAGTATAAAATTAAGGCAACTATCATTAATAATGTGTAATTCCCCTTATGTTTAGGTTTCAGAGTTTCGTAGCTAGATGTCGCACGCTGAGCGCGAAACTCTGAAACCTGAGACATAGAAGCGAGACAAAAGGTTGTTTGGCTCGCTCTCATAAAAATTTGTATTCTAACGTCTATGCTATTCAACGGACGCGCCCAAGCCAGTCGAATTAGATTTGTAGTCTTTAAATAAGAGTTATATTTTAATAAAGAAATTATATACCACAAAGTTCACTTTTTTATATAAAAAAGAAACAAAAATGGTTGATTTTGACATTTCTTTCCTGTTTTTTGTTCAGTGTTGCCATACTTGTTTTTTTTTTATTTCATTGATATAAGTGCTCAAATGCAAATCCTATAGTGAGCCCAAGCAGGGAGGTTGAAGGGGGCAGCATGCCCCCCTTACATACCTAGCTGTTAGTACGTTTTGCTAACAATTAAATTATTGTTTTAATCTCAAAAAATGCAATACAAAAAAAAGTAGGGTTAAATCCTCGCTTTAATATTTAAAATATGTTCTATTGGGACCCCCACCTAACTGTAAAAAAATCAGAAGGAAATTCGTGCAGCGGTAATGGAAAGTCGCCCCGATTTTGTTTTGAACTGGCTCATTGAGATACGAGATACGGACTGCTAGTAGCCAACTTCACGTTGGTGTCATCTATTATTTAACTCTACTTGACTTTCTGTAAGTAGAGCAGAAATATGGAGAAACTTTTGAGCTTGATTTTTGTATTTTATTTGTTTTGTAAGCTTAGCAAAGGATGGAATACATTTTTAGGGGGGTTTTGTATGAGAATATGTATCGACTACCAGTTTATATCTAGTATAGCAATGGACAATACAATGGATCTTGTAGGACCTATTGTCAAATACGTTTGAGTTCAAATTAGTTTGTTTCGTGTTTTGTCTTCTCTCTTTTTAATGAAAAAACTTCTCTATACAAAGTTTGGTTAAATTTTAAGGGCCGATGTTGAAAGTAAACCACACCTAAACGTCAAGTTTTTCTGCGTTTCATTTGACATTTCTCAATTTCAAACTAACTCAATTTAAACAATGAAAGATGCACTTTCGAGCAACGCGTTAAAGTTATTATAGCTGAATCACAAACATGCTTCAGCTTCGGCTTCACTTGACGTTTACGAGTTCAGCCATAGGGATTCAATGGATGCTATCACAATGGAGCTTCAACTTCACGTTTCGTTTGACAATCATAAGGAAAATAACGTAATGTGACTCCAAATGGAAGCTCTAGTTCAATTATCTGAACATTTGCGTTATCTGACAGCTCAACGACAGTAAAACAAATGTTTACAAACAAAATATTTGCTCTTGGGAGGGATAAAATAATAGATATGTAATTCAAAGCAACCTCGAAGCAGGCCCACCGTAACGCAGACCAAGCCGAAGATGAAGCGTGTTTGTGCTTCATCCATTAAGGCTTATTATGAAAATGGCTGTTCAAATCAAATCTGCACTTCGTGATTTTTAGGTCAATATAATTGTCCAACTGGGTCTGTAGGAGATGTGAAAATACCTGTTCATGCTGGCACAGTTCGTATTGCAGAAAATATTGCTGTTGTGATAGTGTGGCTGAAGAGCCGCCAATCTCAGCTAGTCGTCGTGCCCAAAATTGCATATCTCACGCTCGTCGTTTATAAACGTTGCGTTTATACGCTAACAAGATGCAATGCTTTATCCTCTTGACAATTTCAAACGTGGTCAAAAGGGTGGCGAGAAATAGCAATAGTGGATGATCAATTTTCGAAGAAAATCATCATCAGTGATGAAGCACATTTTCACCTCAGCGAATTCGTCAATATGTCGTTTTAAGAGGTGCCCTTGTCTAAACAGCTAACGAAACAATGGTTCTTTTGCACAACATATTCAATGCCAGTGTTATCTCACTAAAATTTGGACCATCGGATCGAGGTGTGTCATTTGGCTGATATTTGTTTTGTGGAAATATCATTTTTATCTGTTAAAATTAATATTCTGAGGAGATTTAACCCGAACCAATGACCCTTTTAATAATTCGCCAAATTTTTTGACAGCACAATAATCAAGACTGTGGAACAAAATCATGAAATTTTATCTAAAGCTACGAGCCACTCATCTAAAAAACTTTGCTTAATTTTAGCTTGACTTTAGTTATTAGCTAGTACCCGTGGTGTGATGATTAGTGCGTGCCAAAAGTCTTGGGTTCAATACCTACCTACTCCATCTAAAGTTTGTATGGGTACTGCCAAATCCTCCAAGAGTAATTCTTGTCATGAAAACTGCTTTCTCACATTAGTTTTTCGGATTCGGCATGAAAATTGTAGGCTCTCGTTACCTCTGAAATTACTCGAACATAGGAATAGTTGAGAGGTCTAAGCCACTAGGCACTAGTTCTCAACGAACTCTTGCGCCACATAAATTATTTCATTTATTTAGAGAATTTTGTAAAATAGACAAAAATGGTCAAAATTGTATTAAATTAACGATTGTTACCAAATAGTTAACTATCTTAAGAAAAAAAAACGCATTTCAATTTGTAATTTAGCGGATTTCACAATCGTCACGTTGTTGAGTACAACCATTAACTGGATTCTATTATCAAAACACCATTTAACCGTTATTTAAATTTTATTTTAAGGTTCTTGTGTCAACTATTGATTTCCGTTATATCACAGATGTCATAACTCCCGAAGAAGCAATTAACTTGTTAAAACAAAACGTTAGTTCCAAAACTGAACGAATAGATGAACTTATAAAGAATGGATATCCGGCTTATACGACTCAAGTTGGTTGGATGGGTTATAGTGATGAGAAAATCAAACGACTATGTAAGGAATATCTCGCTAAGGGATATACTTCTTTTAAATTGAAAGTAGGGCGGGATTTTGAAAGTGACATAAGACGTTGTAAAATTGTTCGAGAATCTATTGGTTGGGATAATCAACTTGTAAGTGACAGTTTATGTTTTTATCAACTTCACACTGTATTATTTTTTATTTAAGATGATCGATGCTAATCAGATGTGGGATGTTAATGAAGCTATTGATTGGGTTATTCGTCTTTCTGATTACAAACCTCTTTGGATTGAAGAACCAACTTCACCTGATGATGTTCTTGGACACGCAACTATATCAAAAGCTTTGAAGTGAAGTCTTATTTTTATATTTGAAAGGTGATAATTCTTAAAATGATAAGGAAATGTTTTCCCGTTTTTTAATTTAGGCCTCTAGGTATTAACGTCGCAACTGGTGAGATGTGTGCTAATCGGATTATGTTCAAGCAATTTTTGCAATCTGGAGCCATGCAGTATTGTCAAATTGATTCGGCAAGAATTGGTGGAATAAATGAGATTGTATCGGTCTATTTGATGGCGAAAAAACTTAATGGTTTGTTTAAAATTTTAATAACAACTTTATCTGATTCAAAATTTTTTGGAAATTTGTATTCTTGTAGTTAAAGTTTGTCCTCATGCTGGAGGAGTTGGGCTTTGTGAAATGGTACAGCATCTTCAGATGTGGGACTTCGTATCGCTGTCTGGTACGAAATCAGGAAGAATGATTGAATACGTCGATCAGCAACATGATCAATTTGAGAATCCTGTGGAGATAAAAAATGCATGCTATATGCCACCAAAGCAACCGGGTTACAGTACTGAACTTAAACAGCACGCTATTAATGAATATAAATTCCCAAATGGTAGCTGGTGGATGATGGCTAATCAAAATAAGTAATAATCTACGGTGTGTTCTTAGAGCGGGGTTATCGTTTTTCTACATGATTTTTATAATGAAATAAACAGCAATAAAAATGCATGCATTTGTTTATTTAATGATATCTTATTCTGAATATACTTGACTGAGCTAAAGAGCCAATTGGACCCTGAGGTGGCTTGGTTGGGCTCTTTCGCTTTATTTTAATCTTTAGCAAATCAAAAATTAACAAGCTTAGTGATTTGAAACGGGGCAAGCTTTGAAAGTATTGAATTGTTAAAGTGGTTGTTTTAAACAAAAATTGTATATTCAATCAAATTTTACTGCACCAAATAAACTAATTTTTGACTCGTAAGTCTATAAAGATGTCCCGCCCTTTTCCTTTGCTCCATAGACGATGCTATCGAGAAAAGTGTTTTCGGCATGGAGATTTCAAAGGGGTTCTTGAAATATCAAAGTATTTTTTTTTGAAATAGGAATGAAGGTGCAGAAATATCGTAGGTTATCTCGAGATTTCAAGAAATGTCTGGAGATACCAGAAGAGGTCCTGGAATTCCAAGGGAAGCCTAGAAGTTTCAAGAGGGTATTTATTAAGGTTGGTCTGGAGATCCCTGGAATTTCATCTGATTTTTTAAGATTTCAAAGCAGCAAATCAACGAGGTTTCGAAATAACAAGAGAGGTTTTGAAATTCCAATTAATACCCGTGTTTTTTTGGCATTCTATAAAAAGTTTAGTAGACAATTTCCAAGAAAACCCATCGGCAGCAGCCACATTTTTGTATTTAAAAATTTGTGCAAATTAAGAACTGCAGCTTTTGCGTGAATTGATCGAGTCAGTGCCAGTGGGAATGAGTTCATCACAGGAATGTTTTTTGAAGAGCATACTAGTCTCGAAGACTCAGCAGAAGATGATAAACATGACACTGTGACTCCTTCGTCCAGTTCTTCTTTTTGTTTCTAAAGAATATTTAATTTTTTAATCATGTAGTTTATAAGCTTAAATTAGTTTCTACCTTTTTCCTGTTTTCTTTTTGACATTTGGCGGTCGATTTAAAATTTTAACCAAACAATTTGACATAAAATAAAAACTTTAAGAAGGGTGTTTCTTCGTATACTACTACATTAACATTTGGTGTTGAATCGAGCTTGAAGCTCGCCTCAATTCTTTATTCTGAATCGAGTTGCGATTTATTTATTCTAAACTGAGATTAACCTTTGGTGGAAACATAGCAAAACATAAATATCTTCTCTATTGTTTTCTCTTGCAAAATAAGCCATTTTCATTAACAAAACTTAATGATATCAACAGTAACAGATTGATTTTTTCCCCAATGGAAAACACATGATTCCAAATGCATAACTACTCAACGAACACAGCCATCGAGATACAAATTCAACATCAATCGTACCAACATTTGAGCACGAAATCACATAAAAACCATTCGAGACTCGTATAAATGTCAAAAACCCATCCTTAGTAAGATTCTACTTTAACTTTTGTCGGTAGTATTCATACTACGGATATTGTGTTTACTATTCGTGTCAAAGCCTATTGTACTGTTGATAGGTTTTCCAAAAAACACGGGTAATGTCCTGATATATCAAGGGAGCTCTTCAAATATCAAGTGATGGCCTGAAAAAGGGAGCTCTGGAGATATTGAGAGAGGTTCTAACATTCCAAGGAAGGTCTTGAAATAAAGAGGATTGATGTTTTAAAGGACATCCTGAAATACCCAGGATAGACCCATCCCTTAAATAACGATCAAACAGTTTTCTCTCAAAAAGAAGGTATTTAGATTCTAGTGACTTTGAAACGTCAAAAAGATTACTATCAGGCCGATTACATAAATCGTTGTAGATAGAATCAAATAATATCAATTTTGACATTTCTAAATTAATTAAACTGTCAAAAAATAACTACAACTACATCTTCCAATAAGAAGTTAAACAAATAAAAATGTGTTGATGAGATTTTAATTGTCACTTAGAATGATTCTATTGTGAAACTTAGTTCCAAAGAACACTGAAATTTTTCTTACATCCATTGTTTGACATTTGTAAATATTTGAAATTGAGGAATATCAGTAATTAAGCTAATGAACTTGTAATACAATTGTGTTTCATGTTTAGATCAAAGCATTTAAATATTTATGTGAAAAGGCTGTTCTGTGGAAATACCTGACTTAAAAAGAACAAGGCCGTATTTTAAAAAAAGAATTAAAATATTTAATTTGTCTTATAACTTACCTTAAAGAAAAGGAACCATTCACAATAAATATGTTGCTAAAGTCGGAAGTATCAACACAAAATAATACAAAAAAGTTACCGTTGGCGGGAAAAATTTGACGTTTCAATTTGCAAACCAACATTTTCTGTTTGAAATCACTTTGTTTTACTTACGGACGAAAATAATTAAAATTCTTTACAAATAAAATACAAACTCTTTAAAATAGTTAACAAAATCCATAAACAATGGCATTCCAGAGAAGTTCTATGCGCTATGCCCACACCAATGGTCATACAAGTCTCACGTACACCGAAAATGGAGAGTAAGTATCTTCTTATGGTTTCTGGGGAATTCAAATTCTTATCTCGAGTTCCTTTGAAGATATATCATAACTTGTGGATCTGATGGTGATATTCGTAAATGGAAGGGGATCGATGATGATGATCCCTCATCAAATTGTTTGGGGGAATTTGTGATTTGCATTGCCCACTACGACAAAAGACTTCTGGCTTCTACGGATCTGAACACTGTCCAGGCTTACACGTTCCCCGAGATTGATCGTGATGGCACAGAAATGCGCTTTACAGCTGCAGTCACATGTTTGAAAGTCAATAAAAATGTAAGGTTTTCAATTTAATTCGAGACTGTTGAATGAAATTGATGCAGTTCTATTAGTTTATAGCCGCTGGTTCGGAAGATACAACCATAAAGGTGACTCTTCGGGGAAAGACTGAAGGAGAATTCACTCTGGAAGGACATTCTGGACCCATTCTAGCCATCGACTTGGGTGTGAATGATCTCTTGGCATCAGTAGCCGGAGATGGATGCTTAAAAATATGGAATCTGACAGAGAAGAAAGAAATCAAGACGATTTCTGGGCTTGCCAAGCTCAAGACATTCGATGATGCTAAGTGCTTTGGTAAACTACGACTTAGTCTTGGCCTTCGATGTGTTGCATTAGAATTAGATTTTTTTTACAGGAACTCCCTCATTTGAACCACAAACTGGCAGCTGTTTAGCCTATGTCAGAGGCAAGGAAGTAATTGTCCTCAACACCAGCACCTGGGAGACCCAGTTCACACTCACAGATGATAACATCACCAGCGAATACAGCTGCTGTGAGTTCTCAGCCGATGGTCAGTTCATTGCAGCTGGCACACGAATTGGAGAACTCTCAGTCTTTAACTTTTCACGAAAGACAACTGTAAAGTGTGAAACTTCGAACAGTGAATGTCATGGCATCACAGCCCTCGCATGGAATCCAAGCAACAACACTGAAGTGGCATTCTGTGACTCCACCGGTCAGTTGGGCACAATTGTCTCCGGAGAAATAGCTTCCAATGACTTTCTAGATGATGTCGCTATGGAAGAAAATAGTGTGGACAATGCTCTTGATGGATGTGAGTACCCAAGATTATTCTTGTTGTTCATAGAAATCATGACTAATCCTTTGATTCGATAGTTGAATTCCAGAATGGCGATGTCGAAGAAGAAGACGATGACAATTGTGTCTCCTTGGAGAAGCTAAAAAATGATACAATGCGTAAAAACGGTTTACAAACCGATGAAGAATCTCGAGACTCTAGAGAATCACGAGCCAGAACTCATCGTTCGGTTAGTGTTGAGCGTCCAGTTGGAATTGTGTACAAAATGCAGCAACCCTTTCAACCTAGTTCCACCCCAAGTGATCTTGAACACAGGTAAATTGATAGATTTCAATGAATATAGCAGCTTCTTCACACCGATTTCTCATAGATACCTCGTCTGGAATAATGTTGGTATTGTCCGGGCCCATTCAGATGATGGAGATGGTTCCATTGATGTGGAATTCCATGATGCCAGTGTCCACCATTCCCTTCATATCACAAACTACAATAATCACACAATGGCAAGTTTGAGCTCTGCGGCTTTGGCTCTTTCTGGAGATTCATCTACCAAGCTGGTGTGCATTGCCCTAGCGGCATCTGGCAACAAGGAATGGTCCGTAGAAATGCCAGATTGTGAAGGTGTAGTCGCTTTGGCCGCGTCAAACAAACTGGTAGCCGTTGCCACAGATATGCGTTTCTTGAGAATTTTCACTGTAATGGGAACACAAAGGGAAGTTATTTCTATTCCCGGACCAGTTCTAGCAATGGCTGCCTTTCAGGATCGTCTGATGGTTTGCTATCACAATGGAGCTGCAAGTGAGGATCAGCATATTTCCGCACTGCTTCTGCAAACCATTGGATTGACAGTTCGCACGAAGGAGATTCGTGTTCCACTGCTGACTGCAAGGAAACTGACTTGGATTGGATACTCTGACTGTGGTTCGCCAGTAATGTCGGACACAATGGGTCTGGTACAGATGTACAGTATGAAGACCAATTGTTGGTATCCAGTTTGTGATACCATGAAACATGTAAGCTTAAGGACTGCTCACATGAAAGCGACCAACGAATGAACACATGGAATGTTTTTATTCGACATTACAAATGGAAAACGAAGACTTGGCTAAGACGCGCGCGAACATTTAATACTTTGAGAGAACGTGTTGAGAACTTAAAGATTAACTTGCACAAAATTTAGGTTTATAAATTGTTTAAAATCACATTCTATTCATTAGTTCTTCGCTCGTTGGTCTCTCTCATGTGAAGAGTCCTGGAATAGTCCTTTTTAAAGGATCTCATAAAAATGAGTGCAATTTGAAATATGTTTTCTTTTTTCTCTTTCAGAGTCAAAGTGTTTCGAATAACTTCTTCTTAATTGATGTCTCCGAGAGATCCCAAATTATTCAAGCGGTTTTGTGTCGAGGTTGTTCATATCCAATGACAAATCCCCGACCTATGATGACTGAGTTGCCAATGCAAATGCCAGTTTGTGACTTGGAATCGGAGCGATCAGGTCTCGAGGAGCTTCTGATTCGGTCTTCTAATTTTAATGTTGAAAATTCTGAGAAAAGTATCAAAGAAACTGCCATCAAATTGTTTGCTGTAAGTTTATTTGTTTTTTGTTTTAATAGTTTTATAAATAAATTAAATTAATTTAAGATTGCTTGTCGAGCTGAAATGGAAGCACGTGCTAAGGAACTAATTGAAATGATTGCATCGCCAGCTTTATTGCCATTGGCTGTGAAATATGCAACAAAATTGGGTAGGATACATTTGGCTGATAAACTAAGCGAACTATTGCCACAATTGGAAGAAACGGTAAGAGTTTATTGAAGAAAATTCTTCATACTTTCTAATTGAATTTTCTTTGTAGGAAAAAGAGCGAGAAAATGAATTACGAGAGATCGAATCCGATGCCCTGGAAATAATCCAAAATAGCCCATTGAATGCCAGTCTTCTTCTGGTTCAAGCTGCCAAAAATTCATCTCAAAACACAACTCCAAAACTTGCTCCTGTAGGTTTTTATTTTTAAATTTTGTTTTTTTTTTTTTTATAAATTCTTATCGATGGTTATTTTTGTCGTGGATCTCTTAGAAACCAATGACATTGAGTAATCAAAAGCGTAATCCCTTCAAAAGAACATCCATCAGACTCCCAACAGAAACAGACATTGTTGCTGAACAATCCATAGATTATGGATTGAAACAAATAGAACTGAGAAAACAATTAGAGGAAAAAGCTAGACGTGATGAAATCAAGGCCAAAAATGCCGAAATCAAACAGAAGCGTAAAGAAGCCGAACAAAAATCTCAACAGAAAGATGTCGCTGATAGCCAATCTTCGGTCATTCCAGACAGCCAAGCGGGCGATGAAAATGTTGCCAAAAACCAGGTTTGTTTAACAAAACTATTTATTTGTAAGTTTTTTCACTCGTTGACTAATGAATTCCCAATACATCACTTTTTAAGGGACTAAGATATTTTTTTTATAATCAAAGAGATGATCCCAATTTAACAGTGTCAAAACTTACATCGTATACTTGCAGATTCCTCCTGGTACAAATTTCTTCTCTTGGTTTACCAAAAACAAAATAAATTTCGAAAATGAAAATCCCAATTTAACAGGACCAGAAATTACAAAATTAGCAATGCAGCAATTTAAGGCACTCGGTGGTGGTAAGGCAGCTGCTCCTTCGCCGCCACCGGTGGCAACTTCAGCTAAACGTAAACTTGACACAGATGGTGCTAAACCAAAAGCCAAAATTTCGACTTTCGCCAAATTGGCTAAATTCGATTTTAATAATTAAGAAACAAAATGATTCATATTTTATTGTTGATTTATATGTTTTATGTTTTAAGTAGATGTTAAGAATATATGTTTTGTATTATTAATTTATTATAAGTCTCGATATTAGTTTTTTTTTGTATTTATTGCTTATGAACGGGGTCTCTTCTCCAACCTGGAAATGGAATGAATATGATGTAGGAATTAGAACTCTTAGATGATGATGTAAAAAACTTACTCCAATCTCGCAGCAGCTCTGGCAGCTGTATGCATAGGAATTCCTTTTAATTTTCTGTCTATGGTTTTTCTTTCTTTACTGATTTCCTGCTTAGGTGGTAGATTTGTTTGTTGTTGTTTGTTCTTGAGCAACATTTTACTTAATACAGCTCCGATGCCCATTGTAAAACGACCTCTCCTGGTTGTTGTTGAAGAAGGACCAATGGTGAAAGGTGATTTGGGTCTTTGATTATGGGATTTGATTGCTTTCGAACAAAGGGTTTTATTATTTTGTTTTATTTGGTCTCCCTCTCCAGTCTTTAAAATAGGTGGACCTGTAATAGGAACTGGGACATTTTCAGGAGCTTTTTGAACTTTTTGTTGTGGTTTAGGGATCGGTTTGGGTTTTGGGTTTGGATAATGAACTTTGGGTCTCTAGAAAAAAAAATAAAGAAAAGTGCAAAACTTATTAAAGGGTAGAATATACAGATACATATGTACAATCATCATACAGATTCTTAAATAATTTAATTGTTTTTTTTTTCGATTATTTAAAAAAAAATATTGATTATTTATAAAACATAAATTCTATGAGCAGTCTGAAGCTTTAGGTTAGGTTATAGTGGCTGTCCAAGATGGAAACGGACAAACTTAGGCCAGTTTAATGGCCCATTGTGATACCACATGAATCTTGAGGCTTCCTCCTAAGCTCAATGGAACCAGTTAGAGTCCCTTACGAAACGTGAGAGGCTGATTATACTGATATGATTTAGATCGTTAAAGAAGAATTCTCCTAGGTAATTCTTGCGTTTTCGAGCTAGAGCAGGGCATGTGCAGAGAAGATGAAGAACCGTTTCTTCCTCTTCCTCGTCCATACAGCTTCTGCAAAAGTCATTTGAGACTACGCCTAGTCTCGTGACGTGCTTTCCTATTAGACAGTGTCCGGTTATATCACCTATTATCGAGCTTTTATGCGATCTGCTTAGAGAGAGCAAGCACCTTAAACGTTTTAAATCCAGTGTTGGCCAGATGTTTTTTGTGGCTTGACACGTGGTGATGTTGGTCCACCTGGTGCCTGCCCTCCTCGCAGCGTCTTGCATTAGTAGCAGTTTACAAGTAGCGATTGGTATGCCAGTACTTGCCAAACGTGGTAGGATGGGCTGTACTGTACCGTTCCTGGCGAGTTCATCTGCCTTACAATTACCTGGAATGTCTCTATGGCCCGGCACCCAGCAAAGGTGAATATTAAACTGTTATGCCATCTCCATTAGAGATGATCGACAGTTATGGACTGTTATAGAGTTTGTAGAGACAGAGTCCAGAGATTTGATAGCGGCCTGGCTGTCGGAGAAAATACGGATATCAGATGTTGATATCACGTATTCTTTGAGCCAAGACAAGACTTCCTTAATCGCCAAAAGTTCCGCCTCGAACACGCTAAAATGATTGGGAAGGCGGAATGAGAGACTTAATTTCAGTCGTTCAGAGTACACACCACCACCAACCCCTTCTTTGGTTTTTGAGCCATCTGTGTAAAAGTGGATTGACTCATCCTCCAAGAATGTCCTATCCTTACAAAAAGATCTGGTAGGTATAGAAATCTGGAAATTCCTGTCGAATTGTAGTTGGGGGATGGTGTACCACCATACTGCCACACCGTACGTTAAAATCGGTCTGATTTCCGATGTGTATAGCCAATGCGTGATTCTGGGTTGTAAACCCCATTTATTACCAATAGCTTTTTTGCAAGAAAAAAGAGCTACAGTAGCTTTTTTGACTCTTTCCTGTACGTTGCGTTTCCAATTTAGTTTTTTGTCCAAGACAAGACCTAAGTATTTAGCCTCGTCTGAGAATTTGTATTGGATTCCTTTAATGTAAGGAGGGTTGACAAATGGAATTTTGTATCTCCTCGAAAATAAGACCAGATCGGTTTTGTGTGGGTTAACACCCAGTCCACACCGATCAGCCCAAAGTATTAGTCTGTCCAAGGCATTTTGTAAGAGTTCTTTTAGGATATTCAGATGCTTTCCTGAAACTGCTATAGCAACGTCGTCCGCATATGCTTTCACTCTGAAACGCTCCGCATCCAGACTAGTCAGGATTTCATTCACCACTAGGTTCCAGAGGAGAGGGGATAGAACACCACCTTGCGGTGTCCCTCTACTAACGAATCGTCTGCTAGAAGAGTTGCCCAGTTTTGAGTTAATTATTCTGCTAGTAAGCATTAAATGAATTAACTCCCGAAGCGAACTCTCTACATTTAGAGATGTCAGTGCAGAAGTGATTGCAGATGTGTCCACGTTGTTAAAGTCACCTTCGAGTCTGAAGCTTTAATAACAAGAAAAAATGCTTTTATTTTAAACTTTTTGATTTAAAAAAAACTCCGTTTTGTCGGTTGTATTTACCAAAAAGTTTGATATCTTCGGTATTAAATGTCAGAACGAACTGGTTAAGCCCATTATTTTCAGAAAAAATGTCTGAGGATTTCGATTTTTGCGAAACCATTTATTTCTGCCTGGAAAATTTTTCAAATTTGAACTCAATTTTCTTGAGAACAACACACAAAAAACGGTATAGTTTTATGATATTTTAGATTATATGATACGAGTTTAATACAAAATAAAGAAAAGGGTTAGAGATAGTCCTTTATTTTTTGCTAAGAGTAAGACAGGACGGAAAGACAGCCTAATCTGTAATAGAAACTTCTGCAGTATCTTTCTGTTTCATATATGGAACTACTACTTCAGGAAAGAATAACCTGACAAATATAAGAACTTAAGCTGTAAACAGGGAAGCTTTGAAAAAGGGAATGTGTCCTGTTCATGTTCGGATAAAATTTATGGAGTGTATCCTCCACGTTGCCTACAATTTGCCATTTCAAGCATGTAGATCCAACCATGAGACCATATTAGAGATGTTTAGAAGAAGAAAATTCAGCAGGAGTTTCGTGAAAAACAGGGTAGCATTGTCGATCTTGTAAAACAAGGTACGGGGACAAGTAATGACGCAACACCTTCAGAAAATTTTTGTAAATCCAACCATGACTTGAGAAATCACTGGAGTTATTGAATCCCTAATTCGGCGGTTTGTTGTTCTGCTTGAAGTAATAACGTCGAATGAAAAATTAGATTTAAAAAAAATGCAGCTTGCATGTGGGAAACTGGTGAACTGTTTGTTGAGAAATATAAATGGTACAATATGTCAGCAACCATACATAAGGTTTTCATCCATGGAGAAGAAATAAATAAAAGCTGTGCATTTCCTGTTGGATCGCTCTCCGATGAAGCCCTTGAATGCCGAAATAAGGATTATAAAGCCTACCGCAGGTAGGCAGCCAAATTGCGACGAATGAAGATGTGATGCATCATATACTCATCCTCAGATCCCATAATAACAGGTTTAAGGCACAGGCAAAAAAGAATATATTTCCAATCAGCACAGACGCTAAAACCTCATTTTAGCATTATAAAATTACTACTTCATAATTTTTTAATTGTTTTTAATATACACTACCGGTCAAAAGTTTGAGACCACCTCTGAAATTTGAGAAATATCGAGTTTTAACCCCTAAACTGAAGTTATAGGAAAAAATTTAATACGTGAAAAAAGTGAAGAGCATGTCTAGTTGTAAATGATAGAAAAATATAAACTAGTTTTGTGCTAAACATAAATTATTTATTTAAAAAACCAATTAAAGCTATAAATTGAGTTTTCATCAAAAAACCCTCCTTTATATTCAATATTTTTTTTTACAATTCTGGGCAATCTTCTTACAAGATTTTGTATTTTTTCTTGTGGAATATTATTCCAGCAATTTTGTAGATTTTCCCAAAGAGCAGATTCCAATGTTTTGTGGTGATTATGGACATTTCTGTCAAGCCCTTCCCATAAGAGCTCAATGGGGTTAATATCTGGAGTATGCGGTGGCCATACCATTACTTTTAGAATTTCCTCATCTTCTTTTTGTTTCAGGTATCCCCGGCAAAGTTTTGAAGTGTGTTTCGAGTCATTGTCTTGCTGGAATACAAACCCTTCACCGATTAATTGGAGTCCAGATACCAAAACGTGGTCTTAAAATATCGTTTTATAGACTTCTTTATCCATTCTTCCGATCAATCGTGTTACATCTCCTACTCCATAGAAGGAAAAACATCCCCACACCATTACTGAACCGCCTCCACGCTTTCTAGTTGGGACCAAACAGTCTGGTAGAATCTTCTGTTCATCACTGCGCCTGACATACACTCTGTGATTTGAGCCAAATATCTCAAACTTGGACTCATCGCTCAATAAGACTCTGTTGAAGTCTTCATCTGTCCAATCCTTACTGGTTTTGGACCATTCCAAACGTTTGATCTTGTTTTGGGGTCATAGAAGTGGTTTCCGCACTGCAACGCGCCCAAAAAGTCCAGAATGCCTTAGCCTTCGTTGTATCGTTGATACAGATAATGGTTCTACCCGGATTTCAATGATCTCGGAGCATATTTCTGGTGCTGTTTTCTTCCCAGAACGCTTTATTATGGTGATGATATGCAGATCTTCGGTTTTCGTCGTAACTCTAGGTCGTCCTGACCTCGGTTTATCCTTAAAACCGCCGGTACTAAAGTAACTCTGTATGGTCCTGTGAACTGCTCCTTTGGATATCTTTAGTTTTGTGGCTATTTCTCTTTGCGAATAGCCTTCTTCAATAAGGGTCATAATCGCAGATCAAGTTTCAATTGTTAATTATTTAATTTTTCCCATGATGCGCACTTTGTTTACAGGAGAAGATCACAGTCTCAAATAAATTTAAATTGGATTAAACCGAGCATTATATACAAAATCCTGAATATGAAGGTATTCAAAATTTAAATTTTTGTACCCTTTAATATTACCCCAGTCATACAAAAATTCCAAATTGAATGTAAAAAGTCATAAAAAATAAAAAAATATGGGAAATCCACATAAAAGCCAAAAACCCAATACTTGAATTTGTTTACCTTTTTTTCACAAATGTCCTCATAATTTACAGAAAAGGATTAATATCTGGGGTTTTTTTCACTTGCGCCTTTTATGAATGGTCTAAGTTAACAAAACAGGTAAAACAATCCTACATTCATTCATAAACACAAGCGACAGGTACAAATAAAGCAACCTTTTGAAGGTGGTCTCAAATTTTTGACGGGTAGTGTATTTATTTAATTTAATAATATACATAGTTCATAATAATATTTTATTCAAAATAAAAAGATAAGATTTTACTAAAAAAAAAACTTTTATTTAAATATAACATCAAAACCCTAAAATTTTATAAAAATGTCAATAACTTTGTTCCTAATTTTTTTTTTCAACCGAATTTTGACCAAATATGTATAAGACTAATCTTAGAATTAAAATTTTATTTAAATCCGTTGAACCGTTCATATAAACAGACTTTTTTCGGCACTGCGCGGTGGCTGTTTGAGATGGAGTGATCTTTTCAGAGCATCAGCACAGGAGTTAAACAAGGATGCTTAGTTAGATCTCGTTCATTCTCTTTATTTATAAATAATGTTGCTGATGAACATTCCAGGGGAATTGGATTAGCTATGAGTAGCTTAACCGTGAATTTATAATCATAAGGCGGGTGATGACATCGTCATACTTTTAGAATATACCGAAGGTTTACAATTGATGATCAATCGGTTATGTAACCTGTAACAGATGGGGATTATCTATCAACACAACATAACCCAAAACAATGGGCAGGTTCAGACGACATAAGGGACTTGAAAGTAAGGCAAGTTTCTAGCATCTAACTGGCCATCTGTCAAAAAATTGATTTCCAATTAAGGCAACTTTATTGGAAAGTTAGTCAAGAAAAATTTCCCTAACTATCAAGTCAAGTCAACTTGTGTCAAAATGACAATTGAACATGTTTTTTGATTCAACCGAAAGCTGAACTTTATTACTCTATGTTTCATTTATTTTCTGCATACCTTCAATTATTGCTTTCTGTGAAAAGAGTCCTTGTCAATTTGGAAAAGAGATAACTAATATTTCTTTACAATACCAAATACAAATCGTGATGGAGTTGTAGCTTGCTTGAGGGCTGTTTTGTAGACAATAATGATGTTGGTAGTTTTTGTACTATGAACTTGAAGTAGAGGTTTGTGAAGTAAAGTTCTGAATTTGAAATTCATTACACTTAAAAAACTAACTAGTTGCTTTGGTCAAAATGTAATTTCAAAGAATGAAGTTGACTGAAAATGAAGCCTCTTATGTTGTCTCAACCTGCCCAATGATATTTGTCCGTACACCCTAAGCACTTCCAATGGAGGAAGATGGAAAGACAATGATACGAAACTGCATGAAACAAAAACGATCAAATATTTATGTAGGTTCGAAACTGGGGCCTTATTATAAGGTTAGCGGCGGATCGTTTTCAATTCGACATTTCAAATTCGAATCGCGGCGTATTTCCTTATTAACGAATTCGCGGCGAAGCAGAAATTGTTCTTCCTATATTCCAGTGATTTGACACTTTTCGTTTGACTTGTTCTTCCAATATTCAAGTGATTTGACACTTTTGGTTTGACAGCTTTCCACAAATTTTGTTTTGTTTTGGTTGAATTTGTGGAATTTAAGGTGATTTATTCAATAAACAAAATTAAATATGGAATATTATTAACTTCTCATAGGCAGTTATTGTAAAGGGTCAGATTTGTCAAATTGAAAATTTTCAAGGTTCTAGGTACCTAGAGTCGAAATAAAAGGTTTTAAGAAAGATGTCTGTGCGTGTGTGTGTACGTTCGTTCGTACGTCCGTACGTTCATAGGTCCGTACTTTCGCAACGTTATTTTTCGTCGTCCACAGCTCAAGAACCAGAAGACATAACAACTTCAAATAAATTTTGTTTATACAGATGATAAGGCAGAAAGGTCTCTCAAGAAAATTCGTTTTTTTTTTACCATAGCAGTTTGAAAAAAAGGTGAACCAAAAACGCTGGAGACTTGAATTATATATTATATAATATATTGTAACGTGATATCAAAGAAGTATATTTTTTGAAAAAAAAAATCCATTCAATGGTTTTTTTATAAATCAAAAAAACTGAAAAAAAAAATTTGTCACCTCCAAAATTTTACGACAAAAATATGATTTCATCTCCAAAACAATTTTGAGCAACGAAGAATAATGTTTTTGACACCTGATAAAATTTTGAGAAAAATCGAATTGACAGTTTAAAATCTAAAAAAAACATTACTCAAAGTTGGTAAAAATTGATTTTCGACTCCAATATCTTTTCAAAAACTTTCAAAAAATATTGTGGTCAACATTCGGTAAAATTTTGAAAAAAAAAATCGAATTGACAGTTTTTCTACAAAAATAAAACTCTAAAAAAAAACAGTACTAAAACTTGTTAAAAATTTACTTTCGACTAAAATAGCTTTTCAAAAATTAAAAATATTGGCTTCAAACTTTTTTATTTCACAGAAAATATTGTTTTCGATATTCAGTAATTATTATATAAAAATCCAAGTGTCCGTTTTTCATAAAAAATAAGATCTACAAAAAATAGTACGCAAATTTGGTAAAAATTGATACGAGTACATATAGACAAACTTTTAAGCAAGATAAATCGACAGACGGGATGGGAAGTTATCAGTGTGGGTTGCATCCTAGCCTCTTTTTTAAACTTGTTTTACCCCGATATTATTATTATGTAGTACCCGTGGCATGATGGTTAGTGCGTTGGACTGTCATGCAAGGGGTCTTGGGTTCAAACCCTGCCTGTGTCACCTTAATTTAAAAAAAATTAATTTTCGAGGGTACTTCCTCTTGCGAGGAATTGACAAATCCTTCAAGAGTAATTCTTGTCATGAAAAAATGCTTTCTCAAATTAGCCGTTCGGATTCGGCCTAAAATTGTAGGCCCCTCCCATTCCTGACAACAGTACTCGCACACAGGAATGGTTGAGAGTTGTAAGTCACTAGGCCCTGGTTCACAACGGACTGTTGCGCCACCCAATTTAATTAATTTAGCCCGATATTCAGGATCGACAAGTGCTACCGTTGCAATGCCCTTAGAGAGATTTCGTTCTCAAATATTGGTGCGATTGATATTGCATTTGTATACACTTAAGCACCTTAACTAAAACCGATCTCCTTAAAGATATCAAAAAGAGTTTTCACAATATCGTTTATTCTAAGTCTACTTTAAGCCCACAAAAGAATCGTTGGTGTCCATCAAATGCTATCAACCTTAATGTAAGGCACACAAAATATTTTAAAATCAATTAAACCGACTTCAACTTTGGCCTCTGGACACAAACCCACTGTAGATTTAATTCTAAAATCATTATCCTTACCTGAGCTTCCTTAGCTTTATCCCTGAGAGTCTCCGATTCAATTTTTGTTTTGTTTTGATTGAATTTGTGGAATTTAAGGTGATTTATTCAATAAACAAAATTAAATATGGAATATTATTAACTTCTCATAGGAAGTTATTGTAAAGGGTCAGATTTGTCAAATTGAAATTTTGACATTTATCGACGTTTCAAGGTCCCTAGAGTTGAAATAAAAGGTTTTAAGAAAGATGTCTGTGCGTCCGTGTGTGCGTACATACGTTCGTACGTCCGTACGTTCATAGGTCTGTACATTCGCAACGTTATTTTTCGTCGTCCACAGCTCAAGAACCAGAAGACATAACAGCTTCAAATAAATTTTGTTTATACAGATGATAAGGCAGAAAAATCTCTCAAGAAAATTTCGTGTTTTTTTACCATAGCAGTTTAAAAAAAAGTTGAACATTTTGGTTAACCCTAAATATCTTACGAACCAAAAACGCTAGAGACTTGAATTAAATTTTATATAATATATTGTAACGTGATATCAAAGAAGTATATTTTTTGAAAAAAATCCATTCAACGGTTTTTTTTTATAAATCAAAAACACTGGAAAAAAAATTGTCACCTCCAAAATTTTACGACAAAAATATGATTTCATCTCCAAACAATTTGGTGCAACGAAGAATAATGTTTTTGACATCTGATAAAATTTTGAGAAAAATCGCATTGACAGTTTTTTTTTACAAAAAATTAGAAACAGAACAAAAATAACAAAAGTTGGTAAAAAATGATTTTCGACTCAAATATCTTTTTAAAAATTTGAAATATTGGCTTCAAACTAATTTTATCTTATAAAAAATATTGTTTTCAACATTCGGTAAAATTTTGAAAAACTTTGAAAAAAAAATCGAATTGACAGTTTTTCTACAAAAATAAAACTCTAAAAAAAAAACAATACTAAAACTTGGAAAAAATTTACTTTCGACTAAAATAGCTTTTCAAAAATTAAAAATATTGGCTTCAAACTTTTTTTATTTCACAGAAAATATTGTTTTCGATATTTAGTAATTTTTATATAAAAATCAAAGTGTCCGTTTTTCATAAAAAATAAGATCTACAAAAAATAGTACGCAAATTTGGTAAAAATTGATACGAGTACATATAGACAAACTTTTAAGCAAGACAAATCGATAGACGGGATGGAAAGTTATCAGTGGGGGTTGCATCCAAACCTCTTTTTTAAACTTGTTTTAGCCCGATATTATTATTATGTAGTACCCGTGGCATGATGGTTAGTGCGTTGGACTGTCATGCAAGGGGTCTTGGGTTCAAACCCTGCCTGTGTCACCTTAATTTAAAAAAAATTAATTTTCGAGGGTACTTCCTCTTGCGAGGAATTGACAAATCCTTCAAGAGTAATTCTTGTCATGAAAAAATGCTTTCTCAAATTAGCCGTTCGGATTCGGCCTAAAATTGTAGGCCCCTCCCATTCCTGACAACAGTACTCGCACACAGGAATGGTTGAGAGTTGTAAGTCACTAGGCCCTGGTTCACAACGGACTGTTGCGCCACCCAATTTAATTAATTTAGCCCGATATTCAGGATCGACAAGTGCTACCGTTGCAATGCCCTTAGAGAGATTTCGTTCTCAAATATTGGTGCGATTGATATTGCATTTGTATACACTTAAGCACCTTAACTAAAACCGATCTCCTTAAAGATATCAAAAAGAGTTTTCACAATATCGTTTATTCTAAGTCTACTTTAAGCCCACAAAAGAATCGTTGGTGTCCATCAAATGCTATCAACCTTAATGTAAGGCACACAAAATATTTTAAAATCAATTAAACCGACTTCAACTTTGGCCTCTGGACACAAACCCACTGTAGATTTAATTCTAAAATCATTATCCTTACCTGAGCTTCCTTAGCTTTATCCCTGAGAGTCTCCGATTCAATTTTCCTTTGCAATTCATGGAGTTTGCAAATGTTGTATATACCAGCTAACGGTGAATATCGTCTCGTTTCGATTGTTCGACAAATATCAGACGGAGGTAAATCGCAAATTTTTGCTATTTGTGTCACAGCCTAGACGAACAATAAAAAAAAGAAACTCAAGGATCTAAGTAAATACGTCTCCACAGATTCTACAAGTATCCCTACATAGGTAGGTTAAAGTATATATAGGTAGATATCATACAAACCATTCTCTTCCAAGTACCGTCCACCTGAGGATATTCCCGACAAAACCGACCATAGATCCAGGCATGAGCTTGTAGATTTAGCATTGTAATTCTGTCCGCAGGATTCGTGCATAGCATTCTCTCAATCAAATTTCGAAACACTGTAACAAGTCGTAACGATACGAACGATGAAAATTGTACACAGATACGACGATATCGTTTTGTAGAAAGGAACAAGGGAAGGTAGAGTGGTGATAAAATCCTTTCATTGCGGCACCGAAAGCAAACTAAGTCCAAATAAAAAAAGAAACTTACACAAGGATACGTCCATTAGATTCTTTTGGTGGCGGTTAGTTAATCCAATTTTTGTCTCCCGGATTAGTTGTTTTCGCTTTGCATCCGGTGTAAGACCAGGCTTGTGCCACGATTGAAAGGGTAGTTTACCCACAAGCATACCATAGAATATGACACCGCTAAAAAGGGATAAAGAGCTACATATATATAGAGGTATGTACATTGTACAAAGTAAAGGGAGAGGTTAAAGATAATTTGTTGGTTGAATTTGGTTGGAAAAGGAAAAGATTGAAATTTGTTGCTAGTAGGTTGATACATACAGGCTCCAGATGTCCACTTCTGGACCATATTGCTGACCACTGATGTAAAGTTCCGGTGCTGCATACTCTGGTGAACCACAATGTGTATGAAGGAGTTCCCCATCACCACGACGATAGTTGCTTAGACCAAAGTCTAAAACCATAACCAAAAAAAAAGAACATACAAATATACATAGGTTCTTCCATTGCGGATGAGATGGATAGGATATGGAATAGAAAGGATTTGCATATACGAACCGACTAATTTGACAGTTTCTTTTGTATTGTCTAGCAGAATGTTTTCCATTTTCAGATCCCTGTGAGGATTTTTGTTTTGTTCGGATGGAAAAGAAGAACAAGGATTAATGGGTGACCGAAAATTCCTTTAGCTATAGGAACAATATAGACATAGCTTACCTGTGGACAATTCCACGTTCATGCAAATGGGATACAGCGGAAATAATCTGTCGGGCTAATGGACGTGTCTGCTTCTCTTCGAGTTTTCCGTTGCGTTGGGACATGATGAAGGTACATAGATCGCCACCATTAACCAGTTCCGTGATTATGTAGTATCGTTTGGTTGTCTAGTTTTTATTTTTAGAAAAAGAGAACTTTTTTTAAAGTTGATGAATTTAAAACAAAACAATCTTTACTTACAGTGATGGTCTCAAAAAGATATATTATATTGGGATGGGAAACTTTTGACAGGATTTTTGCCTCTCGGCGCATATTTTTGATGATGTATTCATCTTTAACGTCCCGAAATGTAAGAATTTTTACAGCTACCTTTAAAGACAAATATTATTTAAGGCTAATTAAGTGTTAAAGTAGAACAGGATTAAGTAGTAAATAGTTTTTAAATGATTTTTTTTATTGTATATGTATATTTAAGATTATTTTATAACCTATATGAAAGATTTATAACCGAAGAATAAGCTTACAGACCTCTAAAGAAAACTCAAAGTTAACTCTCACCTTTCCACAAAGAATTGAACAGTATCAATAGCTTTTGAATAATCTAACAGTGTTACATGATCACTGTCCATTGCCATTCTTATTTCATTAGTTACAAAAACTAAGGCGGATTTGCTGCTGCGCTTATGTCGAAAACCAGGCTGACAGGTACTTAACAGGTTGTTGATTGTAAGATATTTTTGGATCTATCCCAGAAGAGTTTTTTCAGACACTTTCGAATCGGAAGAATGGCAATCGGGCAAAATTCTGCAGCAGTACCTGTTGGCTTTTTGGGTATGGGAATAATCTTTCATTCTAAAGGAAACTCGTAAGTAGTCAATATGCTGTTTAATATGTAGGTTATATAGCGCAGAATATATGTAAGCAGTAGTCTCAAGAACTTAGCGTCCATTTGGTCCAGGCTAGTACTTACTTACTTACTTAAGATGGCGCTACAGTCCTGTGTGAACTAGGGCCTCACCCAACAAACTTCTCGATCTAGCTCGGTCCCTAGCTAGATGTCTCCAGTTTCGCGCTTCAGGTTGGGTGAGGTCACTTTCCACTCTATAGTTGGTGCAGTTTAGATGGTCTTCTTTTTTTCAGGATCGGGCAAACAATACTGAGGTTCCATTCATAGGGCATGCTTTCTTCCGTCCATATCTTACAGATAAGTTGGTGCATGCTCCTAACCAACTTTTCTCCAGCTGCTTTAAAGAGCTCGGCTTTCAAGCCATCCGCTCCAGCGGCTTTATTAGACTTCAGCTTAGATATGGCAATCTTTAGTTCGTCTAATTCGGGAGGACGGGATAGTTGGCTTTCGTCGTCTATGTTGAATGGATCATCCTGCCTGACAGCGAAATTCAGTTCGTCGTCGCCGTTATACAGTCTGCAGCAGTTGTCCTTCCATATCCTCAGCATTGACTGCGGTTCCACTATGATTTTTCCACTTTCGCCTTTGCAGCTTTCGGTTATAGGTTTATGTACCTGTGAATTTCGTTTCACCTGTTCATAAAACTTTCGAGCTTCATTCCTGCTTTTATACCTCTCAACATTTTTTTCTTTTTCCTTCTGTGAAGTCGGCGTTCCTCTCGCCTCTTCTGCTCATGAGCAGCTCTCGTCCTTTTATGCAGCGCCGCTTTGCGTGCCTGTTGTTTGGCTGCATTTGCCTTCCGACATTCCTCATCAAACCATGGGTTCCTTGTTGGTGGCTGTTTGAAACCCATCACATCAGAGGCAGCTTCTCTGATTGCATCTTGGCTATGTCGCCACTGGTTTTCGATACATTGTGTTGGCGGCAGAGAACTTCGAGAGAGGTTACTTGTAACTCGGTCGGAAAAGGCTTTGGCGATTTTTTGCGCTTGTAGCCGTTCGACGTTGGACCTTCTCCCAGCACCTCCCTGTTTTGCCTTGGGTCTGGAAATCCGAAGTGCTACCTTGGCTACAACGAGGTAGTAGTAGGTAGGACTCTTTTAATATCGTAGCTAGGGCACTGCTCATATGTTTTGTCTAAGAGCTTGAGGGACATATCTTTGGTGTTGTCGTCTTTCTCTTCTGTGGGGGCGTGCGCGCATATCAGGCTAATGTTGCCGAATTTAGCCTTGATGCGTATGGTCATGAGGCGCTCATTGATGTGCCTATAGCTCAAGACTTGTTGGATAATCTGGCTCGAATGACGAAGCCTCATCCAAATAAGCGCTGTTGGTTTTCGTGGTAGCAGTCACCATAGTAAATATCGCAGTTTTTCATCCTCTTTTTGCCCGGCCCATCCCATCGTATTTTCTGGATGGTGGTAATATCTGTTTTATAGCGGTCTAGGGCCTCCGCTAATTCTTCGGCCGCGGTCTGTTAAGGGACCTAACATTCCACGTGCATATCCGAAGTTCTTTGTCGTTTATTCGTTTGCGTTGGTTGTCCACAGTAAATCCGTCCGTATCCGAGACTTGTTGGTGCTTCGCAACTATAAAAGCTTTTACGTGGCCAGGAAGTCACCCCGACGGCACAACCCCCAACCTGGAGTGCCAGATCCTAAGTATAACTCCACGGATGGGGAGCCGGATAAAACCAGGCCAGTAGCATTAGATTTAATCGATATTATTTCTCAAAGAGCTGTTGATAGCAGTTGGTTCCTTCTCAAGAAGGAAATGAACGGGTGATGCAACGTTTAAGGGCATGAACGTAAACTTTTTGTTGAGTGCATCACAATCGACGTCACCAACAAGCTTTTTAGATTGTTTGCCAATACCGATTTTACTCAGGTTTTTCCATAATTTTTTGCCAGATGTTAAAGAACCATGTTTATTTTCATAGTCAAGTCTTTTTGCCGTTCTGATTATTACATAAACTTGATTAGGCAGTCTGCAATACAATTTGTGGAAAAACCTCCAAGCACCATTTTGTCCCCTTAAGAGGTTTCTCTTATCGTCAACGGACTCAAGGATGGTGAAGCCCTTGGATGGATATCTGTTGAATTATACAAGTATGGACCGAACAGTCTTATCAAAAACAACGAGCAGAGCTTTGGTGCTCTTAGTTCACAATTAATGTTGTGCAATGAATCATGCGAACTACAAAGTATTTCCTTCTAAATGCCTCCTATAAAATGTTCACATCAAAACTGCATATTCGGCTTAAAAGGTGAAAGCGGTCTTCAGATTGGCTTACTCTACTATTGATCACAGACATGAAAACTGTATGTCCTCTTTGTAGATTTTAAAGCAGCATTCGACTCCATCAACTGGGATGATTTATTCAAAAGCTGTACGGTCTTGGATAGGCCAAGTTTTTTGAAATACTAATGGAGATACGAAATTGTCTGAGTGGTTTTCAACTATACAAGGAGTGACACTTAACCCCGACTTATTTGCACTTTTAATTATGTGAACGTCTAAAACCGATTGTCACTTACTTGATAGGTCCATATAAGTGTGTCTTCAGAATAGTAAATTCCACCATTGACCAAATATTAACAATACGTGGTAGACCTTGGGAAAAACCCAGGAATTCCAAATCGATAACCACCATTTATGTTCTCATCGATTTCAAAGACGGGTATGACAACGTATATAGGGAAGAGCTTTATACAGCAGACGACATAAGGGACTTAAAAGTTTAACAAGTTTCTAGTATCTGATTGGCTAGCTTCCAAAAAATTACATTCCAATTAAGGCAAATTCATTGGAAAGTTGACTGGAAAGTTAGCCTAGAAAAATCTCCCTGACCATTAAATCAAGTCTACTTCTTTCAAAATAACAGTTGATCATGTTTTTTTCATTCAACTCAAAGCTGAACTTTATTACTCTATTATTTATTTATTTTCTATTTCATTTAATACTTTCTGTAAAAGGGTTCCTTGTCAATTTGGAAAAGAAATAACTAATATTTTTTTACAATACAAAATAAAAATCGTGGTGGACTTGTAGCTTGCCGGAATAGTGTTTTGTAGACAATACTTTTGTTGGTACTTTTTGTACTATGAACTTAAAGTAGAAGTTTGAGAAGTAAAGTTCTGAATTTGCATTTCATGACACTTGCAAAACTAACTAGTTGCCCTGGCCTAAATTTACGTTCAAAGAAGGCTTTTGACTGCAAATTAAGTCCTTTATGTTGTCTAAACCTGCCTTATGTCTAGTTTTGAAAACCCCCTGACAAACTTGTCCGTTTGCGCAGAATGACGATGGAGAATGCACGCTGCTTTATCATGGCCGTTTCTTTTTATACCAACAAAAGGTTTTAGATCTTAGACTTCTTAAACATCGCTCTCGAAAAAATTGTGGAAAACTTAATCGGCAACACTTAAGGCCCAATCTTCAAAACGTCTGTTTGATTACTTGCTCATATTATCGGCCTATAATATTGATATAATTGGATAATCAAAACTTGGTGTCAGCGGCGCGTTTTTGAGGATTGCGACGCGATGGAAGAGAATAAGGTTTATGGTGGTCAAGAGCTTCCAAAGACTTAATTGTTGCAGATGTCATAAATTATCTTCCTTATTTTCACCTGCATTTTATTCCAACTTCAAACACCTCCATATTATAATTGTACAATCATGTTTGCTTCCCACACTCAATCATGGAACATTTATAAAGTGAGTGTGACATTCGTATCTTGAAACATACATAATTACAAGTCCGATACTGAGAGAGGTGTTCCGCTTATTAGCACGTCAACAAGTTGGTAATATTGAAAAAAGAAAAGCAAAAAGAACCTGTCTCTTTGGCTTGCCATTGCCACCAGCTATAGCCATAGCAACTCGACATGCCATGTAATTAGACCCCTTAGAGAATCCATTTATTAAGTGAAAAGTCAATTAAATGGCCTCCTTTAATCCCCAACATGACAATCAATGAATAAATGCATAAATTAGACATTTGCGTCTGCTTAGCGATCCGATTTGCCAAGACTTGATGTTACCCATTATAGGTAGGTAAGATATAGACATGAATGGGGGCTGATGATGAGGCTCGTATAAGCATAGCATATCTTGTCGCTTCTTGTTTTCTGATAGAGTGCACTGGACTTAAGATAGATGGTTTCGCCTTGTTAAGTTAAGCATTGTCGATGAGACGCCACCGCCGCGCCGACAGCCGGCTGAGCTAAGCTGAGCTCTGAACTACGAAACACTAAAGGCTCGGCACCACACTCTTTTCGTTTGTTTCTTGATTGCCCTCGCGAGACAGTAGAGTAGAGTACAGGTGCTTCGATTGCAAACTGCATTTATATGATACCACTAACTTTGTCTATGTTGCTTATGACCCGCATTTGAAGGTTTACTCATTCGCTTGGCCATTTCCTACCATTAGATACGGAGACGCAGATATATGTTATTTGTGATGTCAATTGTGCCACCAGAGTTTCCATGTGTGGCAAAGTCATTTCCCATGTCCATGGTACCGAGCGATGGTATGATCATATCATCTGCTTTCGTCGTATTTTTCCATTTTCTCCTAGGTTACCTCCCTCTTCTATATTGGAAGGTATATAGAGGTCTTTTCTAGAGGAGCCAGAGCCATGTTAACGCAATTTGGCCCTGTTCAATGTTTTGCGCCCATCTTATCTGCATGTCCAAGTAGAAAAGGCAGCTATATAGAAGTATAGGAGCAGCAGCTGTTACTGCTGCTGGTAGAATATCTCTCCGCATAAAATGTTGCAGTTTAATTGGAAAGTTCATATGTAGTATATTCGTAAAAGGTGCACACATCAGCTTCAGCTTCAGCTTTAGTTGAGTTTCAGCAGAGAGTGTGTTTTTGGTATGGCTGATATGTGCCTCTGTGACCAAAAGTGCATTGGCTTATGTGCCATCATGTGTATTGAGGGTTTATGCAAATTACATTTGCCGCAACAGAAGCTACTAGAAGCAATGTTTCGTATATGAAAAACCCTGCCAATTTGTAAAATTGACCAAAGGTAGGAGGAGAATTTGTTGTATGTACTTTTTTCTGCATTACCTACTTTAAAGTCTTAACCATATTGCACAGTTTGATGACTTGCGTGAGAAAATCAAATGTGATCAGATTTTAGTTTAAAGAGCAAATGTGGGTAATGTTCAGGTTCAAGCTTCCTTTTGTTCCATATTAGGGGAGAATCTGTGATTAATAAAGTTACTGTTATACAAAGCCCCGATTCGGAGAAAACAGTTGGTATTTAGGAAAACTTTTTCCCTCTAAGAATGGACATTAATCACATAGTACTATCAACTGTCATCGGGGGACTCTGTGAGGGTGACATCTATTGGTTACTGTGACATTAGCTTATGAAGATTTTGTACTTAACTTTGAATATGCAAAATTCAATGTCAATACGGGTACGGCGGACATAAGAACAAAGCCAACAATCCCGTCCTCCCGATTTAGACGAAGTAAAGATTGCCATATCTAAGCTGAAGTCTAATAAAGCCGCTGGAGCGGATGGCTTGAATGCCGAGCTCTTTAAAGCAGCTGGAGATAAGTTGGTTAGGAGCATGCACCAACTTATCTGTAAGATATGGTCGGAAGAAAGCATGCCCGATGAATGGAAGTATTGTTTACCCGATCCTGAAAAAAGGAGACCCTTTAAACTACACCAACAATAGAGGAATCAGTCTACTTAACATCGCCTGTAAAATCTTCTCTGCCGTAATATGTGAACGTCTAAACCCCATCGTCAACAACCTGATAGGTCCTTATCAGTGTGGTTTTAGACCAGGAAAGTTCACAGTCGATCAAATATTCACATTATGGCAGATTCTGAAAAAAAAACCAAGAACACCAAACCATCTTTTCATCGGTTTCAAGGCTGCATATGACAGCATCTACAGGGACGAGCTGTATAGAGCCATGTCTAGTTTTGCCAAACTCGTCCGTTTGTGCAGGATGACCATGGAGAACTCACGCTGCTCGATAAAGGTTGGAAACAACTTAACAGAACCTATCGATGTCAAAAAAGGTTTAAGACAAGATGATGAGCTGTCATTCGATTTTTTGAACATAGTGCTTCAAAGAATAGTGCAGAGCTCACACATCAACACTAGAGGCACTATCTTTCAAAAGTCTGTCCAATTACTACCGTATCTGATACTGACATAATCGGAAGAACTCAGCGTGATGTCAATGGGGCTTTTATGAGTATTGAGGTAGAGGCGGCAAAAATGGGTTAAACTGTTAATGAGGCCAAAACAAAGTACATGCTTTCGTCAAGAAAAGACCTACAGCACTAACTTTGAGGTGGTCAAGGACTTCGTCTACCTAGGCTCCGCTGTAAACGCAGAAAACAACACCAGCGCTGAGATCAAACGAAGAATAACTCTTGCTAACCGCTGTTTCTTTGGACTAAGAAAGCAATTGAGTGGTAAAGTCCTCTCGAGGGACCAAAGTGTCACTATATAGGACCTTTATCATCCCCGTCCTGCTATACGGTGCAGAATCATGGACTATGACAAAAGTGGATGAAAGCACCTTGGGTCGTTTCGAGAGAAAAGTTCTTCGTGCGATCTACAGTCCAGTATGCATCGGAGAGGAGTTGAGGAGAAGATGTAACGACGAGCTTTACGGGCTGTACAGTGACGTAGACTTAGCCCGAAGGATAAAAGTCAAACGACTAAGATGGCTGGGGCACGTAGAGCACATGAAAACCAATGCTCCTGCCCGGAAAGTCTTCGAATGCACACCCATAGGACAGTGCAATACAGGAAGACCGCGGATCAGATGGAGCGCACAAGTGGGAAGTGACCTCACCCAACTTAGAGCGCGAAACTGGAGAAGTTTGTTGGGTGTGGCCCTAGTTGACACAGGACTGTAGCGCCACCTTAAGTAAGTAAGTTAGTATTGACAGTGCTATTGAATTTATTTATTTATTTTTTAATTGGAAGGACATTTTTTGACAGCTGGCCAATGAGATAATAGAAATTTCCCTTAATTTCAAGTCCTTTATGTCGTCTGAAGCTGTCATTTATTATAACTCTACAGAAACATTTTTGTCATTAAATT
This sequence comes from Eupeodes corollae, assembly GCF_945859685.1. Classification (NCBI taxonomy): domain Eukaryota; kingdom Metazoa; phylum Arthropoda; class Insecta; order Diptera; family Syrphidae; genus Eupeodes; species Eupeodes corollae. The sequence goes on from NC_079149.1 coordinate 42,253,008, forward strand.
TCAAAAGATAACCCCTTTCAAATGTTGGCCCTAACTGTGTCGCAGCTTGTCTACACGTACGCTCCAATTATCGATGAAGAATTCTGACGAACGGGTGATGTTAGCCTGCAATGCTTCAATCCTAGCTGGCTTATCTACTCATGCCTTAGATTTCACATACTTTGAAAATAACAAAATTCATAAATTTTGATAACTAATTTACTGGACCAAAATTAATTCCTTAACGAAGCAGTCTGTCAATATTTGCATTGTTTCACGTGCCTTTGGCAAGTAGCGCCATCTTTTTGAAACCAAATATTGCCAAAATCTAAAAATGTAATTTCAGGCAAAAAATGTTTCGTTTTTATAAGTCATTTTAAACACACGAAAAACATTATTTTTCGTAGTATAATTGGACGAGTGTAAGCTTTAATGAGAAAATAAATATTGAGTAAAAAAAACACATGGCGACTGCGACTTACACAAGCGCCATCTGTAAAAAAATCATTTGAATAAAGTAATTCCTTATTGATAACCCTTTACGTTACTATTAAAAGTAAACATTTTTTCTTATGTTGAAAACAATAATGGCTGAATCACAAACACGCTTTAGCTTCGTCTGCGTTACGGTGGGCCTGCTTTGAAGTTGCTTTAAATGACATTTCTATTATTCTAAGAGCATATATTTTGTTCGTTGACATTTTTTTACAGCTGTTGAGCTGCCAAAAAAAGCAAATGTTCAGATAATTGAACTAGAGCTTCCGTTTGGAGTCACATAACGTTACATTCCGTTCTTTTCCTTACGATTGTCAAACGAAACGTGAGTTCGAAGCTCCATTGTGATAGCATGCATTGAATTCCTATGGCTGAACTCGTAAACGTCAGGTGAAGCCGAAGCTGAAGCGTGTTTGTGATTCAGCCATAACTGGTTCCATTTTGAAAAGTCCGCTATTTGAGAAGCTGTCATATTTTGGCATTTGGCAAATAAAAACAATGATTTAATTGTTAAAAATCAGTACAAAAATGCTCTCAGTTCACAGTTTTTATATAAAAGTTCACTGAACGTGTTATTTTCGAAGCAGCCGGCGGCGCGGCGGTCACAATCGGCTACTCGGATCTTGTCTTTACACTATATTATATTTGGGCAGAAGTTAAAGATCTATGCCCATTGATTCTGATCTTAATTCCTCAAAATAACCATTTTACAATTTCCTTACCTCCCAGGAGAAATGAAAAAGAATTTGTTTTTCAGATTCATGCCGATTAAATGCTTTCATTTTATAAAACAAAAACTGAAACAAGTGTTAGTACTCTTTTGATATTCAAGTAGAAAGTACAAAATACTACTACCAATACCCGGCACTGTTTGATTAACTGGTACTGGTACTCGCAAATGAACCGCTGTACATATTTTACAAGCATCAGACCGTTATTGGAAGAAATATAGGAAAATAAAATTTGTCAAATAAAAAGTGCACGGGAATAATGCAGACAGTTCAAAAACAAGTGATATAAAAGTGTTAACATTGATAAAATATTATTTATGAGTGATAAAAAATTATTTATTAGAAAAAATTAACTCCTTAAAGTTGTTTGTTTATTGATTGTGTAAATTCATTACGAATAAAAGAGTGTAGTGTGAAATTGTGTTGAACAAAACAAGAAGAACGCCCGGTAGACAAAAGCATTCAGGGTAAGTTTTATTATATGTTTCTAATAAAAGTGTTGTATATTATAGTTTATATACAGATTTTAATTAATTATCTCTCAGGTGACACCTTTTGAATGATTTAAAATTTAAATATAGTTAACAAAACTATTTTTGCATTAAAATCTTGTGCAAAGTTTTTTTTTTGTTATAATTGGGACACAAGAAATGTCAAGCTGTGAATCTGAAAAACAGGGACGTAGTTTTTTGTTAGTGATTTTAGGACGCGGCTATTTGTTAAGGACTATTATAGCAGACAATTATTTTTGTTATTGAATCGCTTTTGTGTGATTGGATTTTGTATAATTATTTAACATGTGTTACTATGTTTGAAAAAGTATTAATACAAATAGGAGATAGGTTATTTTAAAACACTTGTAGTTTTAAGGCAAAGAAATAAGGCTTTTATTTTATATTTGTAATATGCTTAACAAATAGAGGGTTATGTTTTTGTTTATCCTCTCTACAAAGTATATAATAATATATTTTCGCAAAATTATGTCAGTACAGATGAAATAAAAAACGAGGCTGGGATGCGATCCAAACTGATAACTTCCCATTTCGTCTGTCGATTTGTCTTGCTTAAAAGCTTATTTTTTTTATTAAAATTTAAATTATTCTAAATTTAAATTATTCTAATAACCAACAATAGTTTGATTTCAAAATCTATTTTTGCGAACTAGATTTTTAGTCGTTAACCGATTTTTACCGATTTCAGTCGCATTTCTTAAAAGTTTTTATTTTTATATAAACAAATACAAATTGGATGAATGAATTTCATTTAAAGTCAATGTTTTCTATTATTCACGAGATATCGAGAACCAATTACCAATTTACCAATTTTGTGTGCTATTTTTTTTAGTTTTTTTTATTTTTTATGAAAAAACTGACTGTTAGATTTTTATAAAAAATTTACTGAATGTCGAAAACAATATTTTCTGTGGGATACAATAAGTTTGAAGGCAATATTTTAAATTTTTGAAAATATATTTGAGTCGAAAATCAATTTTCACCAACTTTTATTAATTTTGTTTGTTTTTTATTTTTTGTTAAAAAAACTGTCAATTAGATTTTTCTCAAAATTTTACTAAATGCTGACAATAATATTTTTTTAAAGATAAAACTCATTTAAAACCAATATCTTAAAGGTTTCAAGAGATATTTAAGTCGAAAATCAATTTTTATCAACTTTTGTTAATTTTTGTTTAGGTTTTTATTTTTGTAAAAAAAGGTCAATTCGATTTTTCTCAAAATTTTATCGAACGTTCAGACCAATATTTTCTATAAGATAAAATTAGTTTGAAGCTGGTATTTTTAACTTTTGTAAAGATTTTTAAGTAGAAAACCAATTTTTACCAACTTTTAGTTATGATTTTTTTCAAGTTATCAATTTAAAAAAAAAAACTGTCAATTCGATTTGTCTCAAAATGTTACTGAATGTTGAAAACAATATTTTTTAAAAATGAAATTAGTATAAAGCAAATGTCTCACAGATTTGAAAAGTTATTTGAGTCGAAAATTGATGTTTATTAACTTTTATACATTATTTTATAGGTTTTTATTTGTTATAAGAAGCTGTCAATTCGATTTTTCTCAAAATTTTAGCGAACATTGAAAACAATATTTCTTTTAAGACAAAATAAGTTGGAAGCCATAATATAAAATTTTTGAAAAGATATTTGTGTTGAAATTCAATTTTTACCAACTTTGAGCAAATATTTTTTTTTGGTTTTTATTTTTTATAAAAAAAACTGTCGATTCGATTTTTTTCTAAATTTTACTAGTTGTGAAAAACGTTATTCTTCGTTGCACAAAATTATTTTAGAAATAAAATTCGTAAGATTTTCGAGTCGACAAATATTTTTTTTTCAGTTTTTTTTTTTGATTTATAAAAAAAAACGTTAGTTGAATTTTTTTCCAAAATTATTTTTGTTTGGTATCACGTTATAATACATAATATAAAATTTAATTCAAGTCTTTAGCGTTGTTAGTTCGTGAGATATGCTACTATGCATATATAACTGCTATGGTAAAAAAAACCACCCATGCAATTTTCTTGAGAGCCCTCTCCGCATCTTTCTGCATTAATATAAGTATAAAAAAATTATTTGAAGTCAATATTTCTTCTGGTTCTTGAGCTATGGACGGTGAAAAAAAATCGCTAACATACGTACACACGCACAGACATCTTCTTAAAAAATGTTATTTCGACTCTAGGGACCTTGAAACGTTAAGAAATGTCAAAATTTAAAAGGAGGCTTGGATGCGACCCACACTGATAACTTTCCTCTCCTCTGTCAATTTGTCTTGCTGCTTGAAATTTTAACAAAACATTCATAACAATATTTTGGGTGCGATACAAAGTTTGGAGTCAATATTGTTCTCTGTTTTCCTAATACTTGAGTCGAAAACCATTTCTTATCAGGTTTTTGTAGGTTTTCGTTAAGAAAGTTGTCAGTTGAATTTTTCTAAAAAAATATATAAAAACTAGCAACAATAATTTGCATATGATGAACTAGTTTGATTTCAAAATCTTTTCTTGTTAAGATTTTAAGTCGAAAGCCAATTTTTACCAATTTTAGTAGAATTTCTTGAAATTTTTTATTAGCACAGAATGAAATAATTTTGAAGTCAATATCTTCATTAATTAACAAGATATCAAAAATAGAATACCAATTTTTATCAACTTTGCGTACTATTTTTTGTAGATTTTTAAACAAAAATCTGACAGTTGGATTTAGGTGGATTTAAAAAAAAAATTACTGAACGTCGAAGACAATATTTTCTATAAGATGAAATTAGTTTGATTTGAGGCCAATATTTTAAATTTTTTAAAAGATATTTTAGTTGAAAATCAATTTTTACCAAGTTTTAGTTAAACTTTAATTTTTTGTATGAAATCTGTATATTCGACTTTTCTCAAAATTTTACCTGGTGTCAAAAACGTTATTCTTTTTTGCATACAATTGTTTTGGTGATTAAATCGTTTTTTGTTGATTTTTGAGATATGGACGACGAAAAAACTTCCCGAACGGACGGACGTATGAACGTTCGTACACACATACATCTCTACAAATCTTTTATTTAGATTCTACGAACCTTGGAACGTCTATAATTGTCAAAATCTTCAACTCGAAAAATCGGACCGATTACAATAACTTCCTATTTTTTTTTTATAATAAGCACACACTCAAGGGGATATTACTACCCTCATTATGGAGGGGCACAGTGTGAGCGCTAGGAAGAGGAGAGAGGGTTTAAAAGAAGACGTCGAGCACATTGGTTTTGAATTCCTGAATATTGAAATGACTAGGAAAGACAGAGTGTGGTAAGGCATATCACATTCGCGTAGTACGGCTAAAGAACGAATCTCTGTATTTGACAGTACGGCCGAAGTTGAGTTCGAGGGCATACTGATAAGCATTCCTGGAAACGCGAGTATTACGGTTGACTGTTTAAGGGGTGGAATGCACCTGGCTATTTCACTAGAGCATAAACCGTTAAAATAACGGTAAAAAAGGGTCAGACAAGAGACCTAAAGACGATATTCAACTAAATGAACTTATGATGATATTATCATCTATCAATTTAAATGCTCTACGTTCAATTCTATCCAAGAGGCCTAAATAAGTTGCAGGAGTACCAGCCCAGAGATGGAGTTATACTCAATCTTTGGACGTATGTAAGTCTTGTAGATAGCAGCCAGATCAGAAACGGTGAAATATTTCTTGCAAGTGCAATAATCTTACTTTCTCCAAAGCGATGTAAAGATTTGCTCCACTGTTCGGTGAGATGAACCATGAGATCACCAGTGGACCTATTGCTTCGAATGCCGTACTAACGGGGATACCATCCGGACCTGCGGATTTATGTGTGTTATGATCTCTAAGGACTCTTGCCACAGTACGAGTGCGAAAAAAAATTGGTCCCATAGAATCACTAACTCACTCAAGTACAAGTGGAGTCATAACACTCGCTGGCAGCGTAGAATTGACGGCGAACTGCTTAGCAAATAGATTAGTTTTCTCTAAAGAGCTAACAAAAGCAGTGTCATTGACAACGAGCGTAGGAACCTATGGAGAGAAAGAATTAATCATGTTTTTTTACAAATGACCAACAAATTTTACTGCCTTTGGGACATTGCAGTATTTTTTGCTGTAATTTTTGGTCACCTACAAATTTGGTTCGTCGAATAGGGGCGTTGCAGGCCTTCCTGGCGACGTCGACTTCGTGTAACAATGATACAATTTCATTTTCATTCAAAAAACCCATTCCAAGAACATTTCTTCTGATGTCTTTAAGAATTGGACATTTACTCATGAACTGAAATACATCTTCTCTCACTTGTAGATTACATAAGGAGCAATATATTGGTAAATCCTCCCTATGTGGAATGAAGTTAAGAGGTACGAGTTCACCACGCAGCTTAACCATCATCGAAATCTCCTCTACGCTGTATTTATCCCGGAAATAGTTCTTCGCCTCCAAATTGTAATTGAATTAGCTGTAACTTGCCCTGTGCAGAGACCCAGTTGCTTCATTAAGGCATTTTCCCATAACATATCCACTTTTGCTTGAAATCAAAGTTATCTATGTTAATGTCCATGTCACTCTCCCTAGCAAGTTTCATTCACACTGCATACCATCCTGACCCCTCTCGAGAATAGTTTGAAGTGCCACTATCTTCAGTAACCGGTAATTATCCATATTAATGAGCACATAATCAGTCTACATTCGAGGTGTTCGTGATGTTTCCAACATAACTACTCGTATATAGTTCGGCGTATTTGGTGTCATCCGAAAGATCCTTTTAACGTAGAAGCCTAACAATTTTTCCACATCTTCATATTGCTTCGCTCCCCACACTTGAGCTGTATTAATTCTTCTAAGTGATATTTTTGTTTGAGAAACACCTACTTCAAGATGCACTGCTGGCGGCTTTCGCACTTGTAAGCTTTTGTCTCAGATGCTTTTCCATATTTAATTTTGTTGTCAAAATCACTCCAAGGTATTTGAACTATTTGACAATCTTTATATTTTCACCATTAAAGTTCCATTTTTCATTAGTTCACTTTCTACCTCCTCCGTTCTTGAAAATCATGATCTTGGACTTTTCCATGTTTACTATTAGGTTCCATATTTTACAGTTCTCAAAAATCCGGTGTATCATAAGCTGAACTGATTCTGGAGATGACGCGAAAACAACAATATTATCCGGAAACAAGAGTGCTTTAATTAATTCTAACACGAGTTCGATGCCAACAGGTAAGAAATCGACTAAGCCTTCGATAAATAGAGCGAGTAGGATTGGACTCATCGTACAACCTTGTCTAACGCCTGATTCAGTTTTGCACCAATCCGACCTTTCTGCATTAGTAGCAGGACTCTTCCAAATTTTAACGACATTCCCATAGCAAAGAGCTTATAGAAAAGAGCTTGCATATTCACCGCGTCAAATGTAGACTTAAAATCCACAAAAAACCGCGTAAAACTTCTTACTTCTTCTTATAAGAGAATCAGCAATGTTTTTCAGAACAAAAATAATATCGATTGTTGAGTAACCGGATCTAAAGCCTGCCTGAAATTCTTTCAACAGCTTATTTTCTTGAATCCATTTACTGAGCCGTGTTTGCAGAACAGCTGTAAATATTTTATAACCCGAATTTAAAAAAAGATATTCCTCTATAGTTCGACATCTCAGACCAAGTTCCTTTGTTTTGGATCGGAAAAATGATTAGTTCCCTAAATTCTTGAGGAACCATACCTGTTCCCAACATCTCGTTGTAAACTGCAGTAAGATTACTTATTAGCTCAACGGTTCTATACTTAAAAAATTCCGCTGCTATCCCGTTGGAGCCTGCCGCTTTTCCAACCTTTGTCTATTAAAAAAGGACGATTTAGATTGAGACCACCAAAAAACATGGCCAAGAAGAATGACGATATCTAACTGATTCGTTTTTGCAAACAAAAAATTAGTGTCCATTCAACATAACGGTAGTTCCTCATTTCAAAAGAAATAAATACCGATGACGCTACCCAACGTGTACCCACCAACCAGTCAATTTAGGGTTGATTTCGATCCATATGTGGCAATTCTGCTTTTTGACGAAGCTGTTTAACTGGAAATGAGCTTCATAAAAATTATTTTCAAAGTAAATTCCCTTTATGTATTTCTTGTTTTAAAATCACTTATAATTTCGCAATTAAAAGGCCCCCTTCACTAACAGTTTTTTGTCTTTTTTAATACGGCTACATATTGTGGCCCTTCCATAAATTCTACGTCACAGCATATTACCAACATCTCGTTTAAAGATAAAAAGTCGAAACCATTAAAAATCAATATTAGATGCCGGCGGCGGCGTTCGGCGGGTACGATTTTCAATGAGGTAATTTTGTATTACAAATCTCAAGTCTCAAACTTTGTTATGAGTTAAAATTAAACCCTTTTAACCGATATCTTAACTACCATCAATAAAATCAAATCACTACCACCGATCAAATCAAATCACCAAGTATCCTTCTATCTCTAATGTTGTTCCAATACAAAATTTAGAAAAATAAAAGAAAAACAAGAACGATACTTGGCCCCCTTTTCAATGCTCGCATAAAATGACATCTGACCCATTCCGATATCGTCGTCGCGCTGTTGTCATAATTTTTGGCATAAATTGTCTCGCGCTACTGCCAAAGCATGTTTTCAACTCCTTAAAACATTTCAGGAGGTAACTGGCTATATCCAATATCTAGCTGCAGTGTGGCGCTGCCAAAACCCATAGAGAAGAAAAAAAAAGAACATGATATGCTTTCAAAGCCTTTTCAATCTCCTGCATTACAAAAAAAGAAAGAAAAACCCAAACAAATATGCAATATGCGAGTCAGAGTGCTGCTGGTTAATTGCATCCGCACACAGCACGAATTCAATCAAAAACTAGCACACAAAACAAACTCTCCGAATGTAATGTCAAAAACCCCCAAGAGCAGAGAGTTGCGGAGTGGCTGGCGTTTTGAATTCGGAACACCCAGTCTCAGAAATTTTTGTTGAATAAAATTTTACAACCAAACCACGACAAAACTTTTACGTTGTCATTTTATACTCCATAGTCTCAAGTAGTGAAGAAAATATTAAAAAAAAGTGGGTCCATTGGATTTGGGTGCTCACTGCTCACCCTGCATACTCGTATAAGAGTATAAGACGACTGACTGCACTGAGAAGCTGTTATTACGGAACACAGCCCGAACCAATTGATTCAATGCGCGATGGTGATGTGTTTATGATGCACTCATGCCAACGGTTTAACAGTGGCATGATGGTAGTTTGTTGTGGCATAGAAAAACAATCCATGGAAACACGCAACAAGAATCGGGGAATTGCTTAAGAATTCCCCGGGGAATTTTCGGTCGGGATGGGGATTTGCAAAATGACGAGAGTGGGATTGATCGGCACTGCAGTGATCTTGGAGGTCAACTTCGTGACTTGATGAAGCGAGACACTCAATGATCTTGCAAAGCAAATGAACCTCCAATAGGATGGTATGAAATGGGAAGACGACGCGAAGAACGACCGACTATGGGACGCAACGATGAGGAACCAATGAACGTAGAAACGAACCATTGAATTGGGAGCACACTATGGGCCTATCATAGGAGAAGCTCGAGGAGAAGACGATGAAAACTGCAAGAGATGGTTAATTTTAGCTCGTGTGCGGAGTTCAATGCGATTATTGGCCTTCTCTGCATGTTTTGCGGTGGCATGCAGATTGGCCTCGTTAGAGACTACTTTTAGACTCTTAATCTGCTATTGATGATTCGTTCGTTGGCTCGCTGGATTCAAAGTTTAGACGAAGACGAACCACATCATCACCATCATCGATGTGGAGAATTTTAGAATTAGTCCAGGAAAAGATTCCGAGCGCGTGAATTTCTACTTCTATCTATTACGACGTATCTCATCTCCATAGCTAATTCCGCAGGTGAATCATATAGGAGCGAAAATACAGACCGAAAAAAATCAAAACAAACAATGAGCCATGGTTTTCCAAAAATGCATACAAATTGCTAGAATTTGCATTCAAAGGATTGTTTTGTTTTACGTTTTGCTTTAAGTCCAGTGCACATCGATTCCATTTGCATTAATTGGTGTGTTACCTGCTTAATTAGATTTTCAATTAGGATTAGAAGAACGAACGCGCAAGTGACATTATTGTGTGCCTCCCTGGAACAAAGGAAGTCCAATATCCAAAGCCAAATTCCATGGTCGTGACCAATGCATTGCATTGCGGTAGTTATACGACTACGACGACGGAGTTGAATTGAATTAGGGCCATGTACCAAGCGATAGAAGTATAGAAGTTGCAGCAGCAGTAGCTAATCGCTATTCCAGAGACTGTGGTGCATTATAAAATTCAAAATGCATTAGAACTCTCATTATAGTACACACCGGAGGTGTTTGTATGAATAATATCTGCCAATGTCCAATGCCATCGGATGAATTGAAGGGTGTAAGACTGTACTTACCTTTATAATAAAGGCAGAATAAGGGGATGTGCATTCAATATCAGCTCTCATATGCACATATGTATATATTCTGGTTACCAGAGAACATTTATTACATACTTTAAGTTTGTAATGTGTTTTCGAAATATCTAGGGCAGGGTGTTTATGTAAATCGATTCGATTCGATTCTATTCAATTTAGGACCTCGTACTCCAATAAAATGTATTTAAAAATATATTCGAACGGTTTCACTACACTGAAAGGAATTTTTCCGATTGCTATCAAAACAGATTATTAAAAATAGAACGAAGCGATTTTTGAGTTAGCCTTTTTTTTGTGTATTATATTGAAGGCCTTCATAAGTATTATACTTATGCATTTATTTTTATATCATGATGGGACATTTGCCTACAATACATTTGAAGAGATCGTACTCTACTAAAAAAAAGTTTAAAACATTTTATGGCCATTCTGGCGTATACGTACTTTTTAAAAAAAATTTAATAAACTCTTTTTAAAGCCTTAAATACGAAGTTTGTGTGTCTTCTTTTATTATGAAGACGTTTTTAATTCAGAAACTTATTTTTTTGCCATTTTTCCATTAATAGCAGGAACAATGGAGAAATTAATCAGGATCCTGAGCTACGGTTGCAGAACTGTATTGTTTGTATAAAAGTTTGTATGACCTGTACTTTGGGGCGGTATGTTATCGATAACTTCGCGAAATCCATTTTTAAGATCTTGAGTCGATTGTGAAGCATTAAAATGGACTACATCTGTCACATCGCCTCAAAGAAAAAAAAATTAAAGGTGTTAAATCACAAGATCTCGGTGGGCATAGTGTGACCTACCTCTTCGACTACGGTCATAGAATCGCACCAAACAGTGCGTGTTAACTACGATTCCCGACGTTGCAGGTCAATCCGCCAACACTCTAGACTTGTTTCTTACTTCTGATCCTTATAAATATACTGTCAGTGGATTATCGCCTCTAGACTCATCAGACCATTGTATCATATCTGCAAATTTCTCATGTCATAAAACCCCAGTTAAAGTTAAAACACCTACGAGAACCGTTTGGCAATATAAGAAAGCCAACTGGGAGGGTCTCAATGAATTCTTCAGGAACTTTAACTGGTCACTAAGCTTCCTCGATAGTGACGTGGACTCCAGTGGAGATATGATTACAAACTTGATTCTTTGTGGAATGAAATTTTATCCCCAATAGGGTAAAATATATCAAACCCAAAGAAAACTCATAGTTTGTTTCGAGCTGTAAAGAGGTTTTTATTAACAAAAATTAAAGTTTCCGGAATTACAAAGCCAACCCAACTGAGGAAAACCGGAATAAATTCAAACAAGCTAGAAAGACCTGTAACGGACATATACGACGCATTCAATTTTTGCATGATCATAAATTGCGGTAAAAAATATTACAATGTCCCAATGATAGTATAAATGTCTGCCTATGCTTGTTTCCAAAGCCAATGTGCTTGCAGCACTGTTTGCTGTTAATTCGATGCTGCCAATGAGTGACATGACTCCTCCTGTACTTGAAAGCGTAAACGATTCTATGGGACGAATCTTCTTTCGCACTCGTTCAGTTACTAGAGTACTTACAATTCTTAACATTCACAAATCCGCTGGCCCGATAGTATCCCCGCTATTATTCTGAAGAGGTGTTCTTCAACGCTGTAAAAACCACTGAGTAAGCTTTTCCATCTGTCCAATTCTAGAGGTCTCTTTCCAAATGGATGGAAAGAGACCTGTAACTGTTTCCATCTAACTATCGTCCAACTGCACTTACGTCCCTTCCCTCCAAGGTCATGGAAACGCTGAAAAAATTCAGTTTAAGAAATGTCTTGAAGAACGGAAGCTTCTTAATGATCGGCAGTATGGCTTTTGTAGCAATAGATCCGCTGGTGATCTCATGGTTTATCTCACCGAACAGTGGAACAAATCTTTACATCGTTTTGGAGAGAGTAAGATTATTGCACTGATATTTCAAAAGGGTTTGATATAGTTTGGCACCAAGCTCTCTTATCGAAAATGCTTGCATTTGGTATTAAAGAATCCCTTCTTCGTTGGGTAAGAAATTACCTTTCGGACCGTTCAAATCAAGTAGTATTGGACGGGTTAAAATATGATGTTCACAAAATAAACGCTGGTGTCCACCAGGGTTCCGTTTTGTCTCCAATACTTTTCCTTATTTTTATAAATGATCTTTTGTCTGAAACTTCTAGCTCACTTACTTATTTCGCTGATCACAGTACCCTGAGCTACACATATGCGTTTTTAGATTCTCATCCTTGTTCTTCGGAGGTGGACTAGCAACGGCCCTCCCCTGAGTGCGCGTATTATATATAAAAAAAAAACACATGTGGCTGCTCAAGTCCAACGAATAGCCTATTAACCATAACATCTATTCGTAAGCTATTGCTAGAGAGGGCCAAAGTGCTACCAGAAGCTAATGCGACATAGTCGATCTATCAGACGTCTGTGAGAGAAAAGTCTAACGGAAAGTAAGGGAGGATCATAGTAAAGATTCATATATCATGAATGATATTTTGGCATAAATAAAGCTCAATAAAAGTTGTGCATGACAACATTTAAAAAGTCGGAATCAGGAGTAAGCTGATAAGCTTTCCAAAAATTTCGAGTAGAATGCTTGAAAAGTTTTTTGATTCGAAAGATTTAAAGAGATATTTGAGTCGAAAATCAATTTTCACCAACTTTTGTTTAGGTTTTTAGTTTTTTGTAAGAAAACTGTCAATTAGATTGCTTCCAAAATTTTACTGGATGTTGAAAATTTTTTTCAAAAAATAAAAGTAGATTAAAGCCAATATTGCAAAGTTACGAAAAGATTTGTGAGTCGAAAATCAATTTTTCGCAACTTTTATTAATTTTTTTGTTTAGGTTTATATTTTTGGTAAAAAAACCTGTTACCCAATCACACTTAAACTAATGAACCAATTTGCATTAAATTTGGTATGGAGATATTTCGATACCCAAGAAAGAACATATAGCACATTCTCATAAGAAAAAATTCAGGTGGGCCGATCGCATTTACGCCTAAACTACTGAACAGATATAAATGAAATTTAGTAAGATGATAGTTTGAGGCTTAAGAAAGAATATGAGTTACTTTTGACCCCAGGAAAATAACGCATTCCCATGGGAAAAATTACTTTACAGGGAATTTGACCGCTTCACTCCTAAATTGCCAAAGATTTTAATGATATTTTGATAAAATTGGTATTGTTAAAAAAAAAACACATTCCCAACCTAATGAAATAAGTTGTCGAACATATTTTAACCTATCATACACGAATATTAACGCGGGCTTCACGCGCTACGTGCCTAAAGCCCTCAAGTTAGACACAAACTGTGTCTTCCACCAAGTTTCACAAATAATAATTTTAAACCAAAACTTTGCTATTCTCAACCTTTTATCGCTAAACACGAGTCATGTAGGTACAACAAATAATTTACTGGGTCTGGCTTCTACTTCTGATAATTCTGTTTCGTCCGAGGCGCCGGGCGAGTGCGAAGGGGGGGGGGGGGTCAAAAGCGGTAGAATACACCATTGAGTTTCTTGATTCTTTAGAATTATGAGGGGTGCCTTCTCATAAGTTGGGATTGAAGGTTGGTGTTCCAGTCCTGTTAATGAGCAATCTTGACTCACCAAAAAAATTTTACCAGATGTTAAAAACATTATTTTGCGTTGCACAAAATTGTTTTGGAGATGAAATCATTTTGTATTCGTAAAATTTTCAAGGTGACACATTTTTTTTCAGTTTTTTTTTTATTTATAAAAAAACTGTTAATTGGATAACACTTCCGACAGTAGATTCAGGCTCATAGATTTTGCTGCGGGGTGAAACGTCATGGTAGCCAGTACGCGTTTTCCAACCCTCAACATCCACAAAGGAACTTGGAGTTCTCCAGATCAATCTAGCGTCAACCAGATTGACCATATTGCGATCGACGCCAGACACTCTTCCAGCATCATGGATGTACGAACTTTCCGAGGAGTTAACATCGAATCGGACCACTACCTCGTTGTAGCCAAGGTAGCACTTCGGATTTCCAGACCCAAGGCAAAATAGGAAGATGCTGGGAGAAAGTACAACGTCAAACGGCTACAATCGTAAGAGACCGCCATATCCTTTTCCTACCGAGTTACAACTAACCTCTCCCGAAGTTCTCTACCGCCAACACAATGTATCGAAAACCAGTGGCAACATTGCCAAGATGCAATCAGAAGAGCCGCCTCTGATGTGCTGGGTTTCAAGCAGCCACCAACGAGGAACCTCTGGTTTGATGAGGAATGTTGGCGGGCAAATGCAGCCAAACAACAGGCACACAAAGCAGCGCTGCATCAAAGGACGAGAGCTGCTCATGAGCTCTATGAGCAGAAGAGTCGAGAGGAACACCGACTTCTCAGAAGCAAAAAGAGAGGGCATGAGAAGCATGAGAAGTGCGGTCAAAGATGTGGAGAGGTTTAAAAGCAGGAATGAAGTTCGAAAGTTTTATGAACAGGTGAAATGAAATTCACAGGGACATAAACCTAGAACCGAAGGCTGCAAAGACGAAAGTGGAAACATCATAGTGGAACCGCAGTCAATGCTGAGGATATGGAAGGACCACTTCTGCAGACTGTATAACGGTGATGACGAACTGAGTTCCGCTGTCAGGCAGGATGATGATCCATTCAACATAGACGACGAAAGCCAACAATCCCGTCCTCCCGACTTAGACGAAGTAAAGATTGCCATATCTAAGCCGAAGTCTAATAAAGGCGCTGGAGCGGATAGTTTGAATGCCGAGCTCTTTAAAACAGCTAAAAATCAGTTTGTTAAAAGCATGGACCAACTTATCTGTAAGATATGGTCGGAAGAGAGCATGCCCGATGAATGGAACCTCAGTATTGTTTTCCCAATCCTGGAAAAAACCGAAGAACATTAAATCTACACCCACCATCTTTTCATCGATTTCAAGGCCGCATATTACAGCATCTACAGAGACGAACTGTATAGAGCCATGTCTAGTTTTGGCATCCCTGCCAAAGTCATTCGTTTACGCAGGATGACCTTTAAGAGAATTCACGCTGCTCTATAAGGTTGGAAACAACTAAACAGAACCTTTAGATATCAAAAAAGGTTTTAGACAAGGTGATGCGCTGTCAGGCTATTTTTTTAACATCGTGCTTGAAAGAATAGTGCAGAGCTTACACGTCAACACTGGAGGCACTATCTTTCAAAAGTCTGTCCAATTACTAGCATATGCTGATGACATTGACATAATCCGAAGAACTCAGCGTGATGTCAATGATGCTCTTGTGAGTATTGAGGCAGAGGTGGCAAAAATGGGTTTAACGGTTAATGAGGGCAAAACAAAGTACATACTGTCGTCAAGAAAGGACTTACAACACCGACGAACGTCTCGGTCAAAATGTCACCATCGACAAACGTAACTTTAAGATAGTCAAGGACTTCGTTTACCTAGGCTCCGCTATAAACGCAGAAAACAACTCTTGCTAACCGCCGTTTCTTTGGGCCAGGAAAGCAATTGAGTAGCAAAGCCCTCAATTGAGGGACCAAAGTGTCGCTTTATAAGACCCTCATCATCCTCGTACTGCTATACGGTGCAGAAGCATGGACTACGAGAAAAGCGGAAGAAAGCACCTTGGGTCGTTTCGAGAGAAAATTTCTTCGTGTGATCTACGGTCCCTGGTGCATCGAAGGGGAGTGGCTGTACAGCGATGTAGACTTAGCCAGAAAGGTAAAAGTCCAACGACTAAGATGGCTGGGTCATTTTGAACGAATGGAAACCAATGCTCCGGCCCGGAAAGTCTTCTAATCTACACCCACAGAACAGCGCAGTAGAGGAAGACCGCAGATCAGGTGGCGGGCACAAGTGGAATGTGACCTCACCCAACTTGGAGCGCGAAACTGGAGATATCTTGCTAGGGACCGAGCTAGATGGAGAAGTTTGTTGGGTGAGGCCCTAGTTCACACAAGACTGTTACGCCACCTTAAGTAAGTAAGTTAGAACCTGGCTTGGGTTGGTGTCGTCCTATATACGACAATTTCGCTTGTTAACACAGCCATTCATCGGAAAACGCGCCTCGTGACTAAAGATTATTTTTCGGCCAAATTTGGGGTCCAGACTCAAAATTCGCCAAGTTGAAGTCTGCGAAAGGCTAAGTTCTTGTAAACGGCGAGGAATATATAAAGTTCTGCTGTACACTTTCACGGACCGTGGCGATATTTTCGGCCGATCTTGCGTTGCTTGCTTGCTGATTGTTTACTGATCGTTTTGTTTCGAATTTGGCCCCAAAACGTTGAAAAGTCGTCTGTGAATGGCCACCACGTGCAATGATAATTAAGTCTTATCATTTGAACGTTCTGTCCAATCGTGTAACTTTCCTTGATGTTTTGGCATAAACGACTTAAAAATAGACACACGATTTGACAGATGCCACCAAAACAAAATGGCCGCCAGGGGTCGCCAAAATCTACCCGAGCCAATTTAAAAACCCTTCATACATTATGTTTTTGAGGGAATTAACTAAACATTTAAGTAAAATCGTCCTAAAGTGTACATTTCATTTAAAATAAAATTGTGTTTTGATGAAAATCGACCGATTTTTTGACACTTTGAATCAATACTGTTCCTGATGCGTTCTATTTCTATTTTTCAGTGTATTTTAACTGTGAGCGAATAACCTCCACTTAAGGGTATCTTACCTAAGTCAATGTTTAAGCAATAGCTCTGTTTGTATAATCCAGTCCCTATATACGAGTATGTTATGTGTAACAATAGGAACATACGTACAAATAGTGTAAGGGAACAATACATTCGATATCCATATAGGCTTCAGACTCAAGATTATTATACAACGTTTGAATTGAACCGACACAACTTAATCGGAAAATATTCATCAAACGAATGTTAACCAAATGTTAACCAAATTGATATGCAAATAAATTTTAATTTGCAAAGTCCAATCCACTCCTGCCTCCCTCTCTCACCCTCGACTTCCAAATCTATGTGCATTTAATGTGTACAGCTTGCATATCGGCCCTATATATGAATTCTGTCATTAATGCTGCAACACAGCGAGTCTGACTTACGACGCGTGTTCACCAGAATATAAGTCTTGGTATACATTTCCATCTGTAGCTAGCTACTGGCCATTATATTGTATCTCCGCCGCATCTGATCTATAATGGCTTCAACATCTACTCGTATAGACGCAAAACCAATATATGCCCTGACTTGGCTTGGCCTGGCCTGGCACCACAGGGAAGTGCAAACTGCATATGTGCACTTGGAACAAAATTTTCCTAGCTCAGCATATAAATTGAAATTGAAATTCAACAACAACATCGAGTGCTGTTGCTGCTGATGCGGATTGGAGACCGATTCAATGATAAATTGACAGTTTTGGGCGTACACGTGAGTCACACAGCGGCTCGGCGTAGCACTGCGACATAGAGGGAACGTATGCATATATTCCGCTGAACTCTGCACGGAAGCTGTGACAGCAAGAATTGAGCTCTGGTTTCCCCATAAAATGGTTGTCGCGTTGTCATTGTCGTCGTCGTCGTTGTCGATGACTACGGACACTGATACGGACGCGGACGTAAAGGTGCTGTGCAGCGGAAACTCGAACGACTGTTTTCCATCGGAAGTAGGTATGTTATGCTGATTCAGTTCTGTGATCTTTAAAGTGCAACGCAAGTCAAATCTAAGCCAGTCGCACATGCGGAGTGGATTGATTCGATGTTTTTATTATTAGCAATTTTATTTTGTAAACATTGAGCTCCGATATGAGCTGAGTTTTGTTGTGATTGTGATTTTGATTGCGCAATTCACGATATCAATTAATTTGTGTGATTTTCTCGGCGAAAATTATGTGTTCACTACATATAGGACGACGACGACGACGACGACAACGTGAACTGAACATGGTTCGAATCGAGAACTGGAGCAAAAGCAAAAGCGAGAGGGTATTTCGTTATTAGAATTGAATCGCATTTCGTACGATACGGCGGCCGGCGTGATACGGCACATGGTAGTGCACGACGGACGACCCAATTTCGATTGGAGAAGTGCGGCGATATTTAGAACCCATCGGGTAGGGGTGGGAGTATATGGGAGCAGCAGAAAATCTAGTGCAGATGCAGATGGAAACAACTTTCGAGCGCACGTGCATCATAGATGGCAGTGTAATCGCACGGCTCGACACATGGAAATCAACTGTTCGTTTATAAAATTTTATTATTATATTATTTGTTGTTGTTGTTGTCGTATTCCGTATGCGGTACGTGCGATTAGATTTAAATTGAAACTTAATTCAACTGAGCTGAGCCATGGTCTAAGGTTCAAATGCGTTGTTTCTCTATTTTTTGAACTTATATAGGGAAAGAAAATGAAGAGAGTAGATGGGGTTTTTGCAAACGATTGAATAATAAAAGGCTAGAACTTATCTTTGGGGCACAAATTACGATATTTGATAGTCTTTTGCTGGTCGAAGGACAAACATTAAATAAAAAAAAACACAAACATGGAAATGTGATAAATTTATGACACTTGACAGTTGCATGCACATTTTTGGATTGCCAGTTGAATTGGTTGACATTTTAAGTAGGTAAAGTGCAAATATATATCAATTATATGTTCTACTCTTATGGTATAGGTGCTTTAGGTAGCTATGAGGACTTAATGGCTCGAAGCTGTAGATAAAAGCATAAGGAAATTTATGGTTTCACAATTATCAACTCATGGAGTTTCAAATAATTCAATTCGAAAGCCTTGGGCTTTTTGTGAATTTTATTGATTTAAAGCAAAAAAATAAAGTCTAGAATTTCATGGAAGGACAATGAAGGATAACGTGGTGATTGTTTATAGATGTCACGTATATAGGAGATTTAATGATAAATAAATTAGGTGGTGCACCAGTCCATAGAGAACTAGGGCCTAGTGACTTACAACTCTGAACCATTTCTTTGTGCGCGTCCTTTCAGGAGTGTAGGGGGCCTACGTTGTACATATATGCTGAACCCGAACTGTTTATTAACTTCACATAGGAAGTTATTGTATTGAGTCCGATTTCTCAAATTCAAAATTTTGACATTTCTCGACGTTTTAAGGTCCCTAAAAATGAAATAAAAGATTTTTAGAAAGATGACTGTGCGGGCGTGTGTACTTACGTTCGTGCTTTCATGACGTTTTTTCGTCTTCCATAACTCAAGAACTAGAAGAGATAACGACTTCAAGTAAATTTTTTTACACTGATAATAAGGCAGAAAGATGCAGAAAGGACTCTCAAGAGAATTGTGTGGGTGTTTTTTTTTTACCATAGCAGTTTAAAAAAAAGGTGAACATTTTGGTTAACCCTAAATATCTCACGAACCAAAAACGCTAGAGACTTGAATTAAATTTTATAGAATATACTGCTGGTTCCGATAGAATACCTTCGGAATTCTACAAGTATGGGTCGGAGGAGCTGATCAACAAGATAACGGACATATTTAAAAACATCATGGATCACTGAATGATACCACAGTAATTTAAGAAAGGTCTAATTTTTCCTATCCACAAAAGAGGTAGTACAATGGACTCTGCATACTACAGAGGAATTTCTTTCTTGCATCATACGAAATATTTACTGCGGTTTGCCCAGTCGACTTAGAAAGTGGATTGACTCATATTGAAGGAATTTCAAGCTGGATTTAGACAAGGATATTCCACCGTAGACAACATTTTTGTTCTACGTAGTATCGCTGATTTCTTTTTGGACCGAAACAAGATTATAAGACAGCTTTCGACATAATAGATGCTTTGATGCATAAGTTGTATAGAATGGGAATGTCATGTAAGTTTGGACGAGTACTGCAATACATCTATATGGATACCAAAACAGCTGTATGGGATGGAGAAAACGTTTCCGATTGGTTTGAAACGACGACAGGTGTGAGGCAAGGTTGTATGTTAAGTCCAAGCTTATTTGCACTTTTTATCGACGATATCACCGATTGTTTGCCAGGTAGAGTGGAATATGCTGGAACTATCATTAAGGCCCTTCTTTTTGTGGATGACATAGTGTTGTTTGCATACGCACCATAATCGCTGCAACTGAGATTAATAAACTTAGTGAATATTGCAGAACGTGGAAATTAGTTGTCAGTCTAGAAATGTCGAAGATTATAGTTTTTCGGAAAGGTGGAGGAAGAGTAGGTGGGCAAGAGCGGTGGACATTTAACAATGAGAGAATCGAATACAAATATTTAGGGATCATTATCACAAAAAATAACAATATGGAAAGACATCTCACCGAAAAACTACAAAAAGCCAAAAGTACAAATTATATTGCTTGGAGAAACATCTTTACCAATAAACTTATAGCTCACAGCAGTAGCTGAGTCAACATTGTTGTATGCATTCCAAGTGTAGGGTAGTAAAAAATGTGATACCGCAGAAAAACTTCTCCGATTTTATATCAAAAGAATATTTCGACTACCACCTAATGCTGCGAATTACATGCTTATGCTGGAAACCGGTATATCGCCACTATTTATTAAAACCGTTAAATTTCTAGTTGACTGCATATGTAATGTCTTTAAAATGTCTGATGAGCGTCTCCCTAAAAAAGCAGCACATCAGCCGATAAATAGCTAAAGCTAATATCGATTTTGCACCTGATGATTACTTTATGAGGAAACCCTCTCTGCATCAGCTAATTTCTATTATCGATGATCGATTAAGATGTGAGTTCGCAGCTGAACCAGAAGAATCCATCTACAGAAACACATATAGCAAGAAAAATTACAATCTAAACCACAAAAACTACTTCCGTGATGACTACACGACAGATCAAATATCAATGATATTTGCATTAAGAGCTTAACTTCTTAATCTTAACGTCATTCCGCATCGGGAAGAGAGAACATTTTTAATTTTATGGGTAGTTCTTCCAGAAACAAGAAGAAATATCTTTGGGTGTGATTATCTATCAGAAGAAGATATGATTTATCATCTTAATGAAATTGATGTTCCTATACTTTACAAATATTATAAAATAGCATTAGCTCATAGGAACAGATTTATAGAAGAATTTTTTAAAAATAAAGAATAATATACATAATTATATAAATTAAAAAAAAGTGGTCAATCAGGCAGACGGCAAAAAGCCATGCTTTATTATTGTTAAAAACAATTTTGTGCATCTATTAAGATTTTGAGAAAAATCGAAGTGACAGTTTTATTTTATTAAAAAAAAAACCTAAACAAACATTACTTAAAGTTGATAAAAATTGAATTTCGGCTCAAATATCTTTCCAAAAATTTTAAATTATGGGTTTTAACTAATTTCATCTTATAAGAAATAATGTGTTCAACATCTGGTAAAATTTTGAGAAAAATCGAATTGACAGTTTTTTTAAAAAAAAAATAAAAACCTAAACAAAAAAATTTACAAAAGTTGGTAAAAATTGATTTTCGACTCAAATACCATTTTTAAAACTTTGAGGTATTGGCTTTAAAATACTTTTATATCTTTTAAAAAATATTGTTGTCAACATTCATTAAAATTTTGAGAAAAATTTAACTGACAATTTTTTTTACAAAAAAATAGAAACCTTACAAAAAAAGCAATACTAAAACTTTGTAAAAATTTACTATCGAATCAAATAGCTTTGCAAAAAATTAAAAATATTGTCTTCAAACTCTTTTTATTTCACAGATTATATTGTTTTCGATATTCAGTAGTTTTTTTTTATAAAAATCCAACGGTCTGTTTTTTATAAAAAAAATTAAATCTGCAAGAAATAGTAAAAATTAATGTTCGGTTATTGATATCTCCCAAATTAATTTCACTAAGGCAATTTGTTAAAATTTAATAAATTCTGCTAAAATTGTTTTCGACTAGAAATATATTTAACAAACTAAACTATTTCTTTATATGAAAAATATTGATGGTAATTTTAAAATTTTTAAGAATAATTCAACCAACAACTTTTTTAACCCAACACCAAACCTACAAACTTTTAAGCAAGACAAATCGACAAACGGGATAGGAAGTTATTAGTGTGGGTCGCATCCTAGCCTCTTCTTTGAGAAAACACTTTTCATGACAAAAATTACTCTTGACAGGGATTGAAGATTTCTGGCGTCACAGATTTACGCACTAAGCATCACGCCACGAGCACTATTCTTTCGAATTATTGGTGTGAAAAGCTTTTGTTTCAATGAAATATTATTTTTAAAATATTATTGATAGTTTTGCGTTAAGGTTGTTATTTTGTCAGCAAACTTTTATAAACTAATAGTTTAAAAAATTGGTATGTTTGACTTAAAATTCACTTAGAGAGATAATAATAGAGATTAAGCCTGTCGAAAACAAGTACGTTTGAAGCTAGTTTGTTGGAAGTGGGTTAAGTTTTTGACAATACCTTAAGATATTTTGTTTTGAATGAAAAGGTATGATCTATCGAAGTTGGTTTACTAGATTAATACATAATTACTAAAACTTCTCAAATAATTGATTTCTGCACACACATTTTGGTTATAAATCGTACTTACTTAAGGTGGCGCTACAGTCCTGTGTGAACTAGGGCCTCACCCAACAAATTTCTCCATCTAGCTCGGTCCCTAGCTAGATGTCTCCAGTTTCGAGCTCCAAGTTGGGTGAGGTCACCTTCCAATTGTGCGCGCCACCTGATCCGCGTCTTTCTCTACTGCGCTGTCCTGTGGGTGCGGATTCAAAGACTTTCCGGGCCGGATCATTGGTTTCCATGCGCTCTACGTGACCCAGCCATCTTAGTCGTTGGACTTTTACCTTTCTGGATAAGTCTACGTCGCTGTACAGCCCGTTCCATCTTCTCCTCCACTCTCCTTCGATGCATACGGGACCGTAGATCACACGAAGAAATTTTCTCTCGAAACGACCCAAGGTGCTTTTTGCTCTTTTGTCATAGTACATGCTTCTGCACCGTATAGCAGGACGGGAATAATGAGGGTCTTATATAACGACACTTTGGTCCCTCGAGTGAGGGCTTTGCTACTTAATTGCTTTCTTGGCCCAAAGAAACAGTGGTTAGCAAGAGTTATTCTATGTTTGTTCTCAGCGCTGGTTATTTCTGCGTTTACAGCGGAGTCTAGGTAAACGAAGTCCTTGACTACCTTAAAGTTACGTCTGTCGATGGTGACGTTTTAACCAAGACGTCAGTGTTGTATGTCTTTTCTTGACGACAGCATGTACTTTGTTTTGCCCTCATTAACCGTTAAACCAATTTTTGCCGCCTCTGCCTTAATACTCACAAAAGCCCCATTGACATCACCTTGAGTTCTTCCGATTATGTCAATGTCATCAGCATATGCTAGTAATTGGACAGACTTTTGAAACATAGTGCCTCTAGTGTTGACGTGTGAGCTCTACACTATTCTTTCAAGCACGATGTTAAAAAAATCACATGACAGCGCATCACCTTGTCTAAAACCTTTTTTGACATCGAAAGGTTCTGTAAAGTTGTTTCCAAACTTTATGGAGAAGCATGAATTCTCCATATTCATCCTGCATAAACGGACGAGTTTGGAATTGATTCCAAAACTAGACATGGCTCTATACAGCTCGTCCCTGTAGATGCTGTCATATGCGGCCTTGAAATCGATTAAAAGATGGTGGGTGTCGATTTGGTGTTCTTGGGTTTTTTCCAGGATCTGCCGTAATGTAAATATTTGATCGACTGTGGACTTTCCTGGTCATAAACCACATTAATAAGGACTCATCAAGTTGTTGACGATGTGCTTTAGACGTTCACATATTACGGCAGAGAAGATTTTATAGGCGATGTTAAGTAAACTGATTCCTCTATATTCCTCAACTCTCTGATTCTTCAACTTTTTTCAGGATCGGGCTAACAATACTGAGGTTCCATTCATCGGACATGCTTTCTTCCGACCATATCTTACAGACAAGTTGGTGCATACTCCTAACCAACTTATCTCTAGCTGCTTTAAAGAGCTCGGCATTCAAGCCATCTGCTCCAGCAGCTTTATTAGACTTCAGCTTAGATATGGCGATCTTTACTTCGTCTAAGTCGAGAGGACGGGATTGTTGGCTTTTATCGTCTATGTTGAATTGATCATCCTGCCTGACAGCGTAATTCGGTTCGTCTTCGCCGTTATACAGTCTGCCGAAGTGATCCTTCCATATCCTCAGCATTGACTGCGGTTCGACTATGATGTTTCCACTATCGTCTTTGCAAACTTCGGTTCTAGGTTTATGTAGCTGTGAATTTCGTTTCACCTGTTCATACAACTTTCAAACTTCATTCCTGCTTTTAAACCTCTCAACATCTTCGACCGCACGCTTCTCATGCCCTCTCTTTTTCCTTCTGAGAAGTAGGTGTTCCTCTCGCCTCTTCTGCTCATAGAGCTCATGAGCAGCTCTCCTCCTTTTATGCAGCACCCCTTTGCTTGTCTGTTATTTGGCTGCATTTGCCTGCCGACATTCCTCATAAAACCAAGGGTTTCTTGCTAGTGGTTTCTTGAAACCTAGCACATCAGAGGCGGCTTCTCTGATTGCATTTTGGCAATGTTGCCACTGGTTTTCGATACATTGTGTTGGCGGCAGAGAACTTTGAAGGAGGTTACTTGTAACTCGGTTGGAAAAGGATTGGGGGATCTCTGGCGTTTGTAGCCGTTCGACGTTGTACCTTCAAAAGAACTCAAAACTTAACTTTTATTCAGACATAGTTTCTTTGCTATCATTATTTTTGAAAAAAGTTTGTCGGAACAGTTAGATTACAAAATTTTAAAAAGTCCTTATGGCGATCAAAAATATGTTAAACAAAGACTATATAGACTTGTATGTCTTAACTGGACTTGTTTAGTTTTTGCTGAATGGCCTTCGTGTCTGCGTTTTCTCAACGGCTACCAATCTTGTAAGAGTCATTTCTGCTCAGAATTATTAGCGTGAAAATTAGAATTATTAGCTGATAATGACACTGGTTTTGGATTTACAGACAAAATAGCCGATGAAGCCGCACTATAGAGTGATGTCTACAGAAAAAAAAACTTATAATTTTCTTATAAACCTTAAAAAAATTGTATTACTTCTAATTATCGGTTAACTTTAAACTCACGACTATTAAAATAAATTTTATAGTTTTTCCTAAAGGCTATGATTTAAAAATTAATTTTATAATTTCCCCCCGAACCTGTTGACAGACACATTATACAAAGATCCAAAGGGGTCAGCACATCCGTTTCCATTTATCTACACTAAATTATATTAAATCAATTATTATGAATTTAAATAAGATCATTTTTTTTTGTAAAGTCTTGATTTTCTTGAGTCATTATAAAAACATCGATCAGAAAAAGATGACTAATTGAAGCTATTAAAATTAATTTTTTCCTGGCATTTCTAAAACACAGGCCTAGAGCAATAAACTATTTTTTATTATTATATCATTTTTTTGTGTTATTTTTTCTGGCCTAGTAAACACATTGACTACCCTTAGCACGAACCTCAAGACAATAACCACCTATAAAACACATCGTGAACAAGGTGTGATATTAATACAAAGCAATTATTCACATCAATCCATCTATAAAAACACGACGACTCGACGACGACGACGACAACAACGATCGAAGTCTATCGATCAATTACACATTCTCACGTGATAATCATCATTATAATCAAAACAGTATATAAACTCAAAACATGGATGAAAAGTTCTATAGCGAGTACCAACAAGAGAACACGTTCAAAATAGCAACTCCACACTGTACTGCACTGCACAGGTCGACTATATGAAAGATTGTACGGTAGGGTACTGCTTCTTTTTTACGGACTTTTGTATCAACTTATAAGTTTACAAATTCACAATAAATTAGCATTCAACCATGGTGAATGGGAGTCTGCTCAATCATGCGAAACACAATGTTTGTCCAGCGAAGAAGCCCACTTAGTCATAGCTCGATACCTCATATGGCACCGCTTCGGTATAAGCCGGACAAAGACCTCTTTGCCAATCTATTCTTGTGGAACGAAACAAGAAAAGACGAAAAGGCATTACGAGTATGATGGGTATGGTGGGGTTTAAAGATTCGTAGGAATCATCTACCACTCCAACTCACTCCTGAGTCAACTATAAAATTAATGGCTTGAACATTAGCGAACTTGAACTTGTTCAAGGCCAATTTAAAAAGGGTTTATTTTCTGTGTGTTTATTAAGTTTATAGGCTTACAAAGGTAGACTGATGTAACCTTCTTAAGGAATCATGACCTTAAACAAATTAAAAAAAAAGCAATACCACTGATACCACTTTTGTGGCAAGTCTATCAAGCGTTAAATATACTTACCTTACCTACCTTACCTTCCTATAACCTTTTTAACAGCGATGCTTATACGATTTCTAACAAAAAATTTATTTACGAAATATGTACGTAAAATCACTGAATCCTGAATCTTTCTTAACTTTATAAACGAACAATTTATGATGACATAAATCATCTTGAACTTAAATGGGAATAATAGTTTAAAGACTTGGAAATAAGACTTTGTGATGGTGGTTTTAATGATTTAATGTGCATGACTTAATCTTTACTTCATAAATCAGTTGTTTTTTTTTTATAGCTCGCGAAAGTAGTAAAGTTTTATTTTATTATTATTTTTGGGTTCTTAAGATTATGAGTTTTTTTTTAACAAATTATGAGGGCTTAGAAGATTTAAATGGTATAAAACGAAAATAATGTAACTTATTTATGAAGCCTTTGTATTGAAAGAGTTATTAAGATATATTAACTAAGTCATTTAGAAACTGAAGCTTATGTTGACAGACAGTTATAAAACTGATGAAATTGTGGGCCTTCATTTCTTTTTTTAACGCGACTTGGCTTTAGCACTTGGAGTTAAAGCCTTTTGTGCCAAATTATAGAAAGCAGAACATTTTTTCATACAAATGCCAACAATAAGACGCGAAATCTTAAAACAAATTGAAGTTCTCGTCGATTACACGTTTAACTATATAAATATGTAGTATTAAAGTTTGAGCAATAATTTCTATTGGGAAGAAGCTTCTGGTAAGACATGAGAACTTTAAGTGACTTTCGTTGAGAGGTCCATAAAGAATTTCTTGAACCATGACTTTTGTTAAACTTAAAGCTACTTATAGGGCTATCTAACATTACAAGTGGTTTGTCTTTTCTGTGGAGTTAAGTCAAAATTGATTAGCTTCGGGTTATTAAAATAACCTGGAAAGATAAAAGCTGAAATGGAGAAAAATGTAAAAACCTATCTGATCTGGTAATTATCTATAAGACTTATACCTGTCCAAAGCTTGAGTATAACTCCCATGTCTGGGTTGAAACTTACTTATGCTTTTTGGATGATAATCAAAGAAGAGCTTTTAAAATGACTGATGATAATAGCATCATTTTCGTCACTTGAAAGTCTTCGAAACATTCTGTCCTCTAACTTTCTTACCGTTATTTTGACGGATTTGTTCTTATTTAACGGTTACTTTCGTGCTTTTAGAAATGCTCATCATTATACCTTCGATTCCAACTTTGGTCGAACTATCAAGTAAAGAGATTAGTTCTTTAGCCGTACTACGCGAATGTGGAATGCTTTTCTCAGCCATTGCAAAATTCAGGAATTCAAACTCATTGTGCACCGACACCTCTCTTAAAATATTCTCTACTTTTCCTAATGTTCAACTTTTTGTCCCTGGATAATAAGGGTAGTAATATCTCCTTGAGAGTGCGCTTTTTTTTTAATAATTTACAGGCATGATAGGGTTATTAGTACCCTTTTTATGTTTAAATTTAAACACAGTGCGAGCGTTAGAAAAAAAGTGAAGGATTTAAAAGGAAATACCGGTGGACATAGTCTTAAAGTGGTCTTAAAGTTCTGAACATCAAAATGGGAGGGAAAAACAGAGTTGGTCAAAGCATTCCACATTCTCGATGTGCGATTCAAGAAAGAATCTCTACACTTGTCAGTACGCCCGAAATTGAGCTTAAGGGTAAACTGATGAGCATTCCTGGAAGTGCGAGTACTACGACTGAATCGTTAAGGGGTGGAATGCGACTGGCTAATTCGGCAGAACATTGTTTGTAAAAATATCGAAAAAACAACAAAAGGCATGAGACCGACAGTGTTCTAGCGATGTAAATGTTATCGCCATCATTTTTAATGCCCTTTTTTGAAAACCATCCAAGAGATTTAAACTTGTTTTAGGGGCACCTGCCCATATATGCGAATTATATTCAACATTTTGGACGGATGAAGGCTTTGTAAATTACAGGCAGATCAGAAGGGGTGAAAAATGTCTTGCACCGTAGGAGAAATCCTAAGCATTTTTGGTAATGTCTAATATGTGATCATTCCATAAAAGATGATCTTTGATACACATACCGAGTATTGGCTGTTGATTAGTTTCCTGGATGCAAGTGTTACTCATAGATAGTGGCATCAGGGTGTGCTAAGCTTTAACGACAAAAGACAGCATTGAGTTTTCGAAGCATACACGGTTTTTGATGCCCCATTGGACAATGCTGTCAAGGTCAGAATTTAATGAACTTGTCATACGCTGCCGAAGGACAAGACTGTGAATCTAGAAACGAATATGAAAAGCTGGGGATACTGTGGTCGGCGGAACAGTTTAATGGATTAGAAATGGCAGAAAAAAGATCACTTATGAATATAAGGAAGAGATTCGGAGACAAAACGGAGCCCTGGGGGACACCAGCATTTATTTTATGATTTTCAGACTTGAAATTATTTAATACAACTTGTATTGAACGGTTAGAAAGATAATTTCTAATCCAACGAAGAAGAGATTTATCAACACCAAAAGCATTCATTTTCGACAAGAGAGTTTGGTGCCAAACTCTATCAAATGCTTTTGAAATATCAAGTGCAATAATCTTACTTTCTCCAAAACGATGTAAAGATTTGTTCCACGTTCGGTGAGATGAACCATTAGATCACCAGTGGACCTATTGCTACGAAAGCCATACTCTCGGTCATTAAGAAGTTTTCGTTCTTCAAGATATTTCTTAAGCTGAATATTAATCAGCGTTTCCATGACCTTACAAAGAAGGGACGTAAGTGCAATTGGACGATAGTTTGAGGGAGAGGAGGATTCGCCTTTTTTAGGGACAGGCTGGACAAATGCAGTTTTCCATCCACTCGGGAAGAGACCTGTAGAATAGGACAGATGGAAAAGCTTACGCAGCGGATTTGTGTATGTCAAGGTCTATCAGTACTCTTGCAACTGCACGAGTGCGATAGAAGATTCGTCCCATGGAATAATTTACGCTCTCAAGAATAGAAGGCCTCATCATACTTTCCGGTAGTGTCGAATTAACAGCAAACTGTGCAAATTGGCTTTATCGATCGAGCTTCCATAGGGAGTGTTATTGTGGGAAGCGTGGGAACCGAGAATGACTTGGTGTTTCGTACGTTTTTTATTATAAAAAAAAATAGCTTCCCTAATAATTAAGTCTGATTGACCAAACCTTTTTGCTTACTGTCAAATTTACTGGGAACTTTTATCATCAACTCATTTTCAGCGCTGACTCTGATTGTTGGCATTACATCCACTGTTTGTTGTGGTTTACATTCCGAAGGCAACTTTGTCAGGTAGCGAAGGGATCCAACGGAATTTGACATCTTATTTAAAGCACTGGCATTACGCGGACGATGTTTGCTTACTCTCTCATGGGATCATGAATCTCCATCAAATTACTACAAGTGTGGAGAGAAAAGCAGAAGTTGCGGGGCTGAAAATTAATTCCGGCAAAACAAAATTGATCAGCCTTGGAACCCGAACATCCTCTCATATAAAAATTTCTCGCAACATGTGGAAAAAGTGGAGAGCTTTCAATACCGTGGAATATCGTCTCTATCAAAGGTGGAACTGAAACAGAAAAGTGGAGTTCGGTATGTTGTCGAAAATTTGGAGGAATAACTCTATCAGCTTAAGAAGAAATCTACAACTGTTTCGCACAAATGTTGAATCTGTTCTTCTTTATGGGTGTAGTACTGGGAAGGTTACTTCAGCCATTACAAGAAAGCTGTAAACCTTCGTGAATTGTAATAATCTTTGTAATATCCTAATGATTTTCTGGCCTATCCGTATATAAATGAAGTCCTTTATAGGAGGATAGGCCAGGAACCTATAGACTCTATAATACGAAGGCGTAAGTGGCAATGGATTGGACATACTCCTGAAAAAAATAACGATTGCATTGCAGGCCAAGAAATGCTGTGGAATCGAGTCGGAATCAGCGTAACTAGGCAAACGTTGGAGGGAGCTGAAACACATCTCCGGAAGCCCTATGCCTCTTAAGGGGTTCCCAACAGACTTAACAGGTCTGAGGACCTAAGTAAGTAAATGTTTATGGTGACCGAATAAATGTAAGGAATTTTTGTAGACTTGTTTATGTTTAATTTCCCTCTAAAAAATATTGGATTGAAAGTCCAAAATTTGTATTAGATTCATGTATTCCACTGAAGTTATCACCCTCGTTTTGGCAAGAAAATTAGAGAATATAAGTCCATCCTTCATAACTGCTGATTATGAAAAATGCATTTCGGCATTGAAGAACAATAATTTGAATCAAATGAAGCCTTAGAACGACTAAAGATTATATCAAATTTGGGATAAGACATTTTTGAATAAAGGAATCTTCAGAAGAATCAATAGAAGTCAAGGCTACCTTATTTAGTGCCTCAATTTTATGGTTCCTTAGGTTGGGAAAATATATCTACGTATGGAGAATATTGAAGTATTATAAGGGAATTTCTACTTAATCGATAAAAAAAGTATTAAAGGGAACTTTAAGACATATGCATTTTGACCTAGAAGAAGAACTTTAAAAGAAATAAGGGAGAAAGGTTATCTTAAGAATATAAAATCATCACGATTGCCTTCGAAAAAAAACCCTCTAGGAAAAAACCTTGCTGCACTTTTTGAAAATTACATTCTGGTGAGTATAATTTATATAAGAAAATCTCCTTGCAATCCTATTACGACCACGTCATGATGTTCACCTTCAACATGTCTTCCTCTATCCAATCCAAAAGAGGTTTTTACACAAAATTTTACTTCCTATACCTTACCTCCGTATACGAGTATGTATGTGCTTATATTGGTAGGATGGTTTGTTTATACCTTCAAGGCACGTAATATAATCGCCTCATCTTGGTTGCATAAGATCCAGTTTTGCATATCGCACCTTCCTCATGTTGGAACATAAAATACTTCGACTCCTTAAGAACAAAATGTGGTTGTCTCACGTACCATCTCACCATAAAAGAAAAGTGTACATCATATTTTTATACATCCTTGTGCAAAAAGAAAGAAAAATTGGAACAACTGAAATGGAGCTCAAGCTGTCGTGCACTTGATTTCGTTGCACATCTTTAAGCCGTCCCATAAACAAAACTGACATTATGCCCCCGATTCTA
Organism: Eupeodes corollae; assembly: GCF_945859685.1. Classification (NCBI taxonomy): domain Eukaryota; kingdom Metazoa; phylum Arthropoda; class Insecta; order Diptera; family Syrphidae; genus Eupeodes; species Eupeodes corollae. The sequence continues at coordinate 42,284,688 of NC_079149.1, forward strand.
TAATCTTTCACCACACCACAAACAGCACATTTTGCTAGCTTCCACTTATGAAGCTCCTACCCAAAAGAGGGAAATTAAGTACAAAAACAAAACTCATATAAATGCGAAATAAGAAAATATCGCGTTAAAAGTTTTGTTGTTTTTGTTTTTACTTCGTTTTTTTATCAACAAAAAGCTGAAGCCGACTTGCAGCTGCCAGCAGCTGCCCTCGCTCGCGAATCCAACAATGTGGTGATAACGCGCTGCACTATGATGCAGCCAGCACTAGCAATCCCTTTTCAGTGTAAGTGCAAAATGGTGCTCGTTGAAAGCGGCCAAGATAAGTGTTTCCCGAGCCCACTACGGCAATATCTGAATATCTGAACACCAAATACCCCCACCTATGTATAGTATATATCCCAGAAGCTATGGTTTCCATACCCACTCGAGTGGAGTCTCGAAACCTCAATCGAATTCCGCGAGGGGAAAAGCATCTCGATGCAACCGCCACCATCAGAGATGTTAAGGTCCCCCCACAGCTCCACCAGTCACACATAAAAAACCTCACATTAACGTGAACAACGTCGACGATGACGACGATAGCTACAATGGCTACGATGCTAGATGCTATTCACTAACTCAACCCGATTGGCGTAGAATCACCGGTTGCCATCAGCCAAGCGTTACCAGGCTGTAACCACACAGTGTGATCCGCGATGCAGATGAAGGGCGGAAAGCAGCATAGAGCAAGTACAGCATCAGCAGCGCAGTAAAATATGTGTCACGTACCGCCAGACTGTATGTCGCCGTAGTCATCGTCGTCGTCGTCGCCATGTTGTTGTTGATGCTGGGTACTGGCATCGGAGTAGTCGCTCGTCGTCGTCGTTTCATGTTTCACAATACGTATCGCAATTATACAACTGCAAAGCGTTAAAGCAAAAGCATTCGTCGACGATAAAAAAAGTGGGAACGGAGAAGAGGGAGATTATAAAATAGACGGATATTTAACCAACATGCACAATGCCCATCAATGTGGAGGCACTAGAGCAGCCGGGGAAGAGGTGGACGAGACGCATTGAGGAACTGACAAGGGACCACGTGAGGCTGGGAGAGCATGATGTACAAACGTATAGATTCCATCGTATAATAACAATTCAATGTTTCGCATCGGAAAACTCGTTGCAGCATATTAAAGCTATAACATCGGCAGCATACAGAAAAACTTGATGTTGCTGCTACTGCAGTTGCTGATGTTGCATCTACAGCAGACCACTTCACATGTGGCCTGGCCATTGGTAGAGTGAATGAGTGAATTAAGGTGGTACCAAAATATGTACGTATACGTACGTAACGCAACGCATATACATAGGTCCTCATCTGAACGGAAGGTTTCTTGTTCCTCTTTTGATCTGTACAGAAGTCGTGTATTTAGGAACAAGTATGTGCCAATATAGTGGAAGTAAATCCGATAATAGTTTCAACAACATCAACATTAACCGATGCGACGCTGCCAAAAAGCAGTCGTTCAACCGATAATGATGGCGCGACGACCGACGACCGACGACGTACGTTGACATCGAACATCGACGAACGCATGATGAAGCCAAGAGACAATTATTTTTTTTTTGTCTTGTCATGATGGCCATGATTTGGTCAACTCGCACATGAGTTGAGCAAGATAGGAATTTCAATTAAGATTTAATTAATGAGAACATGTTTGTGACGAAATGTGTAGTAGGTTAACATAATATCATTGGTTGATCTATAGTTAAGGATATTGACTATGCGATTCCTAGAACTTAAATAAACTATTTAATAGGTAAATAGAGCTGCGCTTTGCTACTGTAAACTTAATTCCCAAGGCTGACGAAAGTCTATAATAATAGTTTAAGAACAAATAATGCACAAGTAACGAGAATGCTTCAACGAAATAGTATTAAAGAAACTTTGTAACCTTTGTTCGCTGGAAAAACAATAATTCTTCATCTTAAATCAAACTTTAATACAATAAGGCTTCAAACTTATTGACCTGTGTAACTCGTACGGGTTAAGAATAGAAACTGGTACAAGCTTGTCAAATATGGAAGGTCAATTAACTTTTGCCAGTGGTCAGGGAAGCTGTGTGATAGACTTCAGTCTCGTAGGCTACGAATGGAATGAGCATATGATTGACATGAAAATAGAGACTGTACATGTACAGTATTCAGACTACTTTCCAATGATTATAACGTTCGGACTGATTTCCAGAGTCCAAGGTTATAAATTCCCTAACGAAACTGAAATGGAAAGCGGTAAACGAGATGAAATAACAAGCAAGGCTTGATATCTCACTGCTGAGATTGTGATCTTTCCAAGCTGGATAAAAGTCGTATCTACTGTAGCTGACAACAGCAAAGCCCGGGAGAACTTCATAGAGCCATGGTTTGATGTAGACTGTAGAAAGGCACGGGAATTATCGTTTAGCTGGCATAGAGCATACAGATATTCGAATGATGGCTACTTCAAAAATCAATATTTGTTTACTAATAGATCTTTCAATGTAATATGTAAGCTAAAGAAGGCAGCATTCTTCGATGCTGAATCCAAGAGATTAGCGTCTTGTAAAATCGGAAAGGAGTTTTGAAACCTGCAAAGCAGCTGAACGGAAAAAAGTTTTCAATCCATTTTAGTATAGGTTCTGACCAGCTTGCAGATTACTTTCAGAGTTTGTTGAATCCAACAGAAGGGAAACTTATTATTCAATACGCTACTCCGGGTTTTAAAAATGAAACTCTTGATGCTGCAATAAGGCACAAATGAGCGATTTCAACTGTAATGGAACTTAAAGATGGGATAGCATGATGACCAAATAGCATACCATTAGAATTTCATAAGTATGGCACAGCAGAGCTAATCAATCGACTGACAACTAAACATAATAATGTCATGGAAATAAAAATGATACCTCTAGAATTCAAGGAGTCCATCATTTTCCCGATTCATAAGAAAGGGAGGTTGGCCGAGGTGTTTAATTATAGAGGAATATCCTTATACGCTGGTCTTGCAAAAACGTTTTAATAAATGGATAAAAGACTGCACATTAATGTACAGAGCAGAGAACACAGCACCTTGAGCGACTAGACTATGTAGGGTGATAACAACACAAGACATTAATACAAGACAGAAGGACAGAAGAGAAAGAACAACAGACAGAAAGAAAGAATACATTACAACAGCACGCGGTCTTTCTACTAATAACGCTCAATGATGCTTCATTTCGGTGATCGATGGGAACCGAAGCTTTATCAGTGACCCGTGGCCGTTGCCCTAGAAGACAACAAGCTCTTAAAGCAGGTTCAAGCAGGCTTTAAGACAGATTATTCGACGGTTGACCAAATTTTTACCCTTAAATGTATCTCAGAAACATTCCTCAATAAGGACAAGAAGCTATATAAGTTTTTCGTTGACTTTAAATCTGCGCTTATCTACAAGCTGTATAGTAACGGAATGTCATGGAAGTTCAGGAGAGTTATTCAGAATCGAATTACCGATACAATTGCTAAGGTATGGAATTGAAGATCTTACAGACCTCTTACCAGGTGGCATAGACTTCGGGGGACTAATAATAAAAGAATTGCTATTTGCGGACGACATTGTTCTTTGTGGTGAATTTTAATAAGTCCAAAATTTTGATTTTTAAACGACGAGGAGGTGGCAATTCAGCGAAAGAAAATGGTTCTAAAATGGAGAGGTCATTGAAGTTGTCACGGAATTCGAATACCTTAGAGTTTACTTACTTTACGAAAAATTTGAGGATGAAAATTAATCTTAGAGAGAAACTAGCTAAGGCCAAAGGTGTTATTAGTGCAACTTAAAAAAGTAAGTTAAAGATATATTAAGCGAATTTTTAGATGTTATTATGTTGGAATCAGGATTATCTTCTACATACATACGAACCCTAAAAATGCAAGTCGATTACATCTTGAGAGTAATGAAGATGAGCAATAATAGGCCTCCAAAGATAGCAGCGCTTCAAGTAATACGAACCTAAACAAGTTGGTGTGATGACTGGATTTGGAAAGAGAATGTGGAATGGAACTTAACCTTTTGTGTAATAATCAGGATGATTTGAAAGCTTCTTTATACCAGCTCATTTCCGCAGTGGACATAAAACAACGAGACAAATACTTGAATGTCGCCACAGGATCTATATACAGGCAGCTCTTCTGTCAACTTAATCAAAACTTGGAAGAGAGGAATTATTTTAGGGACGATAATAGCATTGTCGAAATTTCAATGACGGCTAAATTCAGAGTTGAAGTTATGCAGCTGAATTTAATACCTTATAGAGAAGCCTTACCAATTCTATACTTATTATGCAATTTTAAGGAAAGACAGGATATTTAACACTTTTTTTTATAAAATGTCCAGTTCTTAAAGAAATATATATTTTTGGTAGCGAAATACTGACGCAAAATCAAGTTATACTCTTTCTTAAAAATATGGAAGTTAAACAATTATATCAATTCTGCAGGCTAGCTCTTCTCTATAAAGCTAGAATTATAAATGAAAGTTTTTAAATACATTATTGAGCTATGTTATCTTTTTTATGATTTGTCAACTAGGCAGACGGCAGTAAAGCCATGATTTTTGTTTTTTTTTTGTTTGTAAGCTTTATAAAAACTTGTAATTAACTTTATCAAAATAAAAACCAATCTAATCGAAATTCAAACTTATAAAGTATAAAGGCTTTAGAAAAAGATGATGCAGTCCAAAGACTGTATGGATCATTTAACTTAACTCAAAATATTGTAGGTCAAAAACAACGTATTCCAAAATTCTGTATGTAGAAAATACTGTATGATTAACGTTTTGTAAGTCAAAATTTTATGGTTGGTAAAGGAAAATGTTGTAAGACTATTTAATAAGCTGTAGTGAGGCAACAGATTTCAATTGACAGTATTTGGAAATTAACAGTTTAAGACATTCAGCTTTATAATTGAACCTTTTCCGTAAGTACCATTAGGAATTCTAATCATAAAGAACTTTTAAATACATTCATAAATTGCCACGCCGGCCGTTTTGAACAGTACTTGCATCAAAAGGGTTCACTTGGGCGTATACGCGCTTTTTTTAATTTTCAACTTTTATATAAATAGATATTAAATACTAATTGGAAGTACTTTGATACCAGGACTGATATTTTCGGATGATATTGTTTTTCATCTGAATCGGTGGAAGAATGCAGCGTATACTGAACAGACTGAAGACATACTGTGAAAATTGGAATCTGTCAGTTCATTTACAGAAGTTATGATATTTCGGACGAAGAATTAGCTATAAAGCAGATATCACCGCCATCCAGGAAATACGATGGGATGGATTGGGCAAAAGGAGGATGAAAAACTGCGATATTTACTATGGTGACTGCTACCACAAAAATTAACAGCGCTTATTTGGATGCGGCTTCGTCATTGGAGCCAGACTTAGGCAAGAAGTCTTGAGCTATAGGTGCATCAATGAGCGCCTCATGACCATACGCATCAAGGCTAAATTCAGCAACATTAGCCTGATATGCGCGCACGCGCCCCCAGAAGAGAAAGACGACAACACCAAAGATATGTTCTTCGAGCTCCTAGACAAAACAATACAAATAGTCCTGGGCGATTTTAATGCCAAGCTAGGAATGGAAGACATCTTTAGTGGAATAATCGGGAAGAACAATCTGCACGACAACACTTCCGACAACGGATTCAGGCTCATAGATTTTGCTGCGGGGCGAAACATCATGGTAGCCAGTACGCGTTTTCTACACCTCAACATCCACAAAGAAACTTGGACTTCTCCAGACCAATCTACCGTCAACCAGATTGACCATATTGCAATCGACGCCAGACACGCTCCCAGCATCATGGATGTACGAACTTTCCGAAGAGCTAACATTGACTCGGACCACTACCTCGTTATAGTCAAGGTAGCAATTCGGATATGTGACTAAAGCCCATCGCCAACAACCTGATAGGTCCTTAACAGTGGGGTTTTAGACCAGGAAAGTCCACAATCGATCAAATATTTACACTACGATGTCAAAAAATGTTTTAGACAAGGTGATGCGCTGTCATGCGATTTTTTTTAACATCGTGCTTGAAAGAATAGTGCAGAGCTTACACGTCAACACTAGAGGCACTATGCTTCAAAAGTCTGTCCAATAACTACCATATGCTGATGACATCGACATAATTGGAAGAACTCAGCTTGATATCAATGGGGCTTTTGTGAGTATTGAGGCAGAGGCTGCAAAAATGGGTTTAACGGTTAGTGAGGCAACACAAAGTACAAGCTGTCGTCAAGAAAGGACATACAACGTCTTGGTCAAAACGTGACCATCGACAGACGTAACTTTGATGTAGTCAAGGACTTCGTTTACCTAGGCTCCGCTATAAACGCAGAAAACAACACCAGCGCTGAGATCAAACGCAGAATAACTCTTGCTAACCGCTGTTTCTTTGGACTAAGAAAGCAATTGAGTCGTAAAGTTCTCTCTCGAGGAACCAAAGTGTTGCTATATAAGACCCTTATCATTCGCGTCCTACTATACGTTGCAGAAGCATGGAGTATGGCAAAAGCGGAAGAAAGCACATTGGGTCGTTTCAAGAGAAAAGTTCCTTGTGTGATCTACGGTCCCGTAAAAGTTCAACGACTAAGATGGCTGGGTCACGTAGAGCGCATGGAAACCAATGCTCCTGCCGAAAAGCCTTCTAATCCAGACCCAGAGGACAGCGCAGTAGAGGAAGACCGCGGATCAGGTGGCGCGCACAAGTGGAAGGTGACCTCACCCAACTTGGATCACGAAACTGGAGACATCTACAGAGGGACCGAGCTAGATGGAGAAGTTTGCTGGGTGAGGCCCTAGTAAGTAAGTAAGTAAGTAAGTAAGTAAGTAATTTTTGAATGTTTTTTAAGTGTTTTTGTTTTGGTCTGGATATACCTTCAGAAATAAAAGTTTGCGAGACTATCAGCAGCTATCGCTAAAGTTCAATAATGCGTTTCCAATTCCTCTTCTCTTAAAAAAAATTATTTGGACCATGTATTTTTTTCCACTGTCCTTATTACCAATTTTTTACTTTGTTTGAATTGCTACCAAGTCAGTCCAATTAACTTTTGTCAAGTAAAATCTAAATTGAAGTAATTATGCACCAAAACGGTTCATTCATGCATAGTCATTCCAATTTCGTAGTGGAATTTCTTGAATAAAATCAAAAAGCAAATTCGTCATCGAAAAGTCATACAAAAGGTATTTAATTCTTCGGCAAATTGCTTTTTTTTGTTCAATTAAATACATTGTTAAAAGTAAACTGTATCATATAAAGCTTTCTCTCGGACCACCCATGAGTCATGCATCAAAATAAAATTGTCCTGCAACAATATTGAACGCAATAGACCGTAAATAACTGTATGTATCGATAAAGTAGCTCCCATATACCGAGCACTTAATAATAACACGGGCAGAGACCAAGAGAAAACCTTTACTTCATATTTTCATCTTCTGTAGAACAAGTCGGAGGACACACATATAGCCAATATAAATCCGAATTCCGGGTCGGAAATGAAATTTATTTGGCTAACTCACCAAGAAATATGCGAAATTATTATCCCATGTAAACCAAAAGGGACATACTCGTCCTCGTACCACACACACAATACACGAAGTTATATAAAAGACTCCATCGACCGTATAATAGCACAATGCCAATGAAATCGCCTTAAGATACCGCTATATATGCAATAAAAATAACAAATGTTTCCTGAGGAGCTCCTGCGGTGTGGTTTGAGAGCAGCCCCAAAGGAGAAGACAGAATCCTGTGGAGTTGCACTTCTTCTTCTTCTTCCATCAGCAACATACCACACCACTTACATTCCAATATGCATGGTGGTGGTATATGGACGGAGTGGGCTAGAAGTTGAGTTCGTATATTTTTGTTCTGGTCTTCAAAAAGCTGAAGCTTATGAGGAAAAGTGCTATAATTCAGGACTAAGTGAAAGAATTCAATGGGCCCAAAGGACAGCTTCCTCGAATCGAGTATTAATATTTCTTATAAGTTCTTGGCCTTCTCTCTTGCAACCTACAAACATTTTTCATACATATATAAAAGACGAGGAAGAGCAAAAGCACATCTTGACTTGATGTGATTAATTGCTTAGCCAAAGGAAGACATATCAATGCCTTTTGCTTTCTATACATATGTACAAAGGTATAAGTATGGCGTATGCTTTAGTCAGGCTCCTCCGGCTCGGTTGCCTCCTGTCTAAAATTGAAGAGAGTAAGTGTCGTCCAGCAGTCACACTTGATTACATGCAAACAAACAAATTATTTTGTGTACGTACAAAATGGTCGGTCTTTTGGAAAAATATCCATCTTCCTTGTCTGGGAATTTATTTTTTGATGCTTCCTATAAAACTTTATCCTATATAGGACTGTATATTGTACGACTATATTGTTCATATGGAAGATAGTTGGTTGCGCTGTGTTGTGCTATTATTGTCATTGTTTTCTTTTGGGGAAAGAAGGAATCTTTTTTGAAAAGGACAACAACGAAAGATCTTCCCAAATGCAAAAGTCATTTCGACGACAGAAATTGTTTGTATATTGTGTTTCACACTTAACAACAGATTAAGGCAAATTAAGAGGACAATGCTCTGAAGGATTAGAGGTTGGAGTATATGGTTTAAGAAAGTTATTTGTTGTTTTGAAAGAGAATCTTTTTCTTCGAAAAATAAAAAAAACTTAAATCTTGATGTAATGTGTCTGATGTTTTGAAAGTTTTCAAATTAATGAAGAATTCAGTTAGAAAATTGTGTGACTTTATACATTTATATAAGTATTCAAATAAGTTTGACGGTTTATCACGGTTTTTTATTAACTTCACATTGGAAAGTTTTGATTTGTCAAACTGAAGAAGTGAACATCCCTTGATATCTCTACAGAATACGAACTAATGATATCGTGCGTTATGAACCAAGTAACCAAAATAACTTCGAGCTAGAGAATATTGAATTTGGTGTACCACAAGAAAGAATTCTAGGGCCAACCTTATTCCAGTGGACATCAATATTTAAACCTTACAAACTAAAACTTAAATAGTGTTCCAATTTCTTTAAACTGTACATAATGGCGTACTCCAATACCGCGAAATATCTTGGAAAAACTTTCGATAAATGGAAGAAGAACGTCTCGGCTCAAGAAAAAGAAGAGTTAATGTTGTATAGAAGTTTGTGTTTTTCACATGTACTGTCTCTTGCGAAGAATTGACAAATCCTGCAAGAGTAATTCTTGGCCGTTCGGATTTGGTATACAAATTGTAGGTCCCATCTATCTGTGACATGGTTCGTAAACAGGTATGATTGAGATTTGTAAGGCACTAGGTAATAGTTCCCTAAGGTTTGATTTGCCACCTAATTTTTTGTTTCTATTCAGAACAACCCAATGTTATATAACCATTAAGACATTTTGGCATCCAACTATGTGACTGTAGAGAGAAAACAAAAGCTTGAGCCATTTAAATACCTCTTTGTATATAGGAAACAGCGATCTCTATCCAGACCTTCCAGTTTAAGGAAAAGTTTAGTAGGTTAGAATTTTAAGACAAAAGATCATTTATGCAAATAAGAAAGAGTGTGGGAGACAAAACAGAGCCTTGTGGCACACCAGAGTTTATTTCGTAAATATAAGATTTGAAGCCATCCAGTGCAACATTAAATGAACGGCGCAAAACGTAATGTCTAACCTAACAAAGAAAAGATTTATTTACATATCAAATGCTCGATGCCAAACTCTATGAAGTGCCTTGAAAAATATCAAATGCAATAACCTTTTAATTTAATTTAATCGGTGAGATAAACCTTCACATCACTAGTGGACCTATTGCTACGAAAGCCGTATTACCGGTCATAAAAAAGCCATTGATCTTCCAGATATTTCTTAAACTGATAATTAGTCAGCGTTTCCTTGGCCTTGAAAAGAAGGGACGATTTTGAACTTGGTAATGATTTAAAAGAAATGAAGAGAAATGAAGAATATATTTTGTTATGAGAGGTATAAATATTGATATTATTATATTGCACAATATTTTCTCCAATATTGTGCAAAATAATAAATCTAAGCCTAACCGATGCAAAAATACCTAAACATCTTAAAACTGCTGTTGTAAGACCGATCTACAAAAGTTTATTGAAGAACCAACTGACAAATTAGACCGATTTCAATACTCCTGTCCTCGAAAAATGTCTTGAAGGAATAGTTGTTAACAGATTGCAAAGTTTCATCAAAAAGCATTTACTTATTAACAAAAGTGAGTACGGGTTTCAAAAGAGCAAAAATACAGGACAACTGCTCTCTGAATTTGCTGACTGTATAAACGAGAGCTTATATTTGGGGCATAATGTACTTGTACTGTTTATGGATTTCAGCAAAGCTTTTGATACACTCAACCATTCGAAACTTTTGGAAGCGTTAGTGAGAATAGGAATAGGAGGAAGGTTGGCTGATTGAATTTCGGACTATCTTCACAATCGAAAGTTCTCCGTCAAAATAAAAGATTTTAACAGTGAAGAAAAGAATGTCGAATATTGAGTTCCACAAGGATCTAATTCGGGACCGCTTATGTTCATCCTTTATACCAACGAGCTTCTTAGTGTTTTCAAGTTAAGTATCCCGTTTGCTTTCGCTGATGACACTGCAATTGTTGTTTGCGGTAGGTCTCTGAAATCGGCCACAATGATAAAGCGAAACGAATTCGATGCTGCTGTTCGATGGTGTCACGATAACGGATTGGTAATAAATGTTTCTAAGACTAAACTTATGCATGTCCGAAGTCCACATGTTAAAAAAACAGACAAACCAATATATTTCAGGAATGATCTCTATCCAATCACGCCCACAACATGTATTGAAGTTGTTGAACTCTATAGATATCTTAGAGTTGTTATTAATTGCCATTTCCTTTGAGACAAACATATAGACAGCTACGTACTGATCTAAAGAAGAGTCTCCACGCACTTTCTCATTTAAAGTACCATACTACTGAGGATGTTCTGAGACAAATTTATACGCTTGGTAGAGTCAAAGCTGAGATATGTCATAGTCGCTTGGGGAAACAAAGCACCAACACACATACAGAAGCTTCAAAAACTTCTAAATTCAGCTCGAAGAATAAAACAAAAAAATAACAGACAGCAAACTGAAAACAAATTCCGAGTACTTAAAGTCGAGAAAATTTTCAAGATGACCACAGTACTAGAATATCATGGCAACAACCGCTTTATTCGCCCAATTCAACATCAACTTATATTTGACTTAGTAGATAACAAAGCTTAAAAAAAGATGTCTGTCATTTAGGTGCCAACTTCCTAACGTTCATTATTCTTTTTTCTATCATTCAAACGTATTTCAAAACCAGGAGAGATATCGACTTTAAATAACTTGTTTCTTAAAGTATGAACTAGAATATATTTTTGGACCACCACAAAAGGTGGTTGGTGATACACATACCGAGAATATCGAGTTGTTCAGTTTCCTTGATGCAAGTGCCATTTATGGGTAATGGAAATGGGGAATATCTCGCTTTAACGATACAAGACAGCATTGCGTTTTCGAAGTAATGCTTCCACGCGGTTTCTTATTCCCCATTGTACAATGCTATTTAGGTCGGAATTTAATGAGCTTATCATATTTTGTTTTAGCAGTTTCACATCCGAAGAATAGGGGTGTGAATCTGAAAACGAATATAAAAATCTAAGAGTACTATCGTCAGCGAAACAATGTATTGGATTAGATGTTGCAGACAGGAGATCATTAATAAAAATGAGAAAGAGTGTTGGAGATAGAACAGAGCCCTGGGGCACACCAGCATTTATTTTGTGGTTTTCAGACTTGAATCCATCCAATACAACTTGTATTGAACGGTTCGAAAGGTAATTACTAATCCAATGAAGGAGGGATTCATGCAAACCGAAAGCACGCATTTTCGATAAGAGAGCCTGATGCCAAACCCTATCAAATGCTTTTGAAATATCTAGTGCAATAATCTTACTTTCTCCAAAACTATGTAAAGATTTGTTCCACTGTTCGGTGAGATGAACCATGAGATCACCAGTGGACCTATTGCTACGAAAGCCATACTGTCGGTCATTAAGAAGCTTCCGTTCTTCAAGATATTTCTTGAGCTGATAATTAATCAGCGTTTCCATGACCTTGGAAAGGAGGGACGTAAGTGCAATCGGTCGATAATTCGAAGGTGAGGAAGATTCGCCTTTTTTGGGAATAGGCTGGACAAATGCGGTTTTCCATCCACTCGGAACGAGACCTGAGGAGTAGGACAGATGAAAAAGCTTACGCAGTGGTTTTTCCAGCGTTGAAGAACACCTCTTCAGAACAATAGCTGGGATACCATCCGGACCAGCAGATTTATGTATGTTAAGATCTTTTAGGACTCTTGCTACAGTACGAGTGCGAAAAAAGATTGGTCCCATAGAATCACTAACTCGCTTAAGTACAGGCGGAGTCATAACACTCACTGGCAGCATTGTATTGGTGGCGAGCAAAGAGATTTGCTTTCTCTAAAGAGCTAACAAATAGAATGTCATTCACAACAAGCGTAGGAACCGAGGAAGAATTCCTCATATTTTATACAAATGACCAAAAATTTGTACTGCCTTTGGGACATTGCAGTATTTTTTGCCGTAAATTTTGGTCATGTAAAAATTTGGTCCGTCGAATTTGGGCGTTGCATGCCTTAATGTCTTGTTTAAACTTTTTCCGGCTTTTCCTCAGTACGATTGGCTTTATGGCAACGGAAACTTACCTCTTTGGCCCTAATAACCTCTTTACAGCTCGCATCAAACCATGCGTTTTCCTTGAGTCTGATACTTTTAACCCTGTTCGGTATAAAAGTTTTCATTAACAGGAGAATTAAACTTGTTATCATATCAGCGCTGGCGTCAACGTCACTTCCGAGGAAGCATAGTGACCAGTTAAACATCCTAAAATAATTATTGAGACCGTCCCAATTGGCTTTCTCGTATTTCCAAACGGTTCTCTTAAAAGCTCTTTCTTTAACTGAACAGTTTTGGCACGAGGAATTTGCTGATATGACACAATGGTCAGATGTGCCTCGAGGAGATAGAACACTAATAGTGTACTTACTAGAGTCAGAAGTAAGAAACAAGTCAAAGTGTTTTTTGCTCGACCTACCACGTCCGATATTAGAGTAGGCTCGTTGACTAGCTGAGTTAGGTGGTTTAACTCAGCGAAGATCTCAGCACACACTCCTTCTGGTGTTGACTGGCCCGAATGTTGAAGCCATAAAGAATTGTGTACATTGAAATCGCCCGTCACAACGATTTCAGTGCGAGGATAGGACGAAACAATTCTTTAAATGGAATCAGACAAAGCATCAAATTCACGAGAAGTTGACACTCTGTCTAAAAGAATAATGGCACCAAGTTATACCCTTGAAAAAAGAATTCAGTGGGATCGGAATCCTCACCCATTTGGGTTTCACTCAATGCCAATACAGCTGGATTGTTAAAAGCAGTTTGGGAGTACACGGAAAGAAAATTCGCTCTAAGCCCACGAATATTACAATAATCTACGCTGAAATTTCCAGCCATTGCAAATTAAAACCAAAACAGACAAAGACTTTGAAAAAAATATCACTGAGTTGAACCACAGAATGCTATTCGATACACGCCACTACTAGTGTTATGCCTTAGTAGTGACAAGAATCGAATCCGGCCCTGTTTATGCAAAACAGTACAAATTTTGTTGTCAACAATCTGATATCTAATGCTTTGTAGATTTTCTTACCAAAAAATAGTTTAAATAATTCAAATCGTTTTCATTGAACAGCTGATTGTTGATTTAACGTTTTGGAATAAAAAATAATTCCACTTAAAGCGTTTCGTTTTCCTTTTATTCCCATCTGTCAATTTTACTTTCAATGATCAATTCTAACATCAAATGCTTAATTCTAATCAGGAAATGTTTGTCCAATTTATCAATGAAAACTGTCAAAAAATCCCAATAACGGAAACCAATGACAACTAAACGGCCTTTAGGGCATTTGATCTTAGAATTGATCATTAGAAGGAAAACTGACAGGTGGAAATACACAGGAAATGGAACGCTTTCAGTGAAACGATTTTGTTCCTAGCTATGAAATTAAAAAAATCAGCTATTCATTGAAAACGATTTCATTATAGTTTTATACAAATTAAATAAAAGAAAAAATCTGATACCTTTATTTTGATATCAAATATAACAAGCTTGACTTTCTTAACCATTTTTAAATCTCGAAACAAAATATTTAATCAGGAAAACGAATGATAGCTTTAACTGGCACATTCAGGCCTTGAATCGATATAAAAAAGAAAGATCTTAGTTTAAAATATTAATAATGGAAAGAAATATGTATATATTTTTTTTAAGCGGTGTCGACTGTAATTTAAACTCAACTGGGTGGAATTTTTACTCTTTGCTGCCGAGAAATTCCAAAAATTAATAATGGGGCCTTATGTCATCATGACTATAATTGCGTATTAAAAAGAAAAGACTTCATTAAAAAAAAAATATTTCACCCAAAGCATTTAATCTTTCTTGTAATTACCATATAATCAACTGTCTATTAAACGCAACAACTTATGGCCTGTGCTTAATCCAATCCCCAAGCCTCCACAGGTATTATATGAATTAATCTTAATACTCAACAAATATGGTAAAATTGCTTTGACATTTCCTCTATTACTATATTTGAAATAATACATTTCTATAGGATAGGTGCCTCGCTATCTAATTCTCACATCTAATTACAATTTACAAAAGAAAACACCATCGACATCGACTAAATAATGAACTTATACGATACGATACGATACGATATTAACCGCAAGAGACATACCGAATCGATTCAAAATCGTTTTGCTGTAACAAATTACTGCGCATGGAATTGCCAAGTAGAAACACAAATAAACCACCTGCAAAAGTTGCAAGTTCCAAGCACCACCATGACAAGCAATTGATCGATCACACAAAAGTCAAATAAAACAAATCTCCATCTCCATCCAGTCAAGAGGCAGACAGACTGAGCACTACAAGATAAAGATAATCCCCTTTGCAGCTTTTTATAAGATTGTAGGCATACCTTACGACGAGTACTTGTGGCGAGAAGTGGTTTGGATTGGGATTGGGCTCGAGATTGGGATTACTCAGACCGCCAGTCGCTGTCTGACTAACTCTCAATCAAATAAGATCAATCGAGTAATTGATATTCGTGTTCGTTCATTATATGTTCTTGTCCCGGTCCCTGCAAAAGTTTTGAAGTATCATACCTGAGTCTACACTGACGACTGACGAAATGACTGCGCCACCCGCCACCACCGTTTGCCACCGACCACAGCCACCGCGGCCGCCTCGAATTGCTTTGTTGCAATTCTTTCAAAAATCGAATTGTGCAATTATCGACAATTATGGATCTTGTAGCGATATTGTCCGGCTAGCCGCCGTTGTACATTCATATACAAGCCAGATTACCCATTATCTGTGCAATGATCGAAACAAATCGGTAATCAGCTTAAGTTGGACAATTGACGGCAAGCGATGACGATGACGGACGCCTAAAAACGTAGTATACCTCCGAATACTCTCTGAATCGTCAGCGTGCAAATTGATCAAAATAGGGAGTGGAGAGTAAAATCAAAATTGAAAAGTCGTACACACAGGCCGCAGCAACGGCGGCGATGACGGCGATCAACCTTAAGAAATCGACTGCAAATATACGACTTCAAAAGTCAAGGTAGTCACGATTTTATCTTATATACCATGATGTCTTCTCTCTAACACAGATCGTCATCATCTTCGATTCGATTGACCTTGAAGTCTCGATTGGATTCTGATTCTGACACTTGAGAGCTGTCATTAGAATCTTTTTCAATACCATAACAATTATTACCTGCTACATAACATAGGTAGTCGATTCGTATTATTTCGAGATAGAGAGGGGTCTTGGCTTGGTTTGGCTTGACTTTGCGAAGCACCATTTGAATTAGAAAATAATGTTAATTATATTGTTTTGCAATATGGGGATCAGGGTTGGGTTTAATTTAACGTTTGAATGCTTTTAACACTCACCTTGACATTAAGATGGATGTGATTTGCTTCTTGGACTCGTGCAAAATGGCCTTTTCCAAGAACACGTCCTGTCATTGCATAGTTGCCAACTTTTATAAGTTTCTTATTACCTTAAAATTGTATTAAAGAAAAAAGTAACAATAAACAGGGTCTAAAAGGTTAAAGGGTAAGAAACTTACATTCATGATCAGTTGTACCTTTCATTACTAGGGAGGCAAAACTTCAAAAAAAGTAGAAGCTACAAAAAGTCGTCAAATGTAGCGTGAAAATTAAAAATATGTTTTTGTTTAAAAAAATTTGGGAAGTGACATATTTGGCAAAGAAGAAATTTTGAAACTTTCAAAAATCTACTTCATTTACAACGAAATTCAAAACAAAACAATTTGTTCAATAGAAAGTCTTATTGAACTTAAGGCTATAGCACTTTATGATCTTTAATAAACTCATTTTTTATCAATTGGTTTTCCAACTATAAATGAAACCATCAACGAAATAAAAACCACATTTTCGACAAGTTTTTGTACAAACGCTGTTCTGTGGCGAAAATTCTTTCCCGTGTTATGTACCTGGTTCAAAATAAGATTAAGACTAAGACTAAGACTAAGACTAAGACTAAGACTAAGACTAAGACTAAGACTAAGACTAAGACTAAGACTAAGACTAAGACTAAGACTAAGACTAAGACTAAGACTAAGACTAAGACTAAGACTAAGACTAAGACTAAGACTAAGACTAAGACTAAGACTAAGACTAAGACTAAGACTAAGACTAAGACTAAGACTAAGACTAAGACTAAGACTAAGACTAAGACTAAGACTAAGACTAAGACTAAGACTAAGACTAAGACTAAGACTAAGACTAAGACTAAGACTAAGACTAAGACTAAGACTAAGACTAAGACTAAGACTAAGACTAAGACTAAGACTAAGACTAAGACTAAGACTAAGACTAAGACTAAGACTAAGACTAAGACTAAGACTAAGACTAAGACTAAGACTAAGACTAAGACTAAGACTAAGACTAAGACTAAGACTAAGACTAAGACTAAGACTAAGACTAAGACTAAGACTAAGACTAAGACTAAGACTAAGACTAAGACTAAGACTAAGACTAAGACTAAGACTAAGACTAAGACTAAGACTAAGACTAAGACTAAGACTAAGACTAAGACTAAGACTAAGACTAAGACTAAGACTAAGACTAAGACTAAGACTAAGACTAAGACTAAGACTAAGACTAAGACTAAGACTAAGACTAAGACTAAGACTAAGACTAAGACTAAGACTAAGACTAAGACTAAGACTAAGACTAAGACTAAGACTAAGACTAAGACTAAGACTAAGACTAAGACTAAGACTAAGACTAAGACTAAGACTAAGACTAAGACTAAGACTAAGACTAAGACTAAGACTAAGACTAAGACTAAGACTAAGACTAAGACTAAGACTAAGACTAAGACTAAGACTAAGACTAAGACTAAGACTAAGACTAAGACTAAGACTAAGACTAAGACTAAGACTAAGACTAAGACTAAGACTAAGACTAAGACTAAGACTAAGACTAAGACTAAGACTAAGACTAAGACTAAGACTAAGACTAAGACTAAGACTAAGACTAAGACTAAGACTAAGACTAAGACTAAGACTAAGACTAAGACTAAGACTAAGACTAAGACTAAGACTAAGACTAAGACTAAGACTAAGACTAAGACTAAGACTAAGACTAAGACTAAGACTAAGACTAAGACTAAGACTAAGACTAAGACTAAGACTAAGACTAAGACTAAGACTAAGACTAAGACTAAGACTAAGACTAAGACTAAGACTAAGACTAAGACTAAGACTAAGACTAAGACTAAGACTAAGACTAAGACTAAGACTAAGACTAAGACTAAGACTAAGACTAAGACTAAGACTAAGACTAAGACTAAGACTAAGACTAAGACTAAGACTAAGACTAAGACTAAGACTAAGACTAAGACTAAGACTAAGACTAAGACTAAGACTAAGACTAAGACTAAGACTAAGACTAAGACTAAGACTAAGACTAAGACTAAGACTAAGACTAAGACTAAGACTAAGACTAAGACTAAGACTAAGACTAAGACTAAGACTAAGACTAAGACTAAGACTAAGACTAAGACTAAGACTAAGACTAAGACTAAGACTAAGACTAAGACTAAGACTAAGACTAAGACTAAGACTAAGACTAAGACTAAGACTAAGACTAAGACTAAGACTAAGACTAAGACTAAGACTAAGACTAAGACTAAGACTAAGACTAAGACTAAGACTAAGACTAAGACTAAGACTAAGACTAAGACTAAGACTAAGACTAAGACTAAGACTAAGACTAAGACTAAGACTAAGACTAAGACTAAGACTAAGACTAAGACTAAGACTAAGACTAAGACTAAGACTAAGACTAAGACTAAGACTAAGACTAAGACTAAGACTAAGACTAAGACTAAGACTAAGACTAAGACTAAGACTAAGACTAAGACTAAGACTAAGACTAAGACTAAGACTAAGACTAAGACTAAGACTAAGACTAAGACTAAGACTAAGACTAAGACTAAGACTAAGACTAAGACTAAGACTAAGACTAAGACTAAGACTAAGACTAAGACTAAGACTAAGACTAAGACTAAGACTAAGACTAAGACTAAGACTAAGACTAAGACTAAGACTAAGACTAAGACTAAGACTAAGACTAAGACTAAGACTAAGACTAAGACTAAGACTAAGACTAAGACTAAGACTAAGACTAAGACTAAGACTAAGACTAAGACTAAGACTAAGACTAAGACTAAGACTAAGACTAAGACTAAGACTAAGACTAAGACTAAGACTAAGACTAAGACTAAGACTAAGACTAAGACTAAGACTAAGACTAAGACTAAGACTAAGACTAAGACTAAGACTAAGACTAAGACTAAGACTAAGACTAAGACTAAGACTAAGACTAAGACTAAGACTAAGACTAAGACTAAGACTAAGACTAAGACTAAGACTAAGACTAAGACTAAGACTAAGACTAAGACTAAGACTAAGACTAAGACTAAGACTAAGACTAAGACTAAGACTAAGACTAAGACTAAGACTAAGACTAAGACTAAGACTAAGACTAAGACTAAGACTAAGACTAAGACTAAGACTAAGACTAAGACTAAGACTAAGACTAAGACTAAGACTAAGACTAAGACTAAGACTAAGACTAAGACTAAGACTAAGACTAAGACTAAGACTAAGACTAAGACTAAGACTAAGACTAAGACTAAGACTAAGACTAAGACTAAGACTAAGACTAAGACTAAGACTAAGACTAAGACTAAGACTAAGACTAAGACTAAGACTAAGACTAAGACTAAGACTAAGACTAAGACTAAGACTAAGACTAAGACTAAGACTAAGACTAAGACTAAGACTAAGACTAAGACTAAGACTAAGACTAAGACTAAGACTAAGACTAAGACTAAGACTAAGACTAAGACTAAGACTAAGACTAAGACTAAGACTAAGACTAAGACTAAGACTAAGACTAAGACTAAGACTAAGACTAAGACTAAGACTAAGACTAAGACTAAGACTAAGACTAAGACTAAGACTAAGACTAAGACTAAGACTAAGACTAAGACTAAGACTAAGACTAAGACTAAGACTAAGACTAAGACTAAGACTAAGACTAAGACTAAGACTAAGACTAAGACTAAGACTAAGACTAAGACTAAGACTAAGACTAAGACTAAGACTAAGACTAAGACTAAGACTAAGACTAAGACTAAGACTAAGACTAAGACTAAGACTAAGACTAAGACTAAGACTAAGACTAAGACTAAGACTAAGACTAAGACTAAGACTAAGACTAAGACTAAGACTAAGACTAAGACTAAGACTAAGACTAAGACTAAGACTAAGACTAAGACTAAGACTAAGACTAAGACTAAGACTAAGACTAAGACTAAGACTAAGACTAAGACTAAGACTAAGACTAAGACTAAGACTAAGACTAAGACTAAGACTAAGACTAAGACTAAGACTAAGACTAAGACTAAGACTAAGACTAAGACTAAGACTAAGACTAAGACTAAGACTAAGACTAAGACTAAGACTAAGACTAAGACTAAGACTAAGACTAAAACTAAGACGATATCACATGGTTGAATCAACTTGTTGAACATTACTTACAACTATGATAATGAAGTCCGCACTTCTTGTAGCTGACTTTTTATAAAAGAGATTGGAAAGTTTTGTGTTTAATGTGGGGATACTGGTCCTAAATTTCGGAGAATGTTTTACAAATTTTTCTTGAAAATGCATTTCATTTTAGGCAGTTAAAAGCAGGAATTTGAACTCAACGTGTTTAAAATTAGCATTTCTTAGAAACCAATTAAAATTTTCCAAAATAATTAATTATTTCAAGGACTCTCTAGAAAACCTTCCCCCTTGTTCCCCAAAAAAGTTCCTCTTTCCTGTGTTTAATAACACAGAAGAAAGAGTTAAAATGAAGATAAATATATGTTTGACTTTTGAACTTCATATAAATTTTTTTAAGGCTGTTCCACACGCATTAAAGCTTTTACATCAATCGTACTCGAATGTGGTAAGAAAACACCTAAAGCAAAAATATTTTCACACGTGGGTTATTGACTTCCCATTAGATGAGTTCATTTATCATGGCTAAATTTTCTGCGTCAAAGAAGAAGAATCCAACGACCTCGAAGAAAAAACTTCTAAATGTCAAACCCGAGTCAATAGCACCCACTCGTGCACGCACGGTACCTAAGTATATCCCAACAAAAACATACCGGATAGTAGAATATTCCAAAATGAAACATTCTGTTTTTGAAAGACGGTACTATAAACTCGTATAGGTATAAGCATATAATATAAATACCATAAGTCTACCCCAATAAATTTTGCCAAAAGCTTCAAGAGTCTAGCTCCTTCTACCAAAAACCAAAAAAGATTTCATCATCATTATCTTGCTGGGAGGTAGGTACGTTCGTCGTTGTTCCCTTAAAGCCGTGCTCGATGGAAAAATAAACTTTCTATTTTTTCCTTTTCCCCGAATCTCAAACTCAAACCCGTGGGAGAATTTTCAGAACTTTTATGCTTTCATTTTTTTTTCATTTGGTTTGTTTTGTTATTCAACAACGACCGAGCGAGTGAACGAGCAAACGACGACGTTCTATGGATCGTCCCCCCTTAGCTCAGACCCAAGGACACCGACAATTTTCTTATTTTGTCGTAATCACACGCCAGGTCAATGCCTGTCTGGCCGACAATGTGTTTTTTGTGTGTGTTCATTTTCATAGCTTTTCCTGGGACATTTAGTGGAACTGGGATCCTTGCCTTTGCCTAATATAACTGTTTTCCACCCACTCACCGATATGACGACGACGATGAGGAGGACGACGAGCGACGAGCAAAACACAATTCACACGGTCCTCCGACTCCTGATGATGGAGAGAGGCGGAGCAGCAGAGGGAGGTGGTGGCGGTGGCGGCGCTCTATCTTTATGTTGTTTATTTTCCATGTTGTCGTGTGCAAGGACATGGAACGGATGTGGGGAATATCTGTTTCCTCGATACACCATCAGCTCCTAACTCCCATATTACAACAGAACATCAGAAGCCCCTCAGCCGAGTTCTGAGAATAGACTAGTGGCAGAAGGAAAGAGAGCAGTAGGAGCAGGAGTAGCAGGAAGATTCCTCATGCAGGTGCTACTTTAGAAGTCCTCGAACTCAAAAAGTAGATATTACAATCATTACTGTGAATAGTGAAGGGCTTTCAATATTTTGTCTGCTTCTGGCTGCAAGGACGATAGATTGGCTCCTATGATGATGAGCAAGGACGAGAACGATGAGAATGATGCTGGTTCTAAAGAAAGGTGGCATGGAGGTACGGTGCGGTAATAGTGACTGTACATTCATTCCATAGTCGTCGTTGCGTTCGTTGTCGGTCGTTGCCACAGTTAGCGTCTGCTCCTATATATGCTTTCAGTCTCGACTCGATACAACTCTTACAATTTCTGGGATTGGGTTTTGAAATTCCAGCAGATTGATCGGAATTGTCGTTATGTCGTCACTGTTGTTTGATGGTTTTGTGGCTACACTGACTGGCGCACATAACTATGTATGGTGTAGGAAGAAGTTTAATCTTCTAACATGAGTTATCACTTGGAATTAAGTGAATTATGGGTTTCGGTAGTTTGCTGCACAAAAGGGCATAGATTACTCGCTGATGGTTATGGGATGGCTTTGGCGGTGGCGGGCGGGCGGTGTTCATTTGTTAGTCGAATGGTTGATGGGTGGCAGTGTGAAACAAATGGTTTTTGGGTTATACTGAAAATGGTAATATGGTATCATGATGGTATCAAATCCTCTCTCTCTAACTCTTTTATGTGGTTTTTGGATACAAAATATGTAAATGCAAATTCGATCGTTAATTTTGGAATCCGTTTCGGTTATTTGATTTGCATGATTTTGGAAGAAAATGAGAAGGAAGGTTATAAACATCAGGTATCGATTTTGGAAGGTTAAATGTGTTTTATGTTTTGGTCTTAAAGTTTAAGAAATGATTTGATCAAAAGCGTAAAATAATAGAGAATTGTGTATTTGATCATTGTGTGAACATTATTTAAATTGGCGGAACAATTTTTTTTTTAAATTGATGATAGAGCTTATTTTACAATCTTGGTGGTCTTAGGTGTGGAAAGGTTTTAATACGGATGGTGTCATATTTCTAGTTGAACATTTAGGTATTCAGAAGAAATGCATAAATTTAAAATCTTTAATTTGAATTTAATTTCCACAAAAAAGTTACTCATACGCCAGAGTGTCACCACGGTATAGGTTGACAAATGATTAATTTTTTTAAATCTTTGTCACTAGACATTTTATGTATTGTTTGAAATCTTACTCTGCGTTTTAATAGACTCATTTTTTGAGGTTTTTTTTTCCAATCTTTTACAAATAATCTTAATCGGTTTCAAGAGACTCTTTGTACCGCAAACCAGATTTAAAATGATAACTAACATTTTATAATGTGACATGATTTTCAACTTTAATGTTTTAACAAAATACAAGATAAGTGTTGTTAAAAAAGCAAATAAATTAAATTGTGTTTTGAGGATTTCTCGAATGATATTAGCCTTTGTTTCCGAATGGTCGACATAACTTCGTTTTCTCAAGGTTTTCTATAAAAAAAAGACCAAAGCGGGAATCTTCAAATGACACTCGGTAAGAATCGGTACCGAGTAATGTGGGACTTTTACTGCACTCAAAACACCGGTATATTTCCTTTATGATATGACAAATCAAAAGCTTACTGCTGGCCCTTGATACAACTTGTACCCGTAGTCAGTATTGGAAATTATTAATTGTGCTTAAGTTAAGACATACGAGTAACAAAAGCCTTCAAGTCTCTATTTGTTGGTAGAACATTTTAATAATTAAGTTGCCTTTTTTATTGAAAATGTCGCTTAGGATAAAATGGAGGAAAGCGCTCGATGTCTATATCTGTTATAGTTGTAATACTTCCCCATATCTCATGGGGACCGGTTATTTTTAGTAGCCAAACATTGCCGTGAACATTTAAGGCCGTTTCATTTCTGAGTAAGTATGACTTTCAAGTCGCTGATTGTGTGATACAGCGTATTTTTTAACCACTTCTTTAACTATTTCAATTTAAAGAACAGGATGTTAATTGCTGTTTGTTTTATACCAAGAGACATTTGTTATTCCACGAAGGACTTTATTTTAAAATGTTTTCATTGGTTTAGTATTTGTTTTCCTTGCAATAGTTAGATGCCATATGAATGTTTTAACGTTTTTAAGTACTTGCTTGTAAGATATTAGGCTTTTCCGGATAGTTGGGTCAAAATCATTTTCTTTTATCCAGTACATTTTTCTGTACTTCAAGTTTGGTTACTCTTTTTCTTTTTAATGTTCTCTTTCTATTTATGCTTTACATTCAAAATCATTCCGAGGTATTTGGCAGGATTGGAGGTTCAACCAGGCTGAAACATTATTTTTGTGCATGTTCATAAAATTTATATTTGTCGAGTTTTATAAAAGATACAAGGTGGGTCCTAGGATACTTCCTTGTGGTACACCGGTTTCTTTTTTATTTAGTTTCGAGTGATTTTGGTGGTACTGTATTCTTAAGAGTCGGTTCGTAACACATGATTTCAGCATTTTCTAATACTGCTTGGGAAGCTCCCAATGCAGTTTTAACTCAAGTTCCAAGAGCCAAAGCGTGGAGAAAGTTGGAGCATGATCTAATTATATAGCCGAGCATTACATCCGTAATTCGATGTACTTATTCTATTGGGAAATGCTTATTTCTTAAACAATTAGTTTGGTTCAGAATTATTTAACTCAGTCTTTTCTTCAGCAGTTTTTCGAAAACTTTTGCCATGATTGGTCTGTAAGACGATGAGCAGCAATAAGATCGTATCCTGTTTTTTTTTTTTCATTATAAACCTTATGCGTCAGCATAATTTTTAACTTTCCATAGGAAATCGGTCCGGTTGTTTGTCAAATTGAAAATGTTGACATTTCTCGTCGCTATAAAATAAGAAAAATATATGTAACCTCGTGGGCTAAGAACAAATTTTGTGTTGATATACCGCCATACTGTTTCATACAGGCCAACTGTTTTGGCACTAAGTGAAACCCAAGTAGGAGAGGATTCCCGATCCTGCTGAATTATTTATGAATGGGTATATCTTGGTGCCTTTATTCTTCTCCCACTATGGCCTCGCCATATACGTTAGGAATGATGTTGCTTATCAGCACTTACCACAATATGGTCTTTGCACCAATTCCTTTTTTAATTATATGTTGTTTTAATTCTCCGTAAATAAGCAAATCATTCACTATTGCTTTCTTTGTCGAAGCCCAAATTTAGACATAGAATCAACTTCTCGTGAATTTGATGTACTGTCTGATTCCATCCAAAGAATTGTTTCGTCCTATCCTTGCACTGAAATCGTTGTTACGGGCGATTTCAATGTACACAATTCTCGAGCAGAAAACACTCTTGACTTGTTTCTTAACTCTGACCCTGATTAGTAAACTGTTAGTGTTCTATCTCCTCTAGAAAAATGTGACCATTGTGATCTTTTATACTCCTCAGGTCTCGTTCTGAGCGGATAGAAAACTTTATTTGTCCAGCCTTTTCCCAAAAAAGGCGAATCTTCCTCACCGTCTAATTACCGACCGATTGCACTTACGTCCCTTCTTTTCAAGGTCATTGAAACGCTGTTAATTTATCAGCTCAAGTAATGTCTTGAAGATCGAAAGCTTCTAAATGACCGGCAGTACGGCTTTCGTAGCAATAGGTTCACTGGTGATCTCACCGAACAGTGGAGTAAATCTTTACATCGCTTTGGAGAAAGTAAGACTATTTCACTTGTATTTCAAAAACATTTTATAGGGTTTGGCATCAGGTTTTCTTATCAAAAATGCGTGCTTTCGGTTTTCATGAATCCCTCCTTCATTGGATTAGTAATTACCTTTCGAATCATTCAATACGAGTGCTATTGGATGGATTCAAGTCTGAAAACCATAAAATAAATGTTGGTGTGCCCCAGGGCTCTGTTTTATCTCCAACACTCTTTCTCATTTTTATTAATGATCTTTTGTCTGCAACTTCTAATCCAATACATTGTTTCGCTGACGATAGTACTCTTAGCTTTTCATATTTGTTTTCAAATTCACACCCCTCTTCTTCGGATGTGGAACTGCAACAACAAAATATGTTAAGCTCATTAAATTCCAAACTAGCAGCATTGTTCAATGGGGAATAAAAATCCGCGTTTAATTTAATGCTTCGAAAACGCAATGCTGTCTTGTATCGTTAAGGCGAGATATACCCCTATCGCTATTTTCGATAAATGGAACTTGCATCAATGAGATGGGACATTTCGATATTCTCTGTATGTGTGTCACCAACCACCTCTTGTGGAAAGTTCACATACGCGATGTCGCTAAAAATGCCGCAAGGTGTTTGGGTTTCCTTAGGCGATGCAAGAAATATTTCACCCCTTCTTAAATAACTTAAACTTAAATACGTCCAAAGCCCATCTCTGGGCTGGTGCTCCTGCAACTTACGTAAACCTCTTGGATAGTATTGAACGTAGAGCATTTAAATTGATAGATGATAATATCATCGTATCTTTATTTATTTCGCTTGAACATCGTCGTAAAATCGCTTGTCTGATCCTTTTTTACCGTTGCCAGTTGCATTCCTCCCCTTAAACAGTTCAACCGTAATACTCGCGTTTCTAGGAATGCTCATCAGTATACCCAATTTCTGCCGTACTGTCAAATACAGAGATTCGTTCTTTAGCCGTACTACGCTAATGTGTAATGCCTTACCACACTCTGTCTTTACTATTCATTGCAATATTCATGAATTTAAAACCAATGTGCATCGACATCTTCTTTCAAACCCTCTCTCCATTTCCTAGTGCTCACACTGTGCCCCTGAATAATAATGTTAGTAATATCCCCTTAAGTGTGTGCTTATTATAAAAAAAACCCGAATATTTTACGAACAAAAATTGATTTTATCTCCAAAATAACTTTATGCAATAAAGAATAACGTTTTTCACATGAGGTAGAATTTTGAGAAAAATTGAATTGACAGTTTTTTTTTATAAGAAATTAAAACCTAATAAAAACATTAATAAAAGTTGTTAAAATTTGTTTTTCGACTCAAATCTCTTTTCTAAAATTTGAGATTATGGCTTCAAACTTATTTTGTCTTCCAAGAATAATTATTTTCAACATTTAGTCAAGTTTTGAGAAAAATCTAATTGACAGTTTTCTTAAAAATTAGGTGACGCAACAGTCCATGAAGAATCAGGTCCTAGTGACTTACAACTCTCAAACATTCCTGTGTGCGAGTAATGTTTTCAGAGATAATTTGAGAAAGCACTTTTCATGACAAGAATTACTCTTGAAGGGTTTGTCAATTTTTCGCAAGACACAGTTTTCTTAAAAAACATAAAAACCCACAAAACAAATTAATAAAAGTTTGAAAAAGTGATTTTCGATTCAAATATCTTTGCAAAAATTAAAAATATTGGCTTCAAACTTATTTTAACCAACAGAAAATATTGTTTTCGACATTTAGTAAAATTGTTATAAAAATTCAAAAGTCCATTTTTTCATAAAAAATTGAAGTCAAAAAAATAGGAAAAATTTAGTAAAAATTGATGTTCAGTTCTCCATATCTCGTGAACAATAGAAGATATTGACTTAGAATTGATTTCATCAAATTACTATTTGTTTCTATAAGAAATAAAAACTGTGAGGAAATGCTACTAAAATTGGTAAAAATAGGTTCTCGACAAAAAATCTCGGTAACAAAAATAGATTTTAACAGATAACAACTATTTCGATATATTATGCAAAATATTATTGGTTGTTTTAAAATTTTGAAGAATAATTCAAATGATTTTTTTTTAAACACGAAAACCTTAAAAACCTTTAAAGCAAGACAAATCGACAGACGGAATAGGAAGTTATTAGTGTGGTTCGCATTTGAGATTGACAAAATGAATTTCAAATTCGTCATTTTTCACCACAAATTGTTAGGTATTTGTTTACAAGCAATCGCTATATGTTTCCATAAAAAAATCAGCTTTTTGTTTCGGTTGTCTGATCCATTACCATCTTGAAATTTTATGATTTCTCTAGACTTTAGTATTTGGTAGAAGCATCTGTATTCAGACATTGCTGAAATCTACTTAGTGAATCATTTTTGAACCTATTGATTCTTTTTTTTTAGTTCGTTCTTTAGATGGTTAAAGAATATCTTACCATCTGGAAATATCGTAGCTTGCCATTCAGGTCAGGTCCTTTATTTTGACTAATCCTTACTTTCAAGTTTATTTCTGAAATCAACTGATTCCATCACTCCACAATTCATAATCCCTTTGCATACATTGACTTCTTGTAAATAATATGCTGATTTTACGAGCCCAAAATCGAACTGAAGTGTGTGGAGATTTGTAGTGGCCTGATTTCAAAACTGGCTACTGCCTGCACAGTTAAACAATTGAGGTCGATTGCAAATTGATTTTGTAAATTTCTGTCACAATCTTGATTAAGGGAGTCACATTCTTGAACGTCAGAACCTTACCACAATAGAGACTATATGAGTGTTGTTTTCTTGTAACTTGTTACACTTTGAATTAAGTTTTCAATACTTTATCGACATTGCTTAAGCCTAGAGTGACTCATTAAGTACGTTTATTCGACCAAGATTTCAAACATTAAGGAGTTGTCATTGCCAAAATTACTAATACTACAAAAAGAAACCAATGCATTGCTAACTTTAAATGGCCTTGAATGTGGCTTTAAAAATTGTTTGTTATACAAAGAAAAAGTAAATTACAACCTCACCTTTGGTGTGCCTTAGAATTTCAGTTTGGGGTCTACTTCCTGTAGTGATTAAAAAGAACAAGGAATAGCATTGTTTTCTAAAATAAAGAAAACATCTCTTAAGCTCAGTAGATTCTTTTAATAGAAGAACACAAATCTCAAACATTTATGTTCCAATACGAAACCAATATTTGGAAGTGTGAAAATCATCAGTTGGGTTCTTTGGCAAAAGTTAGTTTCATTTTATATCTCTTTGGAAGGAATCAAAAAAATATCCTTGATAATTATTTTTCAAACAATTACAAGGTACCAAGTTTATCTACCTACTAAGCCCCTTAAATGCTTATTTGTAAGAAATTCTATACCTTTATCATGAAGTAGAATAATTCTTTTTACTTATCCTTGAACAATCAATAATTTCCTTTATACAAATAAAAGAAGAAAAAAAAATAAAATAATCCCTTTAAATAAGCTTTTTGCTAAATGGCCAATATATAGAAAATCATTTCAAAGACGCATTGCCGCCACTGCCACTGCCACCTCCACCACACCCGCTATAACCATCCCACAGCCCTTAACCGAGTACATATAAAATGTTTGGGTAGGTCAGTCACATTCGCGTTCCACACCACACAATTCTACAACTCGACACTAAAACGATTTATGGCGTTCAATTTTTTTTCGCATGCTTAAAGGTGACACGCAACCCAAGGCAAAAGCTCCTTGTTGATGGGGATAAAAATCGATTGAAACATAGGACACGTGCTATAGTCTCAGCTCCGCGTCCTCGTCCCACCATACTAACAGCGACACCACCGCACCGCATCGGCACCGGTCCCGCACCCTATTCCACCGCACTGGCCACACCACATCAAGAACGGCATCATGACACCCAACACCCAACTATACCATCAAGTGTGTTTGTTGGCCCACCATGTCTCCAGACTATTGGCGGCCATTAAATGTAATTTCGTCGAGTCCTGTCCTCACATCGGAGGAAGTGGAAGTGTTCCATTTTTGTGGCCGCTCTGGCGCACCGATAATTGCAATTTTAATTAAAAGGTGAAATAAATCGTCATCGTCCTGGCCATCGTCGTAGTCATCGTCGTTGTCGGTTGTCGTAGTCGTTGAGTTGTTGCCGCTGCCGCCGGCCGTTGTCGTCGTCGTTCGGCCGCCTGTGTAGCCTTTTGTCGGCAGCACACAGGAGTACTAAATATACGTACATTGCAACATATCTTAACAGCAGTTGAGGGAATTTACCCGGGCTATTATAAGTTTCATTTGGAATTCATCTACTTAGCCAAAGAAGCCGCCATCATCGGCCGGCCATCCGGCCGCCCTGCATTGCGATATACTATATCTAAACTTAAGACAGAGATATATGCGACAATTACTGATGCAATGCAACCTGTCGCTTTCCTGTGGTTTCGAGCAATAGTTCTGTTTCCTTTTTTTTACTTTTAATCGTAAAACAGATATCGTGCAGTGAGCAGTCAGATCCAGATAGTCCAAAGGCATTCGATTGACATTCTACCGGGATTTCATGGAGACTTATCTAAATGATAGTTTTTGTTGTTTTGAAAATGAAAGGGATTTTAATTCAGAATGAAATTGATTGCAAAATGTCAAATGAAACAGATCCTTGATGCGATGCGATGCGTGGAATATTTTAAAATAAATACATTGCCTAATATGTCATTTACAAACTGCGTTAAACAATCACTGTCAATGTCACTCACTGACAATTCCAATATTTCATAAACCTTCAACGATCCCAACTATAAATCTGACCTAGTAGATGATATAATAGATTAGCTAAAAATAAATTAAGTCTTTGGAAAATGTCAATTTAACGCTCTCATAGATTTTTGCGGAAGCTTTAAACATTCCTTTGATGGTATCTACGAGTATACACGTAGAGTCTGTCATCAGTATAGTTTATATATAGTTTATAAACAGGTCTGCAAACATTATTGCACGTATAACTGCAGTGCAAACGCTATTTACCAAACATGGTACTGACCACTAATTACTTAGCTTAATGATTAATTAATTTGTCGTAAGCACCCAAAACGTTGAGTTAATTCACGTTTGCACTAAAAATGTATACAAACATATATATTTAGCTTAGCTATTGTCAGCATCAGCATCAGTAGCACTCTAACGTTATTCCCTTGGGGGAATTTTATTATCTCGCAGAGTAGACTGCATCTAGGTACACTGAAAAAAAACTTTGAAAAAATATATATCAAAAAATTGTAGTCAAATAATCACCACACACTTTAAGAGGTTTGTGTACCTTTAATATGCAAAAGACACAGTGTGAGCATTAGGAAAAGAGGGAATTGTTAGATAGGAGGTGTCGATGTGCACTGATTTTGAATTCCTGAACATTCCAATGATAGGCAAGATAAAGCGTGGCAAGGCATTCCACATTCGTGTAGTACGGCTAAAAAATGAATCTATGTACTTCATAGTAAGGCCGAAGTTGGGCTCAAGGGTAATCTGATGGGCATTCCTAGAACCGCGGGTATTACTTAAATTGAGTTAAATTGTTTAAGGGGAGGAATGCAACTGGCTATTTCACTAGAGGATAGTCCGTTGAAATAACGGTAAAAAGAGTGAGACAAGAAACTTGACGACGATGTTCGAGTGACGTAATAGAGTTGATGATGTTCAAGTCACCAATCAATTTAAAAGCTCTTCTTTGAGTACTGCCCAAGAGGCTTAAATAAGTTACTGAAGCACCAGTCCAGAGATGAGAGATATATTCAAGTTTCAGACGTATATAGGTTTTGTAGATTGTGGCCAAATCAGACGGGAGGAAAAATTTCTTGCATCGTCTCAAAAAACTTGACATCTTGCATCATTTTTGGTGACATCACGTATGTAATCGCTCCACAAAAGGTGGTTGCTGATACACGTTCCAAGGATGTCTAGATTTTTAGTTTCGTTGATGCAAGTGCCACTCATAGATAGTGGCAACGAGGGATTATCTCGCTTTGACGATGCAAGAATGAATTGGGTCTTTGAAGCATTAAATTCCAAACGGTTTCTTATTCCCCAATGCTGTGTAGGTTTGAATTTAATGAGCTAATCATATTTTGCCGTTGCAGTTCCACATCCGAAGAGGAGGGCTGTGAGTCTGAAAACGAATGTGAAAAGCTAAGAGTGCTTTCACCAGCAAAACAATATATTGGATTAGAAGTATTAGACAGAAGATCATTTATAAAAATGAGGAATAGGGTCGGAGACAAAACGGAACCCTGGGGCACACCAGCTTTTTTTAATTGTTTCGGACTTGATTCCGTTCAAAACAACAAGAAAATTTCTAATAAAACGAAGGAAAATTCGTCAATACCTAAAGCACGCATTTTTGATAAGAGAGCAGGATGCCAGACTTTTTCAAATGCCTTTGAAAAATCAAGTGCAATAATCTTACTTTCTCCAAAACGATGTAAAGATTTGCTCCACTGTTCCGTGGGATGAACCATGAGATCACTAGTCGACCTATTGCTACGAAAGCCGTATTGGCAATCAATAAGAAGCTTCCGTTCCTCAAGATATTTCTTAAGCTGATAATTAATCAGCATATCCATGACTTTAGAAATAAGGGACGTTAGTGCTTTTGGCAATAATAAGGGAGCAATAGTGAGGGAGAAAGATTCGACGGTTTTTGGGGGTAGGCTGAACAAATGCAGTTTTCCAACTACTGGGAAAGAGCCCAGAAGAATACGATAGATGAAAAAGCTTACGCACTGGTTTGCTAGCGTGGAAGAACACCTCTTCAGAATAATAGCGGGGATACCATCCGGACCAGCAGATTTATGAATGTCGAGATGGAGGAAGCATAATGACCAGTTAAAGATCCTGAAGAATTTTTTGAGACCATCCCAGTTGGCCCTCTCGTACTGCCAAACGGTTCTCTTTGGAGCTCTTTCTTTAACTGAATTTGTTTCACACGAGAAATTAGCAAATTTGACAATGTCGTCCGATGTGCCTAGAGGCCTCAATACACTCATTGTGTACAGTGAGACGCAAGTCAAGTGTATTTTCTTCTCATCTGTTAACGTCTGATATTCGAGTAGGCTCGTTGACAAGTTGAGTAAGATGGTTAAACTCAGCAAAAATCTCAGCACACATTCCTTCAAGTGTTGTCTGGCCCGAATGCAGAACCCACGAAAAATTGTGAACAAGGCGACAATTCTTTGGATGGAGGCAGACAGATCATCAAATTCCTGAAAAGTCGAAGCTCTGTCGAGGTGTGGGCTCCGATAAAGAAATTATATTATATTGAATGATGTGTTTATTCACGGAAAGTTTTAACCACACGAAATTAAAGAAGGAGTTGGTACAATGACCAAATTGCGTTAAAGGTGGAAAGGAAACATCATTCTTTATAAATTTAGCGGGCCATTGTGTTAGAAGAATAATGGCACCAAGCAATAATCATGAATTGAAAATTTGGCAGGAACGGAATCTTCACCTACTTGGGTTTTACTCAATGCCAAAACAGCTGGTATGTTAGAAACAGTGTGGATGTACACAGACAAAAAATTCGATCTCAGCCCTAGAACATTACTATTACCAGTTATTGCAATATGTAAAATCTAAAAAGTTGTTAAAGGTTTTCCGAAGAGTTCTTGACTACTTGTCTAATTGCAGAACGTATGTCGCTTCAAATAGTCCACCGGCTTTAATTCTTTAGTTAGCTTGATCTTTTATGATCGTTTGCTAAGAACTACATTTTCTACACTTCAACCAATCCGTTGTTTTACTAAAATGGTGACTTCATGCAACAAATATTTACACTCAATTTTTTGCACTTAGCTCGTTTTTACCGGTCTGCTAGGGTAAGAATTACTACCGAAAATTAGAGTTAACGCTCTTCAAGTTGCAAAGTTAAAACCCTGTTCGAGAATACGATACTTGCCAAATGTTTCATAGCTTAATGGGAGATTATACTTTAAGCAAATTACAAATAAATTCAATAAACACACGTTTTTGGAATGGGCGCCATTACCTATATTTTATTGTTCTTTCTCTCAAAACGATTCTTTCGAGACTAAACTAGTCTACAAAAAGAACAATTTGAGCAATTAAAGTTCGTGAATCTATTCTTGCGTTCAGAAATATCTGTTATCTCTTTCTAACATCGAACTGCACGGCTAAAGCTTATGACGTTCCTAATTATTTAGTGATATAGTAAAGGCTGAGAAATTTTTGGTATTTACAAACGATAAGGTCATTCATTTCGTGGTTTCAAGGTCGAGAACTGCCTTTTGACACCTGTCAAAACTAGCTGTCATTTGAAGTGTCATAATATTAGTAGAATATTTGCCATCTACGATAATAAATTGCCTTACAATCGAAAAAGGCGTAATAACTATTAAAACTTATTTTGTATACAAAAGTTGCAATTTCAATATATCCATCAACACCATTCATGTTATGTCCACCATACCGTTATACCGAAAGTCCAACGTTCAATTTGTCTATGTATAAGCGGATCGCTTTACACGATCCCATCTGCGGCACTGGACACCTTACTCTACCTAACACCTCTTGACTGAGCTGAGCTGCAAGCTCTGCTATTCACCTAGTGGACTAACAACAACATTGGCCATCCGTTATTCTTAGGTATTTAGAATCAATTCCTAACCACACAGACTACACCATCCACCAACTGCAATACGACAGAAATTTCAAGATATATAGGATAGAACATTTCTGGAAGATGGGTCAATCCATTTTTATACAGATGGTTGAAAAATAAAAGAAGGGGTTTGTGGAGGTTTGTACTCTAAACGACTGAAATTAAGATTCTGCCTTCCCCATCATTGTACCGTGTTAAAGGCGAAACAAGAAGAAGGGATAAAAGAAGTCTTGTCCTGGCTTAAAGAAAAAATCAGCATCTGATATCCGTATTCTCTCAGATAGTCAGGCTGCTATCAAATCCCTGGACTCTGTCTCTACAAACTCTATAACAGTCCATAACTGTCGATCATCTCTAATGGAGATGGCACAAGAGTTTAATATTCACCTTTGTTGGGTGCCGGGCCATAGAGACATTCCAGGTAACTGTAAGGCAGATGAACTTGCCAGGAACGGTGCAGTGCAGCCCAGCCTACCACGTTTGGCACATACTGGAATACCAATCGCTACTTGTAAACTGTTGCTAATTCAAGACGCTGTGAGGAGGGCAGGCACCAGGTGGAACAACATCACCACGTGTCAAGTCACAAAAAACATCTGGCCAACAGTGGATTTAAAACGTTCAAGGTGCTTACTCTCTCTAAGCCGATAATTGAGTGTCATAACCGGACACTGTCTAATAGGAAAGCACGTCACGCTACTAGGCGTATTCTCAAATGACTTTTGCAAAAGCTGTATGGACGAAGAAGAGGAGGAAACACTTCTTCATCTTCTCTGTTCATGCCCTGCTCTGTTTCGAAAACGCAAGAATTACCTAGGAGAATTCTTCTTTAACGATATAAACGATCTAAATCATATCAGCATAATCATCCTATCACGTTTCGTAAGGGACTCAAACTGGTTCCATTGAGCTTAGGAGGAAGCCTCAAGATTCATGTGGTATCACAATGGGCCATTAAACTGGCTTAAGTGTGTTCGTTTCCATCTTCGACAGCCACTTTAACTAAACCTAACCTAACCGCTATGCCGCTAATCTTCCAATGGCAGCCATTGGCATGATATTGTTTATTAGCAACAAAAAAGATTTAAAACTAGACTGTTTCTTAGGAAAAAAATCAATGCACATTTTTTGGGCCAACGTTTGATGAAACCTAGGC